>NC_141018.1:1887229-2157229 GCF_052327205.1 Somniosus microcephalus
ACCCCCTCAACCCCTTCCCCACCCCCTCAACCCCTTCCCCACCCCCTCAACCCCTTCCCCACCCCCTCAACCCCTTCCCCACCCCCTCAACCCCTTCCCCACCCCCTCAACCCCTTCCCCACCCCCTCAACCCCTTCCCCACCCCCTCAACCCCTTCCCCACCCCCTCAACCCCTTCCCCACCCCCTCAACCCCTTCCCCACCCCCTCAACCCCTTCCCCACCCCCTCAACCCCTTCCCCACCCCCTCAACCCCTTCCCCACCCCTCAACCCCTTCCCCACCCCCTCAACCCCTTCCCCACCCCCTCAACCCCTTCCCCACCCCCTCAACCCCTTCCCCACCCCCTCAACCCCTTCCCCACCCCCTCAACCCCTTCCCCACCCCCTCAACCCCTTCCCCACCCCCTCAACCCCTTCCCCACCCCCTCAACCCCTTCCCCACCCCCTCAACCCCTTCCCCACCCCCTCAACCCCTTCCCCACCCCCTCAACCCCTTCCCCACCCCCTCAACCCCTTCCCCACCCCCTCAACCCCTTCCCCACCCCCTCAACCCCTTCCCCACCCCCTCAACCCCTTCCCCACCCCCTCAACCCCTTCCCCACCCCCTCAACCCCTTCCCCACCCCCTCAACCCCTTCCCCACCCCCTCAACCCCTTCCCCACCCCCTCAACCCCTTCCCCACCCCCTCAACCCCTTCCCCACCCCCTCAACCCCTTCCCCACCCCCTCAACCCCTTCCCCACCCCCTCAACCCCTTCCCCCACCCACCCCTCAACCCCTTCCCCACCCCCTCAACCCCTTCCCCACCCCCTCAACCCCTTCCCCACCCCCTGAACCCCTTCCCCACCCCCTGAACCCCTTCCCCACCCCCTGAACCCCTTCCCCACCCCGGAACCCCTTCCCCACCCCGGAACCCCTTCCCCACCCGGAACCGAACCCCTTCCCACCCGGAACCCCTTCCCCACCCCGGAACCCCTTCCCCACCCCCGGAACCCCTTCCCCACCCCCGGAACCCCTTCCCCACCCCCGGAACCCCTTCCCCATCCCCTGAATCCCTTCCCCACCCCTGAACCCCTTCCCCACCCCCTGAACCCCTTCCCCACCCCCTGAACCCCTTCCCCACCCCCTGAACCCCTTCCCCACCCCCTGAACCCCTTCCCCACCCCCTCAACTCCTTCCCCACCCCCTCAACTCCTTCCCCACCCCCTCAACTCCTTCCCCACCCCCTCAACTCCTTCCCCACCCCCTCAACTCCTTCCCCACCCCCTCAACTCCTTCCCCACCCCCTCAACTCCTTCCCCACCCCCTCAACTCCTTCCCCACCCCCTCAACTCCTTCCCCACCCCCTCAACTCCTTCCCCACCCCCTCAACTCCTTCCCCACCCCCTCAACTCCTTCCCCACCCCCTCAACTCCTTCCCCACCCCCTCAACCCCTTCCCCACCCCCTCAACCCCTTCTCCACCCCTGAACCCCTTCCCCACCCCTGAACCCCTTCCCCACCCCTGAACCCCTTCCCCACCCCTGAACCCCTTCCCCACCCCTGAACCCCTTCCCCACCCCTGAACCCCTTCCCCACCCCTGAACCCCTTCCCCACCCCTGAACCCCTTCCCCACCCCCTGAACCCCTTCCCCACCCCCTGAACCCCTTCCCCACCCCCTGAACCCCTTCCCCACCCCCTGAACCCCCTTCCCCACCCCCTGAACCCCCTTCCCCACCCCCTGAACCCCCTTCCCCACCCCGATGAACACCTTTGCTCCCATTAAATGCTTCCCACATCCTGAAAGCGGGTTTCCTACGAAGGAATTTCCAAAGCCCACTTTTGAGGTCCTTTTGTCTTTTTACGATGTTCAACTGAGATTTCACCGTGTGATGAGAATAGATTGTGGGACTGACTATTAAGGGGAAACAGCGGATCATTGAACCGATCCACGCTAGGTGGGTTTGGTTCAACATGGTGCGACGGTGGCATGCAATCGATTTAGGATCGGCATCCCATAATGCTCCCCATCCCATTTCTCTTCACCATTGACATCGAAGAGAAGGAAATTGATGCGAGCTGCCCAAATCCTACGGGAGCCTGGGCTTTATACACAGACAGACAGAGAATCAGTGCAAGGAGGTTATGTCAAACCCTGTGAGGAATCATTGGATTAGGCCTCAGCTGGAGTCTTGTGTCCAATTCTGGCCACCACACTTAAGAAACAAGTCAGAGCCATGCAGAGGTTGCAGATGTAGATTTGCCAGAATGGTTTCAGGGACATCCAGTTTAGTGCAGAGATGAGATAAGCTGGGACATTTCTCATTAGAGCAGAGAAGGTTAAAGGGAGGAGATCAACAAATGATGTGGGGATTAGCTATGAATAAACAGGGAGAAACTGTATCTGTTACGTCCGTGTAATAATAAGAAAAGGACTGCAGAGAACGGTACAACAGGTGTTTACTCAACGTGGTTCAAACTGCAACTGAAACAACAGATTACTACTCAGCGTTATATACAGGTGTGGTCACTGCCGATACTACAGTATACATGAGCTTTAGAAAGTAGTTCCCCCCTTAAAGGTACATACATTACAATTCCTCCCTTTTAGATTAACAGTACCATAACACGCATTTAACAATTAAATATCAAACTAACTACAATTAACACGTATAACATGCAACATTAGCTGAAAATAGTCTATTTATAAATTCAGTCTTTGGGGAGGCTTCCTGATCCTTTCTGGATAGCGCCTTTCCCGAGTGTCTTGCTCTTGGTGCGGAGGCGATTCTTGCCTCCTGTCGTCGGTTGGTTCATCAGCTTCCGATGCTACTGTTTCTGGGGTAGATGCTACCTGTACGTCGGGTTCATCACCAGGTACGTATGGGCGAGGCATGGGGTTGACTCGTTCCTGTGACTCTAGGATCTGGTCAGCATGGCGTCTCACAATGTTCTCCCCAACGTCCACTGTGTACATGAGTGGCTCCTGCCGTGTGCATATCGTTCCTGGTTGCCATTTCTCTTTTCGGTAGTCGCGGGCCAAGACTGGTTGCCCTACATTGAAGCTCCTTGTCGGCTTCTCATTGATGTGCTGGACTTGCTTACTCTCAACATCTCTTCGTACATTTGGTCTGAGCAAATCCAGATGAGATCTCAACCTTCGGTTAAAGAACATCATGGCCGGGGCCTGGTTGGTGACTGCATGTGTCGCATTTCTGTAGGCTAACAGGAAATTGTCCAACTTATGCTGCAGTGGAATGTCGTCATCGCACATGGCCTTTACTGCTTTTTTAAAGGTTTGTACGAACCTCTCAGCCAATCCATTTGTGGCTGGATGATACGTGGCGGATATGTAATGCCTTACCCCATTCCTTTTCATAAATCTCCGAAACTCTTCGGACACAAACTGTGGTCTGTTATCAGAGCAAATCTGCTCTGGCAAGCCGTTCCTGGCAAAAATGGTCCGTAGGACTGCAATAGTTTTCTCCGTGGTGGTGGAGGACATTTTGATCACCTCAGGCCATTTCGAGTGCGCATCCACGGCTATTAAAAACATTGAGTCCATGAATGAACCAGCAAAATCAATATGCACCCGTTGCCATGGAGAGGGCCACTCCCATGGGTGTAGAGGGGCATGTGGTGGTGCATTTTGGATCTTCTGGCATCCTGAGCAGCTCTTTGTCAGGTCCTCGATTTGCTGATCGATCCCCGGCCACCGCACATAAGCCCTAGCAGGCTTTTCATTTTCACCCCTCCCAGATGACCTTTGTGAAGCTCATTGAGCACTCTCTCCCTTAACTTGGGTGGAATTACCACTCGGGATCCACACATCAAGGTCCCCTGGCACACTGACAGCTGTTCTCTTCTGGACGAGAATGCTGGCAACAGTGAGTCGCCATGTGCTTGCCATCCCTTCACCGTCAAATCGTATACCCGAGACACTGTCGGGTCATTTCGGGTCTCCTTCTCTATGCCAGCGTTAGTTACTGGCAAGCATTCAATTATAGTCGAATGAAATATTTCGACAGGATCCACTGCTGGTGCTTCCTCCGCAGTAGGCAGTGGCAGGCGTGATAGCCCATCAGCGTTTCCATGCTGTTTCGTGCCCTTATACTCGATTTCATATTGGTGCGCCCCTAGACAAAGGGACCATCTTTGTAGCCGTTGCGCAGTCATCACCGGAACGCCCTTCTTTGGATTAAAGATGGAGACAAGTGGTTGGTGGTCAGTCAGCAAGGTGAGCTTCTGCCCGTGCAGATAGTGATTGAACTTTTTCACTCCCCACACTAGGCTGACGGCCTCCCTCTCAATCTGGGCGTAGTTACGCTCGGCTGAGGTTAGTGACCAAGACACAAAGGCTACTGGCCTTTCCGAGCCATCCGGGAATTTGTGCGACAGCACCGCTCCAATGCTATAGGGTGATGCATCACACGCCAACCGAATTGGTAGTGCTGGGTTGAAATGAGCCAACACCTCTTTTGATGTGATCAATGCTTTGCTCTTCTGGAAAGCTCGTTTACATTCATCACTCCACTTCCATGGTACCCCCGTTTGCAGTAGGGTGTTCAGTGGGTGTAGTACGGTAGACAAATTCGGCAAGAACTTATGGTAGTAGTTCACCAGCCCGAGGAATGACCTCAGTTGTGACACATTTTCCGGTGCTGGAGCCTTGACTACTGCCTCAATCTTTTCAGGGGACTTATGTAACCCCTCTTTATCAATAACATGGCCACAATATGAGATCTGCTTCTGGAAAAACTCGCATTTGTGGCGATTAGCTCGGAGCCCATATTCCTTCAATCTAGTGAGCACCTGCTCCAGCTTGGCGAGGTGATCACTGTCATTTTTGCCCGTGACCAGGATGTTGTCCAAATAACACTGGGTCCCTGGAATCCCTTGCAGGACTTGTTCCATTGCCCTTTGCCAAATAGCCGGAGCTGATGCTACCCCGAACACCAGCCGGTTGTATTGGTAGAGACCTTTGTCAGTGTTGATCGTGAGGTTCTGTTTCGAGGCTTCTTCTACCTCCATTTGCAGGTACGCCTGGGCCAGATCAATCTTAGTGAAGCGTTTCCCTCCAGATAGCGAGGCGAAAATATCTTCAATCCGCGGAAGCGGATATTGTACAGTGTGAAGGACTGGGTTCACTGTCACCTTAAAGTACCCACAGATGCGAACCTTCTTTGGTTCCCCTGGCGTATTACTCAACGACCTCTTCATTACAGGAACGATGGGTGAAGCCCACTCGCTCCAGTCCACTTTGGACAGTACTCCTGAACGTTCCAAACCTTCCAGCTCTGCTTCGACGGCTGGGCATCTGGCCTTAAAAAACTTTGGGCTTGCATTTTCCTCTATTTTGATCATTGCTGTTATGCCTTTTAGTGTTCCGAGTCCCTGCTGGAACACTTCTTGTGCGTCAGTTAGCATTTTTGACAGTCGTCCAGGTGTGACGTCGTCATCCTTTTTGGCATCTACAGACAGTGCTTGTCTGGAATGCCAATCTAGCTGTATCTTCCGGAACCATTTGTGTCCTAGTAGTGGTGGTCCTCCATCTGGCAATACATATAGGTCCATTTTTGGTGTTTCCTTTCCGTTATATATAATATTCACCCTTATTTTTCCTTTGGGGTAGACTTTTTTGCCCTGTGTACGTCTTCAAGACAATCTTTGTATCTCTCAAGGGTATATGTGAGAATAGCCGCTTGTAGTCCCTTCAGTTTATGACTGTTAGGGCTGATCCTGTGTTCAATTCCATTTTCACTTGGACTCCTGCTATCTTGAGCGTGACCCAGATAGTTTGGTGATCCTCCGTTTTGATCACATTATGCAGTTTCAGACAACCCAGCTCCTTGCTTCCGGAGTCTCTATCACTCTTCTGTTCATCTGAACTACTCTTTGTCACCTTATGTACCTTCTTGTACTTCTCCTGTGGAGATTTCTTGCTGCTGGTTTTCTTTCCCGACCTGCAGACTCTTGCTATGTGTCCTACTTTTCCACACTGTCTGCACACTTTGTACTTGAACCAGCAATCATTATGGTCATGTGTTGTTCTGCCACAGCGATAGCACTTCACTGTTCCGTATGACATTTCATTTGTGCCATATTCTTGCGGTCTCCATTGTATCTCTGCAGCGCCCCGTGCTGCTGCTTCGTGTGATACTGCAATGCTGAAAGCCTTGTCCAGCGTAAGATCCTTTTCTGATAGAAGCCGTTTCTGGGTTCCTTCACTTTGAAGCCCACACACAAGCTTGTCCCTTAAAGTATCTGCTAATCCCGTTCCAAACTGGCAGTGTTTCGATGGCTTGCGCAGTTCCGTTAAATACTCAGCATTACTTTCATCTTTATGCTGGTTCCTTTTGTGAAACTTAAATCTTTCTCCTATCAGCAGTGGTGTGGGGTTTAACTGGTCCTGTAGGATTGACACTATGTTTTCAAAATCCTTTTCTACTGGTTTCTCTGGGGTTACTAGGTTTCGTAGTAAGCCATACGTTTTTGCACCCATTGAATTCAACAATACCAGCGCTTTCTTGTCATCTGGCACTTCATTCACCTTGCAGTATACTTCTATGCATTCGACATATGTCGTCCAATCTTCGACTTCATTGTCGAACGCTGTGATACTGCCACTCTTCGGCATTTTTGGGTGTGGTTAGACTGGCTTAAAATGGCACCTCCCGCGCTTTCCTTTCTTCCCTGCTGCGGCTTAAAATGGCGTCTCCCGCGCTGCTGCCAACGCCGCTCTCGGCAGTCCTCGTGGCAAATGGCGATGCCCTGTGGGTTTCGTGCGCTGCTCCTGCGCTGCTGCCAACGCCGCTCTCTGCGGTCCTCGTGGCAATGGCAGCGCCTCGCATTTTCCTGCGCGCCTCTCTCCCCCGTTGATGCTACTCGGCCCTTGACCACCGGCTGCGCTCTGCTCTCTCTCGCCTCTCTCCCCCGTTGACGCCGCTCGGTCCTGAACACCGGCTATGCCCTGTGCGCTCTGCCCTCTCTCTCTCCCCCGTCGACGCTGCTCAGCCTTTTTCTGTGCCACTCGGTCGGGCTCTAGCCCATCGCTGTCCGGGAAGGGTCTGCACAGTACCTGTTGCCAGCCCGTTTCGCTGGACCTCCGTGACTGGAAAGCCAAGCCTGGCTCTTGACAGCCTCCCCTGCGATGCTCAAATCTCTGCTGGATGACTGGGCGGTTGCCCGTGGTCGACGCCCATGCTTCTGGACTCGACCTTCTTCCACTGTTCTCCAGGAGCGAATCCCTGGGAGGTGATGCAGAGTTGCAGATAGGTTTGAACTTGCTCGTCGCCACTGTTACGTCCGTGTAATAATAAGAAAAGGACTGCAGAGAACGGTACAACAGGTGTTTACTCAACGTGGTTCAAACTGCAACTGAAACAACAGATTACTACTCAGCGTTATATACAGGTGTGGTCACTGCCGGTACTACAGTATACATGAGCTGTAGAAAGTAGTTCCCCCCTTAAAGGTACATACATTACAGTATCCACTATCACGAGGGTCGGTAACCAGAGGATAGAGATTTAAGCAAATTGGAACCAGAGCCAGAGAGCGATGAGAAGACATTTCAGGATGGCCAGAGCAGCCCGGAGCCCTTTTCTCTAGGGAAGAGAAGATCCGACGTTTGATCTTATACAGGTCTTTAAGATTATGAAAGGGCTTTGATAGGTTAAGCGTAAAGGAAATATTTCCACTTCTAAGGGGAGCCCTCAACTAGTTGCCATATATATAAGACTAGCTGGGGGAGCCCGGCGGTGCCGAGGCTTTCTCGAGGGCATGTTGTTGGAAGAGAGAGAGAGAGAGCGAGTTGGGGGGAAGAGAGCGCGAGTTAGGGGGAAGAGAGAGAGCAGGGGAGGCAGGGAGGGGGGGCAGGAAGGAGAGAAAGGGATGGGGGGAAAGCGGTTTGGGAGAGAGGGGGAACTCAAGAACCCTGTGCCATGTTTATAAAGCTGTTTATAAAACTGTTGGGATTGAAGAACTCTTCCCAAGCACCAGGAGTGATACTACATTATTCACAAAGATTCAGTGAATGAGTTGAATAGTGAAATAAAAGATACAATCGCAGACATTTACAGGTCAGTTTAGAAATCAACAGTGAACATTTATTTCAATAATGTAGAACAATAGAACATTTTACAATATGCTGGAGTTACAACCAAAGACTAAGTGAATACTCCTTCTGGTAAAAGTTTGAAAACCTAATAGGTTTGGTATTGTACAGAGTGTACAGAGTGATTTTATAATCAATAAGAGTTCTGTTGAGTGCTTCAAGTGCCCTCTTGTGGGCCTTTGTACTCATCCCACACAATGAGCTTAAACTTTTGAAGCAGCTAAGCAGCATCAGTTCCTTTGCTAATGTTACACACTGGGTGTTGTTGTCTTGTCAGATCCAGAGGGAGAGCAAAGGTTGAGTGGGCAGTGCAACCTCCTTGGAGAAGAGTTGCAGCGATTTCTGATGAGGCAACATTGAATGTTTGATTAAGCAAGGAGAAAATCATATACAAAAAGGGGAAAAATACTTTTAAGGCAGTGAAATTACTTTGTAGGATATTTGTGTACAAACAATTAGTGAGTTTGAGGAATTAGGCTATTCATTTTAAATGGGCTAAGGCATAATTTCAGGTCCCAAAAGTCTACCCAGAGACCACATGCAGTATGTAATAATAAATTACCAGTGACTGAGAATTGGTGTTACTTTTCACCTTTTTCTTTAATTAAAGTTCAGATTAACCGTGCTGGTGTGTGTTAAGGTATATTATCTGCTATATAGCATGCTGTACAGGATAACACTGCATCTTACCTGAAAGCATTCAGCTTTCTACTTGAGTGGGTAGTGCGACCTCCTTGTAGAAGAGTTGCAGCGATTCCTGATGAGGCAACAGCCAGTGCAATGAATCTTGTCAGATCCAGAGGGAGAGCAAAGGTGGAGTGGGCAGTGCAACCTCCTTGGAGAAGAGTTGCAGCGATTTCTGATGAGGCAACATTGAATGTTTGATTAAGCAAGGAGAAAATCATACACAAAAAGGAGAAAAATACTTTTAAGGCAGTGAAATTACTTGGTGGGATATATTGGTGTTATTTTACACCTTTCTCTTTAGTTAAAGTTGAGATTAACCGTGCTGGTGTGTGTTAAGGTATATTATCTGCTATATAGCATGCTGTACAGGATAACACTGCATCTTACCTGAAAGCATTCAGCTTTCTACTTGAGTGGGCATTGCGACCTCCTTGGAGAAGAGTTGCAGCAGTTCCTGATGAGGCAACAGCCAGTGCAATTAATCACTTAGAGCGAAGCATGCTTCTGTCATTGTTGCATGTCAATGAATGTCATCCTCAAAGATTACTCTCCTGGGGCAAGCTTTTATAAAGGAGGTACAGAGATGGCCAGTCAGAGTTTTGAGGTCATGAAATGATGTTCGGCTAGCAACCTCATGGAGGAGTAGATGAAGGTGAAAGTACTGTGTATTATTGCAGAGCCAGATCATAGACAACACTTTCTGTTTTCCCTGAGGGTGTTAAAATGAACAGATTTCTTGATGTGCCAACTCTTGAACATGCCACGTACAACTGGCCATGTGAAAAACAGGACGTCAGTAAGTTGATGCCAGCAACCTTCAAAGTCTGCCCTTGTGCCTTGTTTATTGACATTGCGAAACAAATTCTCACAGGCAACTGTTGCCTTCTGAATTGAAATGGAAATTCAGTTGGTACCATAGGAATTGGAGGAATGAGAACATCCTCCCCTCTGGCACAGCCTGAGATGATGGTAGCCTCAATCACATGTGGCATGAGCTTTTTGACTACCAGTCTGGTTCCATTGCACAACTTGGGTGCAGATAAGTTTCTTAGGAGCATGATGGGGGTGCCTTCCTTTAGTACCAGTTTGTGAGCAGGCATTCCGGAAGGCTGCAATGAGTTCAATAAGTCAGTGGTGTAGTTTACCCCATCAGCACGGTCACAAACAGTATCAACGCTTTTATAGATTTGCTCTTGGCCAGGGAGTTTTTCAAGAAGCAGCGTGTTGATGTCGTTGACAGTATCATTCCTGGGTGCAAGTATTGACCATTCACACAGCCAGTTGTGATCTTTCAAATGATTGAGGCGGTTTGGATACACGTTTGAGATCAACTCATCAACTGTTTTTACTTGACAGGCAAAAGTCTGGAGGAATTGTGATTTGTCCACTGCTGTCAACGGGCAACTTTCCTTCTCCTAATTGCAGTAAAAGTCGCGCAAAGGATTCTGACATCTCGTCACCATGCACATGAACACGCATGTTTGTGGTCAAATGGACTGTTTGCACATTTCGCCACAGATGGGATGCCTTGAGACATGCATTGATTTCATCCGCTGGTGTTCCTCTTGGGACAACTGGCAGGATTTGGCGGAAATCACCTGCCAGCAACAGGGGGACGCCACCCATCAGGCTATCGTTGCCTCTCAGATCTTTAAGAGTTCTGTTGACTGCTTCAAGTGACCTCTTGTGGGCCATTGTACACTCATCCCACACAATCAATCGAGACTTTTGAAGCATCTCAGCAGCACCAGTTCCTTTGCTAATGCGACACACTGGTTCTTCTTGTGTTGTCAGATCCAGAGGCAGAGCAAAGGTTGAGTGGGCAGTGCGACCTCCTTGCAGAAGAGTTGCAGCGATTCCTGATGAGGCAACAGCCAGTGCAATGAAACACCTTAGAGCGAACCGTGGCCAGCAAAAGATTGATCAGGAATGTCTTTCCTGTCCCACCAGGGGCATCGAGGAAGATAATGCCAGGAGTGTTGTTTTGCACCATATCGAGAACCAACCTGTAAGTCTGTTTCTGCTCTGGGAGCAATTTAGGCTCAGTGACTGTGACAAAGGAACTCAGTTCCTCAGCATTGTAGGTGGTTTCTCTGAGGACCTCTCTGCTGAGACCTGGAGAATCATTCCTATTGGGAGATGTAAGGTTCAACTGAGTCAGAGACTTGCCAACCAATTTCAAAGTCTGGTCCTCCAAAAGGATCAATGCCTGATTGTACATCGCAGCAGTGTAGTTCAGTGCCATTGTGGGGTTGGCTCTGGTGAGTTTGCGTAAGATGTCTTCTGTGAGGCAGTCTTTGTGATCTGCCCACAATTGCTTTGGATTGGAAGGTGTGCAGAAGGCAATTATAAGGGCAAAGAGTTTCCGTAGGCGATTGGCGGGGTAACACAGAGCAGCTTCTCTCATCGCTGCATCCCAATGAGTGTCACCCTCAATGAGGCCTCTCATGCGGCAAGCTTCTTGAAAAGAGTCACACAGATGGCCATTGACAGTCTTGAGGTCATTAAATGATGTCGGGCCAGCAACGTCATGGAGGAGCAGACGAACGTGAAAGCACTCTGTGTTGTTTGGATGGACTGTGTAGACTCTGCCAGGTGCATCCGATGAGTACACCCCTGTATGACCAGGAACTTCCTTTTGACCTGCCCCAGGTCGGCGAGCCCGCCATGTCTTGTTTGGCTGCCAGGTGTAGTACTTGGGCACCTGATAATACAAAAGTGTCTTGGCAAAGTCATTTGTTTGGCACAACTGAAAGAATGCTGTAAGTTTTGTCTTTGGAGGTTCCTCAGCACATTGCCTGGCATCTCCTGGTTGGAATAAAACCCTTTGTCCATTTTCCAAGTGAACATCTAATTTAGTGATAGTGGGGTAACGCTTGTGGCTGTCAAATCCAAAAGTTCGCCAGGCTGCCTCATTGCTGCAGATGTAACGGCCCATCAAATGTGTGGTGATCTCATCATTTTGATTTTGTTGTCCAGCCATTTCAAGATCAAAGACAGCTTGGTCACTGCCCTTATGGATGTACTTGCACACATATTTGATAGACTTAACTGAGTGGCAGTACTCCACATTGATGTGACATTTGAAGAGCCTGGATAGGAGTGGACAGTAAGGGACAATCCAACGGTTGTCAACTTCAAATGTCTGTCTTTCCTGTGTTGTCTCAGTTGACGGACCAGGTTGAGCTGAGTCGCTAGATTTTCTAGTTCGCATTTTAATGTGAGTGCTGAAACCCCCACTCTCTTTGCACCTTCTCCTGTAGGAAGGATAGCCATCCTCGCCATGCTGAGTTTGTTCACGCAGTGGCTTTGGGTAGCCTTTTGTACATGCATTGTTTTTCATGCAGGGAGAAGAAGGGTTGTGTCGGCCACAAGGACCATGAATCATATTTTTTACAATAACATTAAACAGGATTGGATCCTTGTCCTTATCGGGTAGCTCTGCAGAGATGAAAGAATCAAGTTGATTGGGGTGAATCTTTGCCTGAAGCCAGAGTAAAAGATGAACATGAGGAAGTCCTCTCTTCTGCCACTCAATGCTGTAGATGTAGCAATGGTGTGCACCAAAAAGTTTGCCTTTAATCATGAGTTTCATCAGGTTTTTAACTTTGAGGTTGAAGACCCATGCTATGAGGTCATGCCTTTCAGTACCAGCTTTGGGTGGGAACTCCTGCCATTGGGGATTGCAAGTCATGGTGATGAAGAGGTCAGGTCTGCCATAGTTTCTGACATAGGTCATGGCATCTTGCATGTGCTCATGCATGTACCTAGCACCTCCAATGAAGGTGGATGGTAGGATGACCAGTTGACCAACGTCCTCAGTGTTGCCATCATTGGCCACAGCATCTCGTAAGTATATATAGTCTGCGACTCTCAAATGATTTTGGTTATGCCGGAACCAATTAAGCCGCTCTCCTATTTTTGCAAACATGTCAGTGAGGAACTGCTGCAGAAGTCGTCCAGAGTGAAGCAGGTGGTTTGAAGCAGTTTGTCGTTCCATCAGCCTGTATGAATAGAATTCCATGGCAGAAACCATCTTTTGCCTTTGGGCTGTAGGTGGCACACCAGTTTCGGGGTCAACATGCGGGATCTTGTTATAGACATTGTATCCATCTTCCCCATGGCAAAACAAAAGCGGGTATTGCAGAGGATCATATGACCTGTGAAGCTCAGAAATTCTTTTAAGTGGACCACCTCTCATATGCAACACAATGTCCCGTTGTTCAAATTCTTGGCCCACAATGACAATGGCTACTTCATTGGTGGTCGGAGCATTGAAGCGTCGCTCATGTTCACCTGCAGGAGTCTTGTTAGCTTTGATGACAATTTTGAGGTCTTGATTTGTAATTTGTTCCATAGCTGTTTTGAAACTCTGAATGTATGGGTTTTGCTGATGAAGCATCCGCTGTAACACAAGCAAAATATCCATTTTCATGTGGTGTTGTGCGGGGAGAACAGCAGCTTCCCTGCGGCGATTGGCTTGCTCTTCATCATCACCCAAGAAGTAGATCTGCAGAAACTGAGGTCTTTCATTTGGTAGAGGAAGTAGGGAGCCAATTGTATGGTACACCTGTCCATGAACTTTAAAAGTTGGGCAAAATCCAGATTCACGCACTCTGTTTGCACCAAAAGAGGTCATTGCAAAGCAGTTGTTATACTTTCTGATGTGAGTGAGGAAATGTGTTGAAGCTGCAGTTTGGCCAAACAGAAGTGAGTGCAGGGGTTCAGGTGGAGCTGTTAGTGTTGCAAGTTTAACCTTTCCTCCATTGCAGCATATCCCATCAGTTTCCTCCTTCCACTTGAGAGCGCCACAGTGAGGGCAAATGATGGTCATCTTGCCAATGATGATTGTGTGGTCGGCTTCATAATTGATGGTGGGTGTATAGGAGAAGGCTGCTCCAACCCAATGATTCAAAATGTCAGATGTGGCAATGCCCCTGTGTCGACTGTCGGCTTGGCGATGTGACTGAGTCTGGTCAGGAGTCTCAGCTGATCTGGCTGTGGCATGTCTTCCTCTGTCAGCAGCAAGATGTCCCTCAGATTGTTCGGAAGTCTCAGCTGATCTGGCTGTGGCATCTCTTCCTCTGTCAGCAGCAAGACGTCCCTCAGATTGTTCGGAAGTCTCAACTGATCTGGCTGTGGCATGTCTTCCTCTGTCAGCAGCAAGACGTCCCTCAGATTGTTCGGAAGTCTCAGCTGATCTAGCAGCAGCATGTCTGTCGTGGTCAGCCTGAAGGCGAGCCTGTCTCTGCTCCTCAGTTTCAGCAGCTCTTTGATCCTTTCTCCGGGAAGCAGCAGAAGTGTTGCGGCCAAGTCTTGGATGTTTCCTTGGTGGCATTCTGTTATGAAAAAAGAAAACATAATTCTTCTATATGCAAATGAGTGTGTGTCTGTCTGTGTGGGAAGGACAGAGAAAGAGGGGGAAGCACAGACACACAGCAGGGGAAGGAGAGAGACAGACAGACGGAAAGGGAGGTGGGGGGAAAGGGAGGTAGGGGAGGGAGGGAGACTGGTGGGTGGAAGAGAAAGAGAGAGACTGGGGGGGAGGAGAGGAAGAGGAGGAGGAGGAGGAAGAAGAGGAGGAGGAGGAGGAAGAGAGAGAATCAGACTGGGGAGAGAGAGACGGGGGAGAAGAGGAAGAGGGAGAGCGAGAGAGAGACGGGGGGAGAGAGAGAGACTGGGGGAGAGAGAGAGACTGGGGGAGAGAGAGAGAGGGAGAGAGAAAGAGAGAGACTGGGGGGAGAGGGAGAGAGAGCCAGAGACAGAGACAGAGAGAGAGAGACAGAGAGAGAGACTGGGGGAGAGAGAGAGAGAGAGAGAGGGAGAGAGAAAGAGAGAGACTGGGGGGAGAGAGAGAGAGAGAGAGACTGGGGGGGAGAGAGAGAGAGAGAGAGAGACTGGGGGGGAGAGAGAGAGAGAGAGACTGGGGGAGAGAGAGAGAGACTGGGGGGGAGAGAGAGAGAGACTGGGGGGAAAGAGAGAGAGATAGAGAGAGAGAGAGACTGGGGGGAGAGAGAGAGAGACTGGGGGGAGAAAGAGAGAGAGAGAGAGACTGGGGGAGAGAGAGAGAGAGAGAGAGAGACTGGGGGAGAGAGAGAGAGCGATGGGGGGAGAGAGAGAGAGAGAGAGAGAGACTGGGGGGAGAGAGAGCGAGAGAGGAGAGAGACACACACTGGGGGAGAGAGAGAGAGATGGGTGAAGAGAGAGAGCGACTGGGGGGGAATAGAGAGAGTGACTGGGGGGAATAGAGAGAGCGACTGGGGGGGGAAGAGAGAGAGCGAGTGGTGGGGGGAGAGAGAGAGCGAGAGAGACTGGAGGGGGAAGAGAGCGAGAGTGAGTTGGGGGGGAGAGAGTTTATTTATTTTTTCAGGGAAAGACTGAAGTAAAATCTATATATAAAGACATCATAACACACCATGCGCCGCCACTCACCTGCTCGCTTCCCTGTCCCCTGGGATCCCTGCAGTTCACGGTATTAAAGTTTAGGTTTTTAAGAAAAGTAGAGAGCTTTACTTGGTAAATAACCAGTGCTGTGGTTGCACTGGCAGTTTGATTGGCAATGCATCGGCACATTTACTCTATATCTAACCCAGGCCCCCGCCCACTAATGAGCATTAGGATTGGTCAACAGCTAATCAGCGGATTTAGTCTGTTTTTTGAACATTTTTTAAAGTAAACACGACTATGACACTCCCCTGATTGGTCAAGGGCTAATGAGGTTTGCAATTCAAATCACCGTTTCACTCAACAACACAAAACTCCCCTGATTGGTCAACGGCTAATGAGGTTTGCAATGCAACGAAATGTTTCTCTCAACAACAAAATAACTCCCCTGATTGGTCAACGGCTAATGAGGTTTGCAATTCAAATCACCGTTTCGCTCAACAACAACAAAACTCCACTGATTGGTCACGGGAAGAAGGGGAAGGGGGGGAAGGGGAAGGGGAAGGGGGGGAAGGGGGGGGGAAGGGGAAGGGGAAGGGGGGGAAGGGGGGGGAAGGGGAAGGGGGGGAAGGGGGGGGGGAAGGGGGAAGGGGGGGAAGGGGGGGGGAAGGGGGGGAAGGGGATGGGGGGCTTGAATTCCGCCGATTGCGGCTCTAGTTGCCGGGGGTAACCCTGCCGCCCCGCACTGCCGAGTGCCGCGCTCTCCGAGCCTCGCCCCCCTCCCCCGGCCGAGAGCCACGCTCTCCGAGCCCCGCCCCCCGGGCCCCAGCCGGCTTGAATTCCGCCGATTGCGGCTCTGGTTGCCGGGGTAACCCTGCCGCCCCGCACTGCCGAGTGCCGCGCTCTCCGAGCCTCGCCCCCCCCCCCCCGGCCGAGAGCCACGCTCTCCGAGCCCCGCCCCCCGGCCCAGCCGGCTTGAATTCCGCCGATTGCGGCTCTGGTTGCCGGGGTAACCCTACCGCCCCGCACTGCTGAGTGCCGCGCTCTCCGAGCCTCGCCCACCCCCCCCCCCCCGGCCGAGAGCCACGCTCTCTGAGCCCCGCCGCCCCCCCGGCCGGAATTCCGCCGATTGCAGCTCTGGTAGCCACGCTCTCCGAGCCCCCCCCCCGGCCGAGAGCCCCGCTCTCCAAGCACCAGCCGCCTTGCCACGCTCTCCGAGCCCCGCCCCCCCCCCCCCGGCCGAGCCGGCTTGAATTCCGCGATTGCGGCTCTGGTTGCCGGGGTAACCCTTCCCGCTAACCAAGGCCGAGATCCGACGCCGCGTCTCACCTGCTCCTGCTGCGCACGCACCCTGACCCTCGTGGCTGAGGCCATTGCCCCGGGTAACGTGACGGGGGGCGGTGGATGAGGAGCTTAGCAGAAAGCCCTAGCTCGGGCCTGGCTGGGCAAGAAAGTCCCAGGCTTTCAGGCCTAACAAAAAAATGGGAAAAGGTAGGAAAAAGAATGTTCAGTTTAGAAAAAATATTTACAAATGAATGAAGTTTTTTTTAAAACAATTTAATAAATTCAATTTTATTTTGCTGGAAATGTATATTTGAAAAGAAAGACCCAGAAAGCAGGAAAAAGAATGGAAGCAAGATGGCGGCCACTCACCTCGGTTCAGAAGGATAAGGCCCGCCCACACACGCACCGATTGGTCGACCGGTCAGGTCACCGAAGCGTAGGATTGGTCAATCGTCGAGTCACTCGACACTCAACTGTAGGATGGCACGCGGCAGGAACCCGCCGTACGATTGGTCGACCTCGACATCACACGGTCGCTAATGAGATGCTAATGAGCGGAACGCTGAACGTTTTTTGGGTACCGCGGGTGCGGTTTTTGTCCGGCCGAAAGGTAAATACGCCTATGACCGGTCCGGAATCGCAAGCTTTCTTTTGAGGTGAAGCGCGCGTCAGTACGCTCTGTAACTTTCAAACGTATAGAACACGGAGAGACAGACAGACAGACATCGGGACAGACAGACAGAAGAGCCGCTTTATATATATAGATAGTCACTCATGAATTCAATATGAATTCAGGAAAACCTTCTTTAGCAAGAGAGTGCTGAGAATGTGGAACTCGCTGCTACATGGAGTAGTTCAAGCGATTAGTGTAGATGCATTTAACAGGAAGAAAGAAGGATGAGCTAGAAATGTATTGAATGTTAAGCTGATAGCGTGTTCAGAGGTAGGGTAATTTGGGCCGCATGTGGATCGCAGTCCTGTTGGGCCGAAGAGAGAGCTTATGTGCTGTAAACTCCATGCCATTCCATGAAACATAGGCACATGTTGTCGGACGGGGATATTGAGAGTCAAATTCGATAATGATGATCGTTATTTTTTTTTTCCAGTTCCGCTGTTTATGGATGGTGGGTCGGCCGATCCGCGGTTCACACTGTCGAAGAACCGCACCAGCGCCACCTGGAACAGGAAAGCGACGCCTACTCTGGATGAGAAGAATTCCAACACCTGGGCCATCTGGGCCAGCGATGGGCTCCCGGCGGAGAAGAATTACTGGGAGGTGTCGGTCAGCCCCGGAACGGCCTGGAGCGTTGGCGTGTCACTGCGCCACCGGGCCATGACAAGGTACAGTAGGCCTTCACCCAATGAGGGCTACTGGACTCTGATGCTGTGGAACATCAAGGACTCGGCCAAGAGGATAAGATCCCTGGGCCACTCCCTCCTGCTGGTCCAACTGGACAAGCTCGGCATCTACGTGGACGTCGGGGAAGGCCGGGTGTCCTTTTACAACCCCGACGACGGTTCCCTTGTTCACACCTTCAACGCCAAGTTCAAGGGCAAGGTTATTCCCATCTTCAAGCTCTGGATCAGCTTGCGCCCTGATGGCTCCATCACTATAGTGTAGGTGGGCCATCTCACCACATGACATGGGGTCCTCAGCATTTAATCCGGCCAATCGACCCAAATGGTCTGTGCCATTTTTATGCTCCACAGGACACCCAACCCATCCCTTCTCATCTCACCCTATCAGCCTATCCTTCGATCAATTCCTCCATCATCTGATTATCTAGCTTGACCTTATCTGCATCTCTGCTTGACGCCTCAACCACTGCCTATGATGTCTTATATGTATGGACCCTAGTTTGTACTCACCCACGCATGGAGACAATCTCTCTATATCTACCTATCAAACTCTTTCACAATAACGAAGACATCCATCAAGGTCATTCTACAACCTTCTCTGTTCTAGCGCAAAGAGCCCCAGCTTGTTCAGCCTTTCCTAATATCAGTTCTGGTATCATCCTAGTGAATCATTTTTTTCATCTTCTGCAGTGCCTCTGTATCCTGGAGACACAATCTGCACAGTGTCGTCCAAACAAGGTTCTATACACGTTTAACAAAACGCCTCTGCTTTTCAATTCTCTCCCTTTAGAAATGAACACGGTGCTTGGTTTGCTTTTTTATGGCCTTGTTAAACTCCGTTGCAACTTTAATGATTTTTTTTATTGGTTTGTACTCCTTTGCTCCTCTGCCACATTTAGATGCTCAAAATCGAAGCAGTATGTGGCCTGCATGAGCTCCATGTGTACGCGGGGGCAGAGAGCAGCTGTAAGCCAAGATAAGTCAACATCGGAGAAGTGAGGATGGAACAAGGACTTCCTCTCTCAAACCCAATGCCCACCTTGGCTTCTTCCGGATTCCGGGATCATCTCAGACTGGAACCTGAAGGTTGGATCAGTCACAACTCCCCCACCCACAGCTGCAAGACTGGAATCATAGGATAGATTTATAGACTCGTGCAGCACAAATGGAAGCATTTTGGCCCCTCGTGCCTGTGCAAGCTGATTGAAAGGGCTGTCAAATTTAGTCCCTCACCCAGCTTTTTACTCTGCCAATCAGTCCCCTTCAAATGCTTGTCCAATTGCCTTTCCAAATTTCCTCTAATATGCTTGCACCAAGTGCCTAACAGGTCTTACCAAACCTCTGTGTGAAAACAATCCTCCTCATTACTGCTCTAGTTTTTTTCCCAATTATTTTAAACCTCTGGCCTTTTAATTACAGACCCACTTGCCAGAGGAAGCAGTTTCTCCCGATTAGTTCTATCTAAACGCTTCATTATTTTAATACCTCTATTAGGTCTCCCCATAATCTGCTCTGCTCCAACGAGAACAACCACAGCTCACCAAACACTCCACATTCCGGGTAGTCAGCCAGGGATAGATACACAATCCCCAAGGGGCTTTTTTGGCCTCCATCGATACGATTATCTTCAACGTTGCTCCCTTTCTGTAACTGTGGTGGATTATTTTGCAAGATTAACATAAAAGGGGAAATAAAAATAAATGACGACTAACATTGCTTATGACGTGTATCATTGCTCAGCGAAGATATTGACAGAGATTTGAACGTTTGTAATTTACTCAGTCCCAATGAGACAATCTCAAGATCAAGGGCTGCTAGTGAATAGAGGTGATGTCTGTTGAGAGCTTATGCAACTCAGGGTTTTTTTAAAAAACGCTCGAATTTGCAGAAGCCTCAGCCTCTCTTTAACTGGCACATACATAGAAACAAAGAAGATAGGAGCAGGAGTAGGCCATTCGACCCCTCGAGCCTACTTCGCCATTCAATGAGATCATGGCTGATCATCCAAATTCAGTACCCTGTCCCTGCTTTCTCCCCATATCCCTAGATCCCCTTAGCCTCAAGAAATATATCCAACTCCTTCTTGAATATATTTAATGAATTGGCCTCAACTGCCTTCTGTGGTAGAGAATTCCACAGGTTCACCACTCTCTGGGTGAAGAAATTCCTCCTCATCTCTGTCCTAAATGGCCTACCCTTATCCTTAGTCTGTGACCCCTGGTTCTGGACTTCCCCGCCATTGGGAACATTTACAACAAAAGTACTGTGTATTTATATAGCATCTTTAACATCGTAAAACGTCCCAAGGCGCTTCACAGGAGCATTGCAAAACATTTTTTTTCATCCAGAAACCTGAGCAGATGAATGAAGGCTTTGGCAAGGAGGTTGGCTTTAAGGAGCACCTTAAAGGAGGAAAGAGAGGTAGAGAGTTGGAGAGGTTTATGGAAAGATTCTGTTAAGTCTGTGTGTTCCAGTTGTATTAAGATTAATTACTGACACAGACTACAAGAATAAAGTTCAACAGGTCTTTACTAGTTGGAGGGCAGGACTATACTAAATACAATATCACTACACAGTACTTATATACCGGTGTGGTCACCACCGGTATTACGTATACAGCAGCCAGAGAAAGTAGTACATCTCTTAAGGTGGAACAGGCTTAAGTTCTCTTAAGGTGGAACAGGTTACATACACCACAGATTCCAGAGCTTGTGAGCTTGGCAGCTGATTGCACGGGCACTACTGGGGTAGTTATTAAAATCAGGGATGGTCAAGACGCCGGAATTAGAGGAGCGGAGATATCTGGGGGGCTGTGGGGCTGGAGGAGGTTACAGGGATAGCGAGGGGCGAGGCCATGGAGGGTTTTGAAAACTTGATTGAGAATATTAAAATCGAGATGTTGCGAGGTCCTTGAGGTGGAAATAGGCAGTCTACGTTATGGGGTGGAAATGTGGTCGGAAGCTCATGTCAGGGGCAAATAGGACACGAAGGTTGTGTCGTCAATTTCAACCTCAGCCAGTTATCAGGGAGAGGAAGGGAGTCGGTGGCAGGGGAACAGAGTTTGTGGCAGGGAATGAAGACAGTGGCTTCAGCCTTCCCGATAATTAGTTGGAGGAAATTTCTGCTCATCCAGTGCTGGATGTCGGCCAAGCAGTCTGATAAGTTAGAGACATTGGGAGGGGGGGTGGGTCGAGCGAAATAGAGCTGGGTGTTGTCAGTGTACATGTGGAAACTGACGCTGTGTTTTCGCCGACGTTCAGTATGAAGACAAGAAATGAGAAGGGGCCAAGGATAGATGGTCATGTAGTCTATTTCAGCCTCAAACATTTGCCAGGGAGAGGAGTGGAGTAGAACGGGAATGGTAGCAAAGTGGTAATGTCACTCGACAATAATCCAGAGGCCTGGACTAATGATCCAGTGACAGGACTTTAAATTCAGTTAATTAAATAAATCTGGAATAAAAAGCTAATGTCAGTCATGGTAACCATGAAACTATCATTGTCGTAAAAACCCATCTGGTTCACTAATGTCTTTTAGGGAAGGAAATCTGCCGTCCTTACCTGGTTTGGCCGATATGTGACTCCAGGACCAAAGTAATGTGGTTGACTCTTAACTGCCCTCTGAAATGGCCTAGCAAGCCACTCATTTGTAACAAACTGCTACAAAACACAATAAGAAGAATGAAATCAGGTGGACCAGCCGGCATCGGCCTCGGCCCAGGCTACGGACGCGGCAACGGCACACCCAGAGATACTGATGGAGGAGTTTGGGACATTGGCTGAACGGTGTGATCCCTGGGTATGTCCTGTCCCACCGGCAGCACAGACCCACCAGGGGTGGCTGCACAGTGGTATACAATTGGGAAGGCGTGGCCCTGGAAGTTTTCAACATTTACTCTGGACCCCATGAAGTCTCATGACTTCAGGTCTAGCATGGGCAAGGAAACCTCCTGCTGATTAGCACCTACCGCCCTCCCTCAGCCGATGAATCAGTACTCCTCCATGTTGAACACCACTTGGATGAAGCCGTGAGTGTAGCAAGGGCACAGAATGTACTCTCGGTGGGGGACTTCAATGTCCATCACCAAGAGTGGTCGAGTCTTGAAGGACATAGCTGCCTGGTGAGAGAACCAACACAAGGGAAATACCTCATCCTCGCCAATCTACCTGTTGCAGATGCATCTGTCCATGACAGAATTGGTAGTGGTAATCACCGTACAGTAATTGTGGAGACAAATTCCTTTCTTCACACTGAGGACACCCTCCATCGTGTTGTGTGGCACTACCAACATACTGAATGGGATAGATTCTGAACAGATCTAGCCGCTCAAATCTGGGAAACTATGAGGCGCTGTGGGCCATCGGCAGCAGCAGAATTGTATTCCACCACAATCTTTAATCTCATGGCATGGCATATCCCTCACTCTACCATTGATATCAAGCTCTGCAGTCCTGCCACATCCAGTCATGAATGGTTGTGGACTATTAAAAATCTAACGGGAGGTGGAGGCTCCATGTATAACCCAATCCTCAATGATGGTGGAGCCCAGCACATGAGTGCAGAAGATAAGGTTGAAGCGTTTGCAACCATCTTCAGCCAGAAGTGCCGAGTGGATGATCCATTTCCAACCAATCCTGAGGTCACCACCAACACTGGAACCAATCTTCAGCCAATTCGATTCACTACACGTGATATCAAGAAACGGCTGAGTGCATTGGATACAGCAAAGGCTATGGGCCCCAGCATCATCCCGGCTATTGTGCTGAAGACTTGTGCTCCAGAACTAGCCGCGCCTCTAGCCAAGCTGTTCCAGTAAAGCTACAACACTGGCATCTACCCGACAATGTATAAAACTGCCCAGGCATGTCCTGTCCACAAAACACAGGACAATTCCAAATTGGTCTACCTCCGCCCCATCAGTCTACTCTCAATCATCAGCAAAGTGAAGGAAGGTGTCATCGACAGTGCTATCAAGTGGCGCTTACTCCCCAATAACCTGTTCACTGATGCCCAGTAGGGTTCCGCCAAGACCACATGGCTCCCGACCTGATGCAAACTAGGAAAAGGAGCTGAGTTCCAGAGGTGACGTGAGGGAGACGGCCCTTGACATCAAGAAAGCATTTGACCGAGTATGGCATCAAGGAGCCCTAGTAAAACTGAAGTCAATGGGAATCAGGGGAAAACGCATCACCAGCTGGAGTCATACCTACTACAAAAGAAGATAATTGTGGTGGTTGAAGGTCAATCATCATAGCCCCAGGATATCGTTGCAGGAGTTCCTCAGGGCAGTGTCCTAGGCCCAACCATCTTCAGCTGCTTCATCAATGACCTTCCCTCCAACATAAGGTCAGAAGTGGGGATGTTCACTGATGACTGCACAGTGTTCAGTGCCATTCACAACACCTCCGTTAATGAAGCAGTCCATGCCCGCATGCAACAAGACCTGGACGATGTTCAGGCTTGGGCTGATAAGTGGCAGGTAACATTTGCGCCAAAGAAGTGCCAGGCAATGACTATCTCCAAGAAGCGAGAGTCTAACCACCCCCCCTTGACATTCAATGACATTACCATAGAAACATAGAAACATAGAAGATAGGAGCAGGAGTAGGCCATTCGGCCCTTCGAGCCTGCTCCGCCATTCAATGAGATCATGGCTGATCATCCAAATTCAGTACCCTGTCCCTGCCTTCTTCACATATCCCTTGATCCCTTTAGCCTTAAGAAATATATCCAACTCTTTCTTGAATATACTTAATGAACTGGCCTCCACCGCCCTCTGTGGCAGAGAATGCCACAGGTTCACCACTCTCTGGGTGAAGAAATTCCTCCTCATTTCAGTCCTAAATGGCTTACCCCTTATCCTTAGACTATGACCCCTGGTTCTGGACTCCCCGGCCATCAGAAACATCCTTCCTGCATCTAGTCTGTCCAGGCCTGACAGAATTTTATAGGTTTCGATGAGATCCCCTCTCAATCTTCAAAACTCCAGTGAGTATAAGCCCAATCGACACAATCTCTCCTCATACGTCATTCCTGCCATCCCAGGTATCAGCCTGGTGAATCTTCGCTGCACTCCTTCCATGGCAATAACGTCCTTCCTCAGGTAAGGCGACCAAAACTGCACACAATACTCAAGGTGTGGTCTCACCAAGGCCCTGTACAACTGTAGCAAGACATCCTTGTTCCTGTACTCGAACCCTCTTGCTACGAAGGCCAACATACCATTTGCCTTCTTAACCGCCTGCTGCACCTGCATGCTTACCTTCAGCGACTGGTGCACAAGAACACCCAGGTCTCTTTGCACTTCCCCTTCTCCCAATCTATTGCCATTCAAATAATAACCTGCCTTCCTGTTTTTGCCACCAAAGTGGATAACCTCACATTTATCCACATTATAGTGCATTTGCCATGTTTCTGCCCAATCACCCAACCTGTCCAAATCGTACTGGAGTTTCACGACATCCTCCTCACTGTATACCTTCCCACCCAGCTTTGTGTCGTCTGCAAATTTGGAGATATTACATCCAATTCCCTCGTCCAGATCATTAATATATATTGTGAGCAGCTGGGGTCCTAGGACCGATCCTTGCGGTACCCCACTAGTCACTGCCTGCCACTCGGAAAAAGACCCGTTTATTCCAACTCTTTGCTTTCTGTCCGCCAACCAGTTCTCTATCCAAGTCAACACCTTGCCCCCAATCCCATGTGCCTTAATTTTGCACGTTAATCTCTTATGCGGGACCTTATCGAAAGCCTTCTGAAAGTCCAAATACACCACATCCACTGGTTCTCCCTTATCTATTTTACCAGTTACATCCTCCATAAATTCCAGTAGATTAGTCAAGCATGATTTACCTTTTGTAAATCCATGTTGACTTTGTCCGATCCAGTCACTGCTTTCCAAGTGCTCTGCTATTACATCTTTTATAATGGACTCTAGCATTTTCCCCACTACCGATGTCAAGCTTACCGGTCTATAATTCCCCGCTTTTTCTCTACCACCTTTTTTGAATAGTGGGGTAACATTAGCTACCCTCCAATCCATGGGTACTGTTCCAGAGTCTATCGAGTTCTGGAAGATGACCAGCAATGCATCTACTATTTCCAGGGCCACTTCCTTAAATACCCTGGGATGTAGATTATCAGGCCCTGGGGATTTATCGGCCTTCAGTCCCATGAATTTTCCTAACACCATTTCCCTACAAATACTGATTTCTTTCAGTTCCACCCTTTCTTCAGACCCTATGTTCCCCGGCATCTCTGGGAGGTTATTTGTGTCCTCCTTTGTGAAGACAGAACCAAAATATGTATATAGTTGGTCTGCCATTTCTTTGTTCCCCATTATAAATTCCCCCGATTCTGACTGCAAGGGACCTATGCTTGATTTCACCAATCTTTTTCTCTTCACATATCTATAAAAGCTTTTACAGTCAGTTTTTATGTTCCCTGAAAGCTTACTCTCATATTCTATTTTCCCTTTCTTAATTAATCCCTTTATCCTCCTTTGTTGAATCCTAAACTGCTCCCAATCCTCAGGTTTATTGCTTTTTCTGGCCAATTTATATGCCCTCTTATTATGTCCGTGTATAATTGAGACACGGAATGCAGGAGTTGATTATAACAAGTCTTTACTGAATGGAGACAACCTGGAAACTGAAACTACAGAAGCCTGCTAGTGTCTTTTATACAGGGGTGGTCACTGCCGGTACTGCAGTCTGAGACCAGTTATTCCCTTAAAGGTACATACACAACAATTCCTCCCCTTTTAGATAAACAGTACATAACATTCATTTAACAACTAAATAATAACTAAGTACAATTACAATTACGGTTGCTAGATACATTGGTTGAAGTTAAGCAATTATAAGTTCAGTCTTTGAGGAGGCTTCCTGATTCTGTCTGGATAACGCCTCTTTGGGATATCAGGTGCTTCTGGCAAGGTTGCGTCGGGATCAATGTCATTGTTTGGTTCATCTGCTTCCAATATCTCCGATTCTGCGGTAGATGCAATTGGTACTTCGGTTTCATCGCCAGGTGTATCAGATCGTGGTGTGGAGTTGACGTTTTCCAGTGACTCTAGAATCTGGTCAGCATGGCGTCTTACAATGCTTTCTCCAACGTCCACGGTATACATTAGAGGTCCTTGCCGTGTACAGATCGTTCCTGGCTGCCATTTCTCTGTGCGGTGGACCCGGCCCAAAACTGGTTGACCTATCTTAAAACTCCTGGCCGGCCTTTCATTCATATTCTGAAACTGCCTGTTCTCCACATCTCTTCTGACGTTTGGCTTAACCAAATCCAAGCGGCATCGTAGTCTTCGATTGAAGAACATCATGGCTGGAGTTTGGTTGGTAACCGCATGTGTCGCATTCCGGTAGGCAAACAAGAAGTTATCCACCTTGTGTTGTAGGGGTATATCTTCATTACACATTGCCTTGATAGCCTTCTTGAATGTTTGAAGAAACCTCTCGGCCAATCCATTAGTGGCTGGATGATATGGGGCGGATGTGTAATGCTTAACACCATTGTTCTTTAAGAACCTCCGGAACTCTTCAGACACAAACTGTGGTCCATTGTCAGAGCAAATCTGTTCAGGCAGCCCATTCCTGGCGAATATGGTTCGTAAGACTGTGCTAGATTTTTCTGTGGTGGTTGAGGACATTTTTATTACCTCTGGCCACTTTGAATGTGCATCCACCGCAATTAAAAACATCGAGTCCATAAAGGGACCAGCAAAATCAATGTGCACCCTTTGCCATGGAGATGAGAGCCACTCCCATGGATGTAGAGGGGCTTGTGGTGGGGCGTTTTGGACCTTCTGGCATCCTGTACAGCTCTTGGTCATCTCTTCGATTTCTCTATCGATTCCCGGCCACCACACAAACGCATTGGCTAAGTTCTTCATTTTTACCCCTCCCAGATGACCCTCATGAAGCTCATTGAGCACTCTATCCTTCAATTTGGGTGGAATTACTAATCTGGATCCACATATCAAGGTTCCTCTGCACACTGACAGCTGTTCTCTTCTCGGCGAGCATGCTGGCAGCAATGGTTCGCCATGTGCTGGCCATCCCTTCACCGTTAAATCATAGACCCAGGAGAGTGTTGGGTCATTTCGTGTTTCCTTTTCTATGTTTGCATTCGTCATACGAAGACATTCGACTATAGTCGAGTGGAATGACTCCACTGGATCCACTGCCAGTTCTTCTTCCACCGTCGGCAACGGTAGGCGCGACAATCCATCAGCATTCCCATGCTGTTTAGTTCCTTTGTACTCGATGTCATATTGGTGTGCCCCTAGGAAAAGGGACCACCTCTGTAGCCGTTGTGCCGTCATTATCGGTACGCCCTTCTGAGGGTTGAAAATGGAGACGAGAGGTTGATGATCAGTTAGTAGAGTAAATTTCTGACCGTGCAGGTAGTGATTGAACTTCTTCACCCCCCACACCAGGCTGAGGGCCTCTCTGTCAATCTGGGCGTGGTTACACTCGGCTGAAGTTAACGAGCGTGACGCAAATGCTATCGGCCTCTCTGAACCATCAAGGAATTTATGTGACAGTACCGCCCCAACACCGTAGGGAGACGCATCACACGCCAGTCTTATCGGTAGTGATGGGTTGCAGTGAGCCAATACTTCTCTTGAAGTGATTAGGTCCTTACTCTTCTGAAAGGCCCGCTTACATTCATCACTCCATTTCCATGCTACTCCCGTTCGTAGTAGGGCGTTCAGTGGATGCAGAATTGTGGACAAATTCAGCAAAAACTTATGGTAGCAATTCACCAATCCGAGGAATGACCTCAGTTGCGACACATTTTCAGGCGCTGGAGTCTTAACTACCGCTTCAATTTTGTCAGGGGACTTATGCAACCCCTCTTCATCAATCACGTGGCCACAATACGATATCTGTTTCTTAAAAAACTCGCACTTAGGGTGATTGGCTCATAGCCCATGTTCACGTAGTCTAGTGAGCACCTGCTCTAGGTTGGCAAGGTGTTCACTGTCATTTTCACCTGTCACTAGGATGTCGTCCAAGTAACACTGAGTCCCCGGAATCCCTTGCAGGACTTGTTCCATCGCTCTTTGCCATATCGCTGGAGCTGATGCTACTCCGAATACCAATCGATGATACTGGTAAAGACCTTTGTGAGTGTTTATCGTGAGATACTTCCTAGAGGTTTCTTCAACCTCCATCTGCAAATATGCTTGTGCTAGGTCAATTTTTGTAAAACTCTTCCCTCCTGATAGTGAGGCGAAGATATCTTCTATCCTTGGAAGAGGATATTGTACTGTGTGAAGGACTGGGTTCACCATCACCTTGAAGTCCCCACAGATGCGAACCTTCCTTGGCTCCTCAGACTTATTGTTTAACGTTTTCTTCATGACAGGAATGATGGGTGTCGCCCACTCGCTCCAATCTACCTTAGATAACACGCCTGCCTTCTCCAGATTCTCCAGCTCTGCCTCGATGGCTGGGCGAATTGCATATGGTACCGGTCTTGCTTTGAAAAACTTGGGAATTGCATTCTCCTCTATTTTTATCGAGGCGGCTACGCCTTTAAGAGTGCCCAGTTCTTGTTGAAATACCTCTTTGGCGTCAGCTAAGATTGTTGACAATCGTCCAGGAGTGACGTCGTCATCCTTTTTACCAGCCACCGTCAGTGCCTGAATGGAGTGCCAGTCTAAACTTATCTTTCTGATCCATTCACGTCCCAATAACGGTGGTCCACTATCTTGCAGAATGTAGAGATACAATTTACGTATTTTCTTGCCGTTGTATTCGACAGGCACCCTTATTTTTCCTCTGGGGTATACTTTTTACCCCGTATACGCCCTCAAGACAATGGATGTCTCTCTCAAGGGTATGTGTGAGAATAGCCGCTCGTAGTCTCGTCGATTCATGACGGTTAGAGCTGATCCTGTATCCAATTCCATTTTGACTTGGGACCCTGCTATCATGAGGGTGACTCAAATGGTTCGGTGATCCTCTTTTGCGATTACGTTGTGAAGTTTGAGACAGCTTAGTCTCTTGTTCCCGGATTCATTATCGCTCATCTGGTCTTCGGAACTACTGTCCGTCATCTTTTGTACTTTCCTGTATGGTTCCTTAGTAGCCTTTTTGTTGTCGTTGGTCTTCTTCCCAGACCTGCAAACTCGTGCAATGTGTCCCATCTTTCCGCATTGCCTGCATATTTTGTCCTTGGACCAGCAGTCCTTCTGGTCATGGTTAGTTCTGCCGCAGTGATAACATTTTGCAAATCCCCATGTCATTTCGTGGGTGCCGTATTCCTGTGGCTTTTGTTGTATTTCCACAGCTCCCCTTGCTGCTGCTTCATACGATACTGTCACGCTGAAAGCCTTATCTAGCGTCAGCTCTTTCTCTGAGAGTAACCTCTTCTGGGTTCCTTCAATCAGGAGTCCACAGACAAATTTGTCCCGTAAGGTATATGCCAGTCCTGCTCCGAACTGGCAGTGCTTTGATAGCTTGCGTAGTTCCGTAAGGTAATCAGCATTGCTCTCATTTTTATGCTGATTTCTCCTGTGGAATTTAAATCTTTCTGCTATCAGCAGTGGTGTAGGATTTAGGTGTTCCTGTAGGATAGCAACAATTTCGTTAAAACTCTTCGCCTTCGGTTTGGCTGGAGTAATCAGGTCCCGCAATAGGCCGTACATTCTTGCGCCCATTAAATTTAGCAATACCGATGCCTTTTTCTCATCGGCTATTTCGTTTGCCTCGCAATATACCGCGACTCTTTCCACATACGTGGTCCAGTCTTCTATTGCATTATCGAAGGCAGTGATATCGCCAGTCTTTGGCATCCTGAAAATCTAAGATGGCACCTCCTGCGGTTTGCCTTCATCCCTGATGGATCAAAATGGCGCCTCCCGCGCTTTTCCTTCTTCCCCGCCGAGTTAAGATGGCGCCTCCCGCGCTTTCCTGCCACTGCCGCTGCTGCCAACGCTGTTGCTGGCGATTATATTTATTTTACTATCCTGTAATGGCGACGCCCTATGGTCTTTGCGCCTCCCCGACCGCTGCTGCCACGCCGCTCTCCGCGGTATTTTTATTTTTCTATCGCGCTTCAATATTTGCTCCGTTAATTGAAGAACTGTTCCCGTTGCGGAGTGGACCCTCTGGGACACTTCCCTCCCTCTTCTTAGGTCCGAACGCTGCCCAGCTGCGAAGCACCGGCCGCGCCCTATGTGCTCCACCCTCTCTCTCTCTCTTTGCTTCCCGACTCGCTGCCCGGCCCCGTTGCAGAGCCACCCGATCGAGCTCTAGCCCGCCGCAGCCCAGGAAGGATCAGTGCACTACCTGCCACCAGCCCGATTAGCTGGGAAACCACAGACTGGAGACCAAGCCTGGCTCTCGACAGTCTCTCCTGCACTTTTCAATTCGATGATTTGGAGGGCGGTTGCCCACGGTCGACGCCCGTTTCTCGATTTTCTTTGGATTATTTTTTTTTCTTTCTTCTGGCTTCGACCTTCAATAACGTCATCTGAGGTGCTGCCGAGTTGCAGGTGTAAAGTCTGTGAGTTGTGCAGTTAATAAATACACAGACTTCAGAAATAACAAACAAACAGGTCTTTACTATTCGAAGGTCAGGGCGAATCTGCCCTAGTTATCCTGCCACAACACTTATATACTGGTGTGGTCACTGTCGGTATTACAGTATACAGAAGCCAAACAAGTAGTGCCACACCTAAAGTAGTTCTCTTAAAGGTGGACGGTTACATTCAATAGTTCCCTTAAAGGTAGACGGGTACATACACTACAATCCTCCCTTTTTAGCTTATTACTTACAGAGTCCCCGTTAAACATACATATCTTCAACTTCATATAAACAATTTACAGATATAATCTCGGTGGAGTCAACGTCATATAAAACAATTTACAGATATAATCTCGGTGGGAACAGTTCACAGGTTCAGTCTCTGCGGAAACAGTTCATAGATTCAGTCTCTGATCTTGACTCGTTCCAAACAGTATCTCTTTGGTGTAGCCGGTTCACATGGCTAGCGTGACTCCTCCATAGCCTTTTTCTTGATGTAACAGCTTGACCTTCCGTCCTGTTGAACCAGCAGTGCGGACTTTTACAACCAACTGGCTGTCTTGATAATTTCCTGTTTTTCAACTGATTTAGCTCCTTTCGTAGTGTCCCGCCTGAGATGGTAGAAGTGATAATATTTTAAACAGTTATTATCTTCTGCTTCTTCTTTTTCTTTTCTGCCTTTTTGAAACTCTCGGAGCTCCTTTCTCGGCTGCCAGCTGTAGCGCCACCAACTCTCTATGTTCCTTAGACCTTAAGTGCTTCATCCGGATTTCAGCACTTTGGGAGTTTTCATCACAAACTGGGCAGACCAGATCCTCGTAATATTCAGTGTCACTCAACAGGCCATGGTAATATTCGGGGTCGTCCTGAGTTAGGCCAGTGAGGGGCCCTTCTACTTCCTTCTTATCCATCTGGACGTTAGCCGACGGTGGTTCCTTCCCTAACCGTCTTTCTTGAAAAGACTTTTTCAAGCATTCATATTCATCCCGCTCTTCCTGGGATGTCTGCCATTCCTTCACGCCTGGCCTCATTTGTGAGTTCAATACCTTCCCTTCCATCGGGGATTCCGTTATCAGGCTATTTAATCCTTCTACTGAAGTAGCTGTTTCCGCACTCTTCTGCTCCCCTTGACGTAATTCAGCGTACTTTTGACATCCATGTGCAAGCTGTGTTGCCCCCTCAGCTCTCTCCGTGACTTTTGGAAGCTCCGAATTCTTTCCCTTTGAAACCTGAAACTCGTGTTCCCATTTTGGATTCTCGTCCCTCAGCGTGTATAAGAGTTGGCTGGCCGTTAACTCTTCTACGGGGACACTGTGGATTAGAGTCTTCTCCATTTCATCCACCTTTCCCTCCAATGTTTTCACCTTCCTTCCCTCCGGTACTTTGGTTTTAAGCGCTCGAAGAAATTGCGCCTTGGTGTTCTCTAACTCCTGTTCAGGGGCCATTCCTACAGTCTCTGTGTTCCTTCCATTGGCCTTTCCTTCCACTGCCCGGATTCCTAGTTGAATATGTTCTTCAAGTTGTTGAACCTCTGCCATTGCCGCCTCATATTTGTCTTGGGTTTCCTTCAATAATTTAATGAGTTCTTGGACATCTTGAATTTCACGTTCTGCTATGTCTTCCACCTCTAATTTTCCATCTACGGATGGAATCTCTACCGATGAGTCTGTCTTGGCCTGGAGCTCATCAAACATTTCCTGCAGCCTTTGTAATTCTCGCTCATGTTCAACCTTTAGTTGTTCATATGCTTTCACTAAAACTAGCTTTTCGGAGGTTGCCGAGTTAACCCCTTCCAGGATTGTAGTCTGGGCCTGTTCATACTGTTCTTTCAACTTGTTACACTCTGCTTGCAACGAATCGTAGAGATGAACTGGGATAAAATCCTGGCTTCCTGAAGATTCCTCTTCCTTTGGTTCGTTCTGTAAATATTCTAGTTCCTGAACAGCATCAGGGAGATGTGATCGGTACTTGGCCACGATGGCTCTATGGTCGCTCTCTGCTTGAGCTAGCTGTCTCTGTTGTCTTTCCAGGTTCTCCCATTCGGTGTCCCAGAACTTTCCCATATTTTTCATCTCTTGTACGAGACGGTCACTCAACTGTTCTAATTGTTGTCGTACTTTGACATAAGTTTGGGTCCGAGCTCGGCGTTCTTCCGTCGTGGATGAATCCTTAGCTTGAACAGGCTCAGAATTCTCTGTCAACCTGGAGTTCTGCTCTGCAGCTTTATTCTTCTTGGTAACATAAGTCTTTCTGCATGTCTTCGTTTCCTTCCCCATCATCGGCAAGTCCCTTTTAGCCTTGTCTTCCATATTTGAATTGGTCTTATTGTCATCCATTTCAGAATCTGAGCTGATAGCTTGCACCGAGTCCTCCCTCATTATGGCTTTTAGGTAGTGCCATTCCATGTCTATTTTCTTAATCCACTCCCGTCCTAGAAGTGGTGGTCCTCCCTCCGGTAATACGTACAAGTTCATTCTTGGGTGTTCTTTACCCCTATCTCTCACCTTAACTCTTATCTTCCCCATGGGGTATACGTTATGCCCCGTGTATGTCTGTAATACGAACTTGGTATTTCTTAAGGGTATGTGCGCTATTGATGACTGATAGCGCTGATCCAGTGTCCAACTCCATTCTTACTTGGACTCCAGCTATTTTTAGTATGACCCAAATAGCTTGTAGGTCAGCTTCCTTACCCACATTGTGAATTCTCAGACTACCCAGCTCCTGGTTGTTTGGGTCTGAGTCTGAATTCTGTTCGTCTGAACTCTTCTCAGCCACCTTGTGTACCTTGTTATACTTTTCTTGTGGTGGCTTCCTTTGGTTGTTGGTCTTCTTCCCCGACCGGCATACCTTTGCGATGTGACCCAGTTTGCCACATTTCCTACACTCTTGGTTCTTAAACCAGCATTGATTCTGGTCATGTGTTGTCTTCCCACAACGATAGCATTTTGTTGTGCTCGAGGTAATTTGGTCCACCCCGAGTGCCGCCGCCTTTAGTTGCATTTCCGCCGTTCCTTTCGCTGCGGCTTCGTGCGATGCAGCTATAAGGACAGCCCTGTCCAGTGTGAGGTCGTTCTCTTCCAGTAGTCGCTTCTGCGTCCCTTCTTTGGACAATCCACATACGAACTTGTCCCGCAGTGCTTCTGTCAGATTCCCTCCGAACTGGCAGTATTTCGCTAGTCTACGCAGTTCGACCAAGTATTCTGTGTTGCTTTCATCTTTCTTCTGCGTTCTTGCATAGAATTTGAATCGTTCAGCCAGCATTAACGGTGTGGGGTTCAAGTGATCCTTCAGCACCGCCACAATCTCTTCGAAAATCTGATCTGCCGGTTTGGCTGGTGCTATTAGGTGCTTCAAGAGCCCGTATGTTTTTGCCCCCATCGAGTTTAGCAATGTTAGCGCCTTGTCGTCTTCCTCTATTTTGTTGGCTTCACAATAGATCTCTATGCACTCCACGTACGTGGCCCAGTCTTCTATCTCGGAATTAAAATCGGTAATATTCCCTCGCTTAGGCATCTTCCTTTCCTTGGAGCAGCACAGTATTTCTTTAAGTATTATTTATTGTCTGTTTATTCCTAAAATGGCGGTTTTCCCGCAAAAATGGCGGTTTCCCGCTCTTCCCTTCTCTCTCCGCCCACTTCAATGGCAGTTGATGGCGGTTTTTCCCGCGAAAATGGCGGTTTCCCGCTCTTCCTTTCTCTCCCCGCCCACTTCAATGGCAGTTTCCCGCCTCTGTCATCTTCTCCGCCTAATGGCGGCTTCCCGCGTTTCTTCCCTGGTGGAAGGGGTACGCTTTCCCCACAGCGGGCAGGTTCAGCCGCTGGGCCGGCTCCCGCACAGCTCCCCTTACTCGGCTCTTCCCTGGTGGAAGGGGTACGCTTTCCCCACAGCGGGCAGGTTCAGCCGCTGGGCTGGCTCCCGCACAGCTCCCCTTACTCGGCTCTGTCTTCCGCTCCTGCTCGCACGGTTCTACCGGCTCTGGGTACACCCCGTTCACGGAGAACAGTTCAGCCGCTGGACTGGCTCTCGCACAGTCTCTCTCTCCTTGCTCGGCTCTGTCTCTCTCTCTCCCGCACGTTCGGTTCTACCGGCGCTGAGTACCCCGGTGGTGGAGAACAGTTCAGCCGCTGGACTGGCTCTCGCGCAGTCTCTCTCCCCTTGTCCGGCTCTGTCTCTCTCCCACTCCCGCACGTTCGGCTCTACCGGCGCTGGGTACCCCGTTGGCGGAGAACAGTTCAGCCACTGGGCTGGCTCTCGCGCAGCCTCCTTTGCTCGGCTCTGCCTCTCCCACACGCTCGGTTTCAGCGCTTCGTGGCTTCGGCCGCTGCCCGGATTTTTCTCGCCGATCGCGGTCCGGCTGTCACCCGACGCCGTTGGACCCGACTTCTGACCGGCTCAGCTCCCCCTTGACCGAGGTCGAGTGCTCTGCCCTTCTCCTCCGGATACTCCTTACACTTTCCCCTACTCACAGTCTCCGCGGCCGCCTTGTTTCCTGCTGATCGGCTCACTCCGCACCGTGGTAGAAGGGTAGTCAGTGCCTGTTGCTAATGGAAGCTTTTGTTGCTAAAGTCTTCCTCCTTCCTCCTGCTGCAGCCTCGTGTTTTCTTTCAGCAGCACGATGAGGGCGGTTGCCTCTCTTCGACGCTCTTCGTTGCTTTGGTAGTCTTGCCGCAGGGTACGATCGGACTCGTCGCCACTGTAAAGTCTGTGGGTTGTGCAGTTAATAAATACATAGACTTCAGAAGTAACAAACAAACAGGTCTTTACTATTCGAAGGTCAGGGCGAATCTGCCCTAGTTATCCTGCCACAACACTTATATACTGGTGTGGTCACTGTCGGTATTACAGCATACAGAAGCCAAACAAGTAGTGCCACACCTAAAGTAGTTCTCTTAAAGGTGAACGGTTACATTCAATAGTTCCCTTAAAGGTAGACGGGTACATACACTACAGCAGGTAAGTTTGTTTCTTACTCGTCGCCAGTAATATGTCCGTGTATAATTGAGACACGGACTGCAGGAGTTGATTATAACAAGTCTTTACTGAATGGAGACAACTTGGAAACTGAAACTACAGAAGCCTGCTAGGGCCTTTTATACAGGGGTGGTCACGGCCGGTACTGCAGTCTGAGACCAGTTATTCCCTTAAAGGTACATACACAACACCTCTCCTTGGACCTTATGCTATCCCTAATTTCCCTTGTTAGCCACGGTTAGGTCACCTTTTTTGCTTTATTTTTATGCCAAACTGGGATGAGCAAATTCTGTAGTTCATCCATTCGGTCTTTGAATGTTTGCCATTGCCTATCCACCGTCAACCCTTTGAGTGCCATTCCCCAATCAATCCTACCCAACTCGCTCCTCAGACCATCGTAGTTTCCTTTATTTAAATTGAGGACCCTAGTCTCCGAGTCAACTACTTCATTCTCCATCTTGATGAAGAATCGCCGAATCTCCCAGCATCAACATCCTGGGGGTCACAATTGACCAGAAACATAACTAGACCAGCCACATAAATACTGTGGCAACAGGAGCAGGTCAGAGGCTAGGTATTCTGCAGCGAGTGTCTCAACTCCTGAACCCACAAAGCCTTTCCACCATCTACAAGGCACAAGTAAAGAGTGTGTTGTAACACTCTCCACTTGCCTGGATGAGTTCAGCTCCCACAACACTTAAGAAGCTTGACATCATTCAGGACAAAGCAGTCCGCTTGATTAACACCACATCCACCACCTTAAACATTCACTCCCTCCATCACTGGCGCACCGTGGCTGCATTGTGTACCATCTACAAGATGCACTGCCAAAACTCACCAAGGCTTCTTCTGTACACCTCCCAATCCCGCGACCTCTTACACCTAAAATAGAAACAGAACATGCTAGAGATACCCAGCAGGTCAGGCAGCATCTGTGGAGAGAGAAACAGAGCTAACGTTTCAATTCGATGACTCTTCGTCTGAACGAGTATTTTGCTTTTGTACCTTTTACACCTAGATGGACAAGGGCAGCAGGTGCATGGGAACACCACCACCTCCAAGTTACCCTCCAATGAACATCATCCTGACTTAGAAGTATATCGCCGATCCTTCATTGTCGCTGGGCCAAACACCTAGAACTCCCTACTTTACAGCACGGTGGGATTGACATCACGACACGGATGGCAGCGGTTAAAGAAGGCAGCTCAGCACTACCTTCTCCAGGGCAATTAGGCATGTGCAATAAATGCATCTGCCAATTATTCTTTTCAAGAAAACATCCTATCCGATTCTTGCTGGCATTGGTGTATATAACAAGTGAACTTGTGTAAATCTGTGTGTGAGCTGGTCTCTGGTTTTGCTCTGTGACTGACAATGTTACATGCTGGTCTATTGGTCCCCGTGATACAGGCACCCGATCAGTGATATCTTTCTGTTAAATTAATGCGGGCAACTCTCTGAGAGAAGGTATTACTGGGAGTATCTGCCACTGTAGAACTTAACTGTGTGGATCACTAACTGGAGTGGATCTCCTGACTGCTGTGGCCATGTATTACAGGGAGTGCCTTTCACTGTAGAACTGTACAGAGTGTGGGTCACTAAGACAACAGGTACAAGCCAGTTCTATATTGTAATAATTGTTTCACATGACTGATCTCTCTCCTTCACGGAGCTGCCTTCGTGTTTAACGAATCGATGACAAAGGGGAAGATTTTTGGGAGCTGAAGTCCAACCCTTACATTCTGGGCTCAGACACGGAGGATGCTTGGTCAGTCATGTCCAATCTCCTTTCACTTCTCTTTTTTACAGTTAATTTAGTGGCGGTTGTAATCCTGTCACGGGGAAAGTGCGGGCTCTCCACCTGCACCACTCGCTACCTGGTGGCCGTTCCTCGGGCTGGTGAACTACTACCATAAGTTCTTGCCGAATTTGTCTACCGTACTACACCCACTGAACACCCTACTGCAAACGGGGGTACCATGGAAGTGGAGTGACGAATGTAAACGAGCTTTCCAGAAGAGCAAAGCATTGATCACATCAAAAGAGGTGTTGGCTCATTTCAACCCAGCACTACCAATTCGGTTGGCGTGTGATGCATCACCCTATGGTATTGGAGCGGTGCTGTCGCACAAATTCCCGGATGGCTCGGAGAGGCCAGTAGCCTTTGCGTCTCGGTCACTAACCTCAGCTGAGCGTAACTACGCCCAGATTGACAGGGAGGCCCTCAGCCTAGTGTGGGGAGTGAAAAAGTTCAATCGCTATCTGCACGGGCAGAAGTTCACCTTGCTGACTGACCACCAACCACTTGTCTCCATCTTTAATCCAAAGTAGGGCGTTCCGGTGATGACTGCGCAACGGTTACAAAGATGGTCCCTTTTTCTAGGGGCGCACCAATATGAAATCGAGTATAAGGGCACGAAACAGCATGGAAACGCTGATGGGCTATCACGCCTGCCACTGCCTACTGCGGAGGAAGCACCAGCAGTGGATCCTGTCGAATTATTTCATTCGACTATAATTGAATGCTTGCCAGTAACTAACGCTGGTATAGAGAAGGAGACCCGAAATGACCCGACACTGTCTCGGGTATATGATTTGACGGTGAAGGGATGGCCAGCACATGGCGACTCAATGTTGCCAGCATTCTCATCCAGAAGAGAACAGCTGTCAGTATGCCAGGGGACCTTGATGTGTGGATCCCGAGTGGTAATTCCACCCAAGTTAAGGGAGAGAGTGCTCAATGAGCTTCATGAAAGTCATCTGGGAGGGGTGAAAATGAAAAGCCTTGCTAGGGCTTATGTGTGGTGGCCGAGGATTGATCAGCAAATCGAGGACCTGACAAAGAGCTGCTCAGGATGCCAGAAGGTCCAAAATTCACCACCACATGCCCCTCTGCACCCATGGGAGTGGCCCTCATCTCCATGGCAATGGGTGCACATTGATTTTGCTGGTCCATTCATGGACTCAATGGGCTAGATTTTCAGTATAGACAGTTTTGGGGCGCTAACCTTAGCGCCCGCCCGAAGTTAGCGCCCGCCCCAAAGTAGCGCCCCGTTGCCGGAAATTCAGTGGCTTCGCCCTAAGAGATTGGTGGAGCGCTAAAAGAGGCGTTCCACTCCTATCTTTAGGCGCTAAGCCGGCGGTCCAGAGGGATAGCGCCCAGGCGGGGCGCAGCGCGGGTGCGGTCATTTTTGGACTGACAGCAGACCCCGTGGCCCCGACCAGCTCTTAAAGGGGGAAGGGACGAATTGGTCTGCTGCCACGCCCTGCACACTGCAGCCTTGCAAAGAGGCCTCAACACTGCTGCTCAGCCCCAGGGAGTCATGGCAACGCCAGAGAAGGCCCGTCAGCGTGCCCTGCGCTTCTCAGAGGGTGATCTGGACATAATGGTCACAGCTCTGGAGGTGAGGCGCAAGATCTTGTTCCCAGAGAGTGGGAGGAATCCAACCCACCACGACTACACCAAAGCCTGGAAGCAGATCGCCCAGAGGGTGACGTTCACCGGCGATGCCCCCAGGACCCACAAACAATGTCGTAAAAAATACAATGATCTGACCAGGATTGTGAAGGTGAGTAGCCTTTCCAGTCTCCTCCTCATTCTTGCATGTACACCTGACATGGTGGGCAAAGGGAGCTGAAAGTCCTATTGGCCAGCCCTCAGCCAGCAGCATTGGGACAGTCATGAGCATCACATGGCCATTCGGCACTCTACACTTTGTCCAAGCTATTCCACCATGGGAGGCAGTGCACACTACATCAGGGCTTCACTCTGTCCACGCTATTCCACCATGGGAGGCAGTGCACACTACATCAGGGCTTCACTCTGTCCACGCTATTCCACCATGGGAGGCAGTGCACACTACATCAGGGCTTCAGTCTGTCCACGCTATTCCACCATGGGAGGCAGTGCACACTACATCAGGGCTTCACTCTGTCCAAGCTATTCCACCATGGGAGGCAGTGCACACTACATCAGGGCTTCACTGCGCACTTACAGCCCGTCCTTTCTCTTGCAGGCTAAAGTAGCGTTTAATTGCCAGGCGCGTGCCAGGGGTGGCCGCGCCAAGCTGCAGAAGCTCACTCGGCTGGAGGAGCGCATGTGTGTGCTCATGGGAGCCCGTGTGATTGTCCCCACAGCGTGCGGAGTATCCGACCCTCCACTGCCCGGCAATGGTAAGGACCTCACCTTTTGGCCCTCTCGCGTCGCACTGGCCCATCCGAGCTACCTCCTTTGCCACTGTCCCACCAATGCGCTGAATGCCACCAGTCCTAACTCCCTCGCTGACGCCGTCTCCTCACTCTGAAGCTACTCTTGTGCATTCCTGCTTTCAGCTGGTGACGACCAGGACCCTGAAGCTGCCAGTGACAGCACCTCCGACCAGGAGGAGGAGGCGGAGCAAGCCGGACCTTCGGGGGAACAGTCACGTCCCGCAGGAGAGGAGGAAATGCTTGACACCTCCTCACTGGACGAGTGCCTGGAGGAACTGTCGCAGGGAAATGCAGCTTCTGGGACCAGTGGCGTCCAGCCACCCAGGAGCCGTGCGCGTGGCCCGCGGCCTTCCCCCCAAAGGGGGGAAGGATCAGAGGGGAGTGCTGCTGTTCGGCACACTCGCCGCCACCAACGCGGCAAGGGTCCCCTAGTTCGGCCCCCTCCTCCCCAGCGGGAGAGTCGCGACTCCAGCCCGGACACCTTCACCTCGGAGGAGGTGCGGAAGCTGGATAAGATGGCTGAGGATTCGGACCGGCGCCACACGGAGCTCATGAGCGTGGTGGGGCGCATGCCTGAGGCCATCGAGTCGCTGGCGACCAGTGTGCGCGAGTTCGGGGCAGCAACTGCCGCGAGTGGCCGCATGCTGACTGATGCCATCAAGACCCTGACGGCTGTGATGCGCGCGCACACCAGGACCGCAGGGGCACTCACTGCTGCCACACGCGCTGTCTCAGGCAGGCATCGCCAGGGCAGCCGCCGCGCTGGACCATCCCAGCAAGCCGCCCCTCAGCTGATTGTTGCGGATCCTGCAGTGCGGGCCCGGCCGAGTGCCACCGCGCCACAGCACCAGCCAGCGCATCCCACACGCCAGCTGGCCCACATTGCGCCATCCGTCGCCGCCATTCCCCCACTGGGGCATCAAGGGCAAGCGGCTGCAGCTGATGGTGGCCAGGCTCAGGTGCGCCACTCAGCAGACGGCCCCTCGAGGCCCAAACGCCGTGTAGGCCGCCCCCCAGCGGCATCTGGCGGAAGGGCATCTGAGCCTCAGGCACCTTCCCCCAGCCTCGCAGCAGCCACTGGGCAGAGCTTGCGAAGGAGCAGCAGGCCGGGCAGGGGAGGCAAAAGGCTGGGCAAGGTCTCGCCCTCGCGGGCCACTCAGTAGAGGGTGTGCGCAGCTTTCCTTTTATATGGCGGTGGCCATCTTTATTTTGCCCATGGTTGTATTGTTGGAGGGCTTATTTTTTGCGTTAGGCCGACGTTGAGGCCCGGTTTGAAGAAAGGTGGAGTGACTCCTCCCCAGTTTGTGGGAGTGAGTCGTTTGTTGGGCTTTTTGTGGGGCCTGTTTATTGTTTTTGGGGATTCATGTGGGAAGGGCTTTTCATTTTTGTGTAATAAAAAGTTATCTTTATTCATGCAGTCTCCATGGTTGTTCTTCTTAGTGTTTGTTGGCTTCGCCGGCTGAGGGGTTGCGGAGCGGCTGCATTCATCTTCCCTCATGGCCCCTGGCCATTCCCTGACAGGGGGCTTAGAAGTACCGTGTAATAAGGTGGCGTCGTGCGGCCCTTGGCCCTGGTCGCTCCCTCCTGGGAACGTACTCCTGCTCCTCCTCCTCCTCCTCCTCATGCTCCTCCTGCTCCTCCTCCTGAGGTGCTGGTCCAACGTCAGGTGGCAGTGCCTGAGTCCTGCGGATAGCCAGGTTGTGTAGCATGCTGCAAACCACCACAAATTGGGAGACCCGGTCCGGCGAATACTGGAGAGCTCCTCCGGAGCGATCAAGGCAGCGGAACCGCTGCTTGAGGACCCCAATAGTTAGCTCAATGATGTTGCGGGTGGTTTGATGGCTCTCGTTCTAGGCCTCTTCAGCAGCGGTCCTGGGCGTGCGGAGCGGGGTCATGAGCCAGGTGCACAAAGGATAGCCTTTGTCCCCGAGTAGCCATCCTCTTGGGGGAGGCTGTGCCTGGAACATGTCATGCACAGTACTCTGCCGCAGGATAAAGGCATCGTAGCTGCTGCCTGGGAAGTTGGCATTGACTGCCATGATGCGCTGCTTGTGGTCACAGACCAGCTGCACATTCAGAGAATGGTAGCCCTTCCTGTTGCGATACTGCTCGCCATGCTCCAGAGGGGCCCGCAAAGCCACATGCGTACAGTCAATGGCGCCCTGCACCAAGGGGAATTCCCCGAGTCTGGAAAATCCCAATGCGCGCTGATGCTGGCTCTCCAGGGCCATGGGGAAGGAGATGAATTGGCTTCTCCTTCTGAACAGTGCTTCGGTCACCTGGCGGATGCAGCGATGCGCGCCGTACTGGGAGATGTTTGCTATGTCCCCAGCAGCGTATTGGAAGGAGCCGGTGACATAGAAGTTCACTGCCACCGTCACCTTCACTTCCACCGACAGAGACGTCCTGCACCTGAGCTTTGGCCACAGATCTCGGCGAAGCAGGTGGCAGATCTCTGCAATCACCTCCTTTCGGAATCGGAGCCTTTTAACACATCGCGCAGCACTCATGTTTAGGTAGGAGCACTGCTGGCGGTATAGCCTGACTGGGTAAGGCCTACGTGGCCAACGCCTGTAGCCCCCTCTGCCTCTAGCCAGGGCTGCCCCTCTCACAATGCGTCTGCGAGCCCTAGGGACATGGAGCTGCAGCTCCGCGTTGGCACCCCATGCAACCCCCATCAAATCCTGGCAAACACTCTAATTTCCAAAAGGCCACTTGCAGCGCTCTGGCCTGAGTCCAAAAATGCCTGCTCTTGCTGCTTGAAACCAGTTAGCTATCCTCCTTGTTGTGTCTCCAGAAATGCGTTGCACAAGAGTGTTTTCTGAAAAAAGGCTGGCCTTTATACTGGAGAGTACGTCCCCTTTAATTTGCGCCCCCCGGGGCCCGCGCTGGTTGTGTTGCGTTCCTTTTTCCAAACGCTCCGGCCGCCAGCCGCACAATGGGGCGGTCCGACTGAAGTTTGGAATCGGGGCGCACAAAGGGCGTTGCACGAGGATGTGACGTCATTTTCTGCGCGCGCATCCGGGCGGGCGCTAAACTTTGCGCCGGCGCTAACGGGCAACTTAATTTGGGGCGGGGCGCAAACTGCGCTGCGCCCGGGCGCTACACGCCTAGCGCCCGAAAAACACTTCTCTTAAGGCGCTAACTGCTGGCGCAAGCGACTGAAAATCTAGCCCAATGTTTTTAATAGCCGTGGATGCGCACTCGAAATGGCCTGGGGTGATCAAAATGTTCTCCACCACCACGGAGAAAGCTATTGCAGTCCTACGGACCATTTTTGCCAGGAACGGCTTGCCAGAGCAGATTTGCTCTGATAACGGACCACAGTTTGTGTCCGAAGAGTTTCGAAGATTTACGAAAAGGAATGGGGTAAGGCATTACACATCCGCCCCGTATCATCCAGCCACAAATGGATTGGCTGAGAGGTTCGTACAAACCTTTAAAAAAGCAGTAAAGGCCATGTGCGATGACGACATTCCACTGCAGCATAAGGTGGACATTTTCCTGTTAGCCTACAGAAATGCGACACATGCAGTCACCAGCCAGGCCCCGGCCGTGATGTTCTTTAACCGAAGGTTGAGATCTCGTCTGGATTTGCTCAGACCAAATGTACGAAGAGATGTTGAGAATAAGCAATTCCAGCACATCAATGAGAAGCCGACAAGGAGCTTCAATGTAGGGCAACCAGTCTTGGCCCGCGACTACTGAACAGAGAAATGGCAACCAAGAACGATATGCACACGGCAGGGGCCACTAATGTACACAGTGGATGTTGGGGAGAACATTGTGAGACGCCATGCTGACCAGATCCTAGAGTCACAGGAACGAGTCAACCCCATGTCTCGCCCATACGTACCTGGTGATGAACCCGACGTACAGGTAGCATCTACCCCAGAAACAGTAGCATCGGAAGCGGATGAACCAACCGACGACAGGGGGCCAGAATCGCCTCCGCACCAAGAGCAAGACACTCGGGAAAGGCGCTATCCAGAAAGGATCAGGAAGCCTCCCCAAAGACTGAATTTATAAATAGACTATTTTCAGCTGATGTTGCATGTTAAAAGTGTTAATTGTTAAATGAGTGTTATGGTACTGTTAATCTAAAATGGGAGAAATTGTAACGTGCTAGATCCATGATTCTGAGAGTATGATGTTTTCAATAACCACACGGATGCTGTAACTTAGCAATCAACAGGTATTTACTGGAGTAGGGTAGTCTCAAGACTGGGGTACAGAGGCATGCTCAAGGCTTATATACAGGTGTGGTCACTGCCTGTATGCAGGAGCTGTAAAAGTACTTCTCTCTTAAAGGTACATACACTACAATTCCTCCCCTTTTAGATTAGCAGTACTCATAATATTCAAATAACAATTAACACTTTAACATGTACATTAAACAACAATAGTCCATTTATAGATTCAGTCTTTGGGGCGGCTTCCTGATCCTTTCGGGATAGCACCTTTCCTGAGGTTCTTGTTCTTGGTGCGGAGGCGATTCTGGCCCCTTTTCGTCGGTTAGTTCATCGGTTTCCACCGCTACTGGTTCAGAGGTAGATGCTACCGGTATGTCGGGTTCATCCCCAGGTATGCGAGACATGGGGTTGACTCGTACCTGTGACGCTACGATCTGATCGACGTGGCGTCTCACAATGTTCTCCCCGACATCCACTCTGTACATTAATGGCCCCTGCCTTGTGCATATTGTTCCGGGTTGCCATTTCTCTGTTCGGTAGTCACGGGCGAAGACTGGTTGTCCTCCGTTGAAGCTCCTTGTCGGCTTCTCGTTGATGTGCTGGAATTGTTTATCCTCAATATTTCTTCGCACATTTGGTCTAAGCAAGTCCAGACGAGATCTCAACCTTCGGTTAAAGAACATCATGGCCGGGGTCTGGTTGGTAACTGCATGTGTCGCGTTTCGGTAGGCTAATAAGAAATTGTCCACCTTATGCTGTAGTGGAATTTCACCATCGCACATGGCCTTTATCGCCTTCTTAAAGGTTTGTACGAACCTCTCAGCCAATCCATTTGTGGCTGGATGATACGGGGCAGATGTGTAATACCTTACCCCATTCCTTCTCATAAATTTTCGAAACTCTTCGGACACAAACTGGGGTCCATTATCAGAGCAAATCTGCTCTGGCAAGCCGTTCCTGGCAAATATGGTCCGTAGGACTGCAATCGTTTTCTCTGTAGTGGTTGAGGATATTTTTATCACCTCAGGCCATTTTGAATGAGCATCCACTGCTATTAAGTACATGGAGTCCATGAATGGAACAGCGAAATCAATATGCACCCGTTGCCATGGAGAGGAGGGCCACTCCCATGGGTGTAGAGGGGCATGTGGTGGTGCATTTTAGATCTTCTGGCATCCTGAGCAGCTCTTGGTTAGGTCTTTGATTTGTTGATCGATTCCCAGCCACCACACATAAGCCCTAGCAAGGCTTTTCATTTTCACTCCCCCCACATGACCTTCATGAAACTCAATTAGCACTCTCTCCCTTAACTTGGGTGGAATCACCACTCTGGATCCACACATCACTGTCCCCTGGCATACTGACAGCTGTTCTCTTCTGGATGAGAATGCTGGCAACAGTGAGTCGCCATGTGTTGGCCATCCCCTCACCGTCAAATCATATACCCGAGACAGCGTCGGATCATTGCGGGTCTCCTTCTCTATATCCGCGTTCGTTACTGGCAATCGTTCAATTATTGACGAATAAAATATCCCGATAGGGTCCACTGCTGGTGCTTCCTCCACAGTAGGCAGTGGCAGGCGTGATAGCCCATCAGCGTTTCCATGCTGTTTCGTGCCTTTATATTCTATTTCATATTGATTCGCCCCTAGAAACAGGGACCATCTTTGTAACCGTTGTGCAGTCATCACTGGAACGCCCTTCTTAGGATTAAAGATGGAGACAAGTGGTTGGTGGTCAGTCAGCAAGGTGAACTTCTGCCCATGCAGATAGTGGTTGAATTTTTTTACTCCCCGTACTAGGCTGAGGGCCTCCCTGTCAATCTGGGCATAGTTGCGCTCGGCTGAGGTTAGTGACCAAGACGCAAAGGCTACTGGCCTCTCCAACCCGTCTGGGAATTTGTGCGACAGCACCGCTCCAATACCATAGGGTGATGCATCACATGCCAAACGAATTGGTAGTGCTGGGTTGAAATGGGCCAACACCTCTTTTGATGTAATCAATTCTTTGCACTTCTGGAAAGCTCGTCTATGTTCGTCATTCCACTTCCATGGTACCCCTGTTTGCAGTAGGGTGTTCAGTGGGTGTAATACCGTGGACAAATTTGGTAAGAACTTATGGTAGTAGTTTACCAGCCCGAGGAACGACCTCAGTTGTGACACATTTTCTGGTGCTGGAGTTTTGACTGCCTCAATCTTTTCAGGGGACTTATGTAACCCCTCTTCATCGATGACGTGGCCACAATACGAGATCTGCTTCTGGAAAAAATCGCACTTGTGGCGATTAGCTCATAGCCCATGTTCCTTTAATCTGGTGAGCACCTTCTCCAAGTTGGCGAGGTGATCACTGTCATTTTCGCCCGTGACCAGGGTGTCGTCCAAATAACACTGGGTCCCTGGAATCCCTTACAGGATCCATCGCCCTTTGCCAAATAGCCGGACCCGATGCTACCCCGAACACCAGCCGGTTGTATTGGTAGAGACCTTTATGAGTGTTGATCGTGAGGTATTGTTTCGAGGTTTCTTCTACCTCCACTTGCAAGTACGCCTGGGCTAGATCAATTTTGGTGAAGCGTTTACCTTCGGATAGCGAGGCGAAAATATCCTCAATTTGTGGAAGCGGATATTGTACCGTGTGAAGGACTGGGTTCACTGTCACCTTAAAATCCCCACAGATGCGGACCTTCTTTGGTTCCCCAGGCGTATTACTCAACGACCTCTTCATTACAGGAACGTTGGGTGTAGCCCACTCGCTCCAGTCTACTTTGGACAGTACTCCTGAACGTTCCAACCCTTCCAGCTCTGCTTCGACGGCTGGTCTGATCGCATAAGACACTGGTCTGGCTTAAGAAACTTTGGGCTTGCATTTTCCTCTATTTTAATCGTTGCTGTTATGCATTTTAGTGTTCCGAGTCCCTCCTGGAACACTTCTTTCGCGTCAGTTCGCATTTTTTGACAGTCGTCCAGGTGTGACGTCGTCATCCTTTTTGGCCTCAACCTTCAGTGCCTGTATGGAATGCCAATCTAATTGTATCTTCCGGATCCATTCACGTCCTAGCAGTGGTGGTCCTCCATCTGGCAATACATATATGTCCATTTTAGGTATTTCCTGGCCTTTGTATATCACTTTCACCCTTATTTTTCCTTTGGGGTAGACTTTTTGCCCCGTGTACGTCTTCAAGACAATCTCTGTAGCTTTCAAGGGTATATGTGAAAATAGCCGCTTGTAGTCCCTTTGGTTTATGACTGCTAGGGCTGATCCTGTGTCCAATTCCATTTTTACGTGGACTCCGTCTATCTTGAGTGTAACCCAGATAGTCTGGTGATCCTCCATTTTGGTTACCTTATGTAGTTTCAGACAACCCAGCTCCTTGCTTCCGGAACCTGTGTCACTTTTCTGTTCGTCTGAACTACTGTCCATCACCTTGTGTACCTTTTTGTACTTCTCCTGTGGAGATTTCTTACTGTTGGTTTTCTTCCCAGACCTGCAGACTCTTGCTATTTGTCCTGCTTTTCCACACTGTCTGCGCACTTGGTCCTTGAACCAACAATCCTTCTGGTCGTGTGTTGTTCTGCCGCAGCGATAACACTTCCCTGTTCCATAGGACATTTCATTGGTACCATATTCTTGCTGTCTCCGTTGTATCTCTGCAGCGCCCCTTGCGGCTGCTTCGTGTGATACTGCCATACTGAAAGCCTTGTCCAGCGTAAGATCCTTTTCTGATAGAAGCCGTTTCTGGGTTCCTTCACTTTGCAGCCCACACACAATCTTGTCCCTTAATGTATCTGCTAGTCCCACTCCAAACTGGCAGTGTTTCGATAGCTTGCGCAGTTCCGTTAAGTACTCAGCATTGCTTTCGTCTTTGTGTTGGTTCCTTTTATGGAACTTAAATCGTTCTGCTATCAGCAACGGTGTGGGGTTTAAGTGATCCTGTAGGATTTCTACTATGCTTTAGAAATTCTCGTTCACAGGCTTCTCTGGGGTTATTAGGTTTCGCAGTAACCCATAAGTTTTTGCACCCATGAAATTTAACAAAACCAGTGCTTTCCTAGCATCTGGCACTTCATTCGCCCTGCAGTACACCTCAATACGTTCCACATATGTCACCCAATCTTCGACTTCATTGTCGAACGTAGAGATACTGCCACACTTCGGCATCCCTGGGTGTGATTTAACTGCCAAAAATGGCGTCACCCGCGCTTTCCTTCCTTCCCGCGCACGCCCTTCTTCTCCGCTGCGGCTTCTAAAAATGGCTTCTCCCATGCTCTTCCTTCTTCTCCGTGGCTCAATGGCGTCTCCCGCGCTCTCCCTTCTTCTCCCCGCGGACACTGTTAAGCCCTTGAGCCCTGACTGTGCTCTGCGCATTTTTTTTCTGTGCGCCTTTCCCGTTTCCGCCGCTCGGTCCCGAACCCGGCTGCTGCTTTACCCTCTCTCTCTCCGTTTTGTTTTTCCTCGACGCCACTCGGTTTTCAACCCCCGGCTGTGCCCTGTGCGCTTCACCCTCTGTCTTACCCCGTCGACGCTGCTCGGCTTTTTCTTCGCCGTTGGTCAGCTCCAGCCGCCGCTGTCCGGGAAGTGTCTGCGCTGTACCTATCGTCAGTCTGTTGCTGATCGTCGTGGCTGGGGAACCAAGCCCGGCTCTCCACAGCCTCCCCTGTGATGTTCACTCTCTACTGGACAGCTGGGCGGTTGCTCGTGGTCGACGCCCGTGCTTCTGGCCTCGACTTTTTTTCACCGCCATCCTGGAGCGAATCCTCGAAGGGAAATGCAGAGTTGCAGGTAGATTCGAATCGACACTCGTCGCCAGTGTTAGATCCGTGATTCTGAGAGTATGATGTTTTTCAATAACCGCACGGATGCTGTAACTTAACAATCAACAGGTATTTATTGGAGTAGGGTAGTCTCAAGACTGGGGTACAGAGGCATGCTCAAGGCTTACTACATAATGTATGTACCTTTAAGGGGAGAACTACTTTTTACAGCTCATGTATACTGTAGTGCCAGCAGTGACCACACCTGTATATAAACCCTGAGTAGTGATCTATAGAGTTAGTTCTAGAATAACCCTCATTCAGTACACACCTGTTGATCATTCCCTGCAGTCTCTTGTCTAATTATTGAAGGACACAACATCTAGATACACAGATCTAACAACATGGACATCATCTCTGTGCTGTAAATACTCTGTAAGTTGTGTTAACCCTGTATAGGACCCCGGGCAGGTCGCAATTAGAGAATTAGAGCACTGTGGCACAGTGGTTAGCACTGTTGCCTCACAGCACCAGAGACCCGGGTTCGAATCTGGCCTCGGGCGACTGTCTGTGTGGAGTTTGCACATTCTCCCCATGTTTGCGTGGGTTTTCTCTGGGTGCTCCGGTTTCCTCCCACAGTCCAAAGATGTGCGGGTTAGGATGATTGGCTATGATAAAAATTGACCCTTAGTGTTAGGGGGATTAAATACGTGGGGTTACGGGGATAGGGTGGGATATGTGTTTGTGTAGGGGTTACGGGGATCGGGTGGGATATGTGTCGGTGCAGGCTCGATGGGCCGAAATGGCCTCTATCTGCACTGTGGGGTTTCTGTGATTCTGTGAATTGTGCGTAGTTATGATCTCCATACTATAAACAGGATGTTGAAGCATTGGAGAAAGGGCAATCAATATTTACAACAACAACTTGTATTTATATAGTGCCATTAATGTAGTAAAACCTCCCAAAGCGCTTCACAGGAGCGATTATCAAACAAAATTTGACACCGAGCCACATAAGGAGATATTAGGAAAGATGAGCAAAGACTTGGTCAAAGAGGTAAATTTAGGGAGTGACATTAATATTGTCTTTGAAGGGAAATGACTTATGAAGTAATACTGGGCGGTCTGCTGGTTGCGCTGTCCAGGGAGAGTATAAATACGCCGGCATGGGCCCAGCTTGCTCAGGACATTCTTTAACAGGAACTAGTGAAGGACAACTAGATCTCCATTTTGAAAAACAGTTGATTAAAGCCTTGTTTAAAACTCAGACCATGTAGTTTTCTTACATCAGGGAGCATGTACTGGCCGCGCTAGACGTGCTCCTATCTTGCTATCCAGCAAGTTAAACACTCATTCAAAAATAATTCTTCTGAAGCGGTTGCTGTTTTGAAGCTTTTACTTGAACAAATTTGTGAAACTGTAAACAAAGACAAAGTATGTTTTGTACATAAACTGAGTACTATACATTCGATATTACATAAGATTTAAACATATTTACAACAGTAGAATGGACTAATTGTATAACTAACTAACATTTGAACTAACTTCTGTAACTATTAAATATTAACCTTTTATAAACATAGTATTATCAAAATATTACGCTGACAACATTGCTATTATGCTAAGGAACAAAGATACTCACAGATATTGTGCTTGGCCTAACATATGAAATCAGATTACATTGGATTGTAAATGGAACCTCTCATGGCAGATTCTCCATTACTCAAGTCAGGTTCTTCCTGGCAAAACTGCTTCCTGGGGTCAACAGGAAGAAAGGTAGGAAGGTCAAATGACCTCTCACAGGAAGAAAGGAACAAAGGTCAAATGACCTCACACAGGAAGAAAGGAACAAAGGTCAAATGACCTCACACAGGAAGAAAGATCAGATGACCTTTCCAGCATACAAACTGTTAACACAATAACCACCACCAGAGGGTGCTATTGCATGTAAAAATGTCACTTAATGTCCATCGGTCCAGGACACTCCCCATCTGGGGTCATTAACGACTCCACATAGTCCGAACTATACTTGTCACTGGAATCCTCTGGCAACAAAAGAAGAACCACCTCGGAGACAGTCCATCAGTTTCGATGATAGGATGCAGCTTCCGTAGACTGCTGTGAGGGGGTAGGTTGCGTTCTGCTACGTACAGTTCCAACCTGGGTATGGTGAGGTCTGGCTGGGGCGCCAGCTTGCCTCTATCAAAGACGAAGCCGATTTTGCTTTGTCCTTCTTGAGTGGTGACCCTCAGATAAGCCACACTTGCAATGGCCTTAGTGGATGCGTCTGCAAAGACACAAAGCTCTTTGAATTGGGCATTTAAGGGAGAGAAAGATGAATAGCAGTGAGGTATTCAGATCTCCTGTAAGTCATGGAGTGAGTCTCTCCATCTCTCCCACTCTGCTTCCATCTCTTCAGGGAGAGGTGAATCCCACTCTTCAGCGCGTGTGGAGAGTTCGCTGAGGAGCAGCCTGCCTTGTATGGTGACAGGGGCTAAGAAGCCGAGAGGGTCGTATAGGCTGTTGACTGTAGAGAGCACTCCTCTACGTGTGAAGGGTTTCTTGGTGTCTAGGACTTGGAACGTGAACATGTCTGTTGCTATGTTCCACGACACCCCTAGGTTACGCTGTAGGAGGAGGTCATCAGTGAATAGGTCTAGGTCCTTGACGTCCTTAGCACAATCTTCAGGGGGGAATGCCTCCATCACTGCTGGTCTGTTAGAGGCTATCTTATGCAGCCTGAGGTTGGATAGTGCAAGTAGTTCCTGGGCTCGTCCGAGGGTACTAATGGCCTCTGCTTCGGTTGGGAATGACTTCAGTGCGTCGTCGACGTAGAACTCTCGTTCGATGAACCCTCTCACATCACTGCCAAAGTCGTCATCTTCTTCCTTGGCAGCCCTCCTTAGTCTGTATATGGCGACAGCAGGGGATGGGCTATTCCCAAAGACATGGACACGCATTCTGTAGTCCACAATGTCTCTATTAGGGTCATTGTCCCGATACCACAGGAAGCGGAGGATGTCTCTGTGGTCTTCTCTCACCATGAAGCAATGAAACGTGTGCTGGATATCGGCAGTCATGGCGACGGGCTCTTTCCTGAATCTCATGAGCACTCCCAAGAGGCTGTTGTTAAGATCGGGCCCTGTGAGGAGTACGTCGTTGAGAGAGACTCCCTGATATGGTGCACTGGAGTCAAACACCACGCGGATCTGTTCCGGCTTTTTGGGGTGATAGACTCCGAAGGAAGGGAGGTACCAACACTCTTGGCCTTCCTGGAGTGGAGGAGCTAACTCTGCATGATCGTTGACAAGCATTTTCTTGACAAATTCTAGGAAGTGTGCTTTCATCTCTGGCTTCTTCTCTAGTGTGCGACGGAGCGAGTTAAGACGATTATAGGCATAACCCCTGTTGTCCGGCAGCCGTCGTCTGGGGTTCCGGAAGGGTAAGGGTGCAACCCAGCTGTTAGAGCTGTCACGAGAGACCTCATTGTCCATAATCTGGAGGAACCTCATGTCGTCGATCGATGGAGCACGTTTGTGGTCGTTGGCGGTGCGACAGAAGACTGACTGACCCGGGTTCTCTCCAGTGAGCATCATCTGTGTGCTGTCTGCGGAGATCAGCGCTGGGGTTTTCTGAGCCTGAGCCGTAGGACTGAACTTCTCTGTCACTCGGATCTGACTACTGCATGGGGTAAGGTAGCTTGGACGACCATTCTCCAAGATGGAAGTCTTGATTGTGCTCACCTGAGATGGCTTGTGAGCGCCCTTGAGGCACACATCTCCAACAACGACCCAGCCGAGGTCTAGCCTTTGGGCGAAAGGGGCGTCATGTGGACAGTTGATCTGCTCCCTTATCTTATGTACTCTCAGGATGTCTCTTCCCAACAACAGAAGTATGCTTGCATCTGGGTCAAGAGGTGGGATCTCGTCTGCAATGCGTCTCAGATGACGGTGATGACGAGCTGCATTCGGAGTGGGAATCTCGGAACGGTTGTCGGGGACTTGATTACATTCGATGAGTGTAGGAAGGGGGAGACTAATCTTCCCGTCGACTGACTCAACAACGTAACCGCAGGCCCTCCTGCCGGCTGTTTCTGAAAGTCCAGCACACGTCTTCAGCGTGTAAGGCGACGGACTTCCTTTGACCTTGAAGATGTTGAAGAACTCGGATCTTGCTAGAGAACGATTACTTTGTTCATCTAGTATGGCATACATCTTTTCAGATTCCTGGCGACATCCTGCAGGGTACACATTAACGAGGCATATCTTGGAGCACGCTCTTGCGCTCACTCCTTCTCCACACACCTCAGTGCACCTTGATGTAATCTCCGTACCAGCAGCTCCCTCTCTCTCCCCGCCGTGCTTTGATGCGGGAGGAGGCGTCTCTGACTTCCAAGGAGCTGGGCCTGGGCGTAGTGCCGAAACGTGCCGATCACTTTCACATTCATTGCATTTTGCATCTTGTAGTGTATGTACCCGTCTACCTTTAAGAGAACTATTGTATGTAACTGTTCACCTTTAAGAGAACTATTTTGGTGTGGCACTACTTTGTTTGGCTTCTGTATACTGTAATACCGACGGTGACCACACCAGTATATAAGTGTTGTGTCAGGATTTATTGGGCAGATTCGCCCTGACCTTCGAATAGTAAAGTCCTGTTTTAAGTTACTCTTGGAGTCTGTGTATTAATTAACTAAACAACCCACAGACTTTACAGTGGCGAAGAGTCTGATCGTACCCTACGGCAACAATACTTCCGAAGCAGTTAACGAGCGTCGAGAAGAGGCAACCGCCCTCGTCATTCTGCTGGGAGAAAACTCGAGTCTGCAGAGCTGGAAAGGAGGAAGAATTCAGAGACAAAGGCCTAGAAATTGAGTGGGCTTTGCGCCCATTTTGCGGCGCTAGAGGTCATTGCGCTGGACTTACAGCCGGTTCAGAAATTCCCTGGGGCCCTACCATCGGCGGTAGACCGGTTGCGCTGCGCCGGCACCGATGACGTCATCGGTGTGCGCAGCGTCCCGGTTGCCGTGGTGACGGGCCCCAGCGCCGAAATTGAGTTGCGGCCGCCTCGCCCGTGGCAGCTGCAACTAAGACTCTGGCAACCGAGTCTTACAGGAGTTTGCGCCGGCGCATTAAGGTCGCGCGGCGGCCGGCCGCTTTCCCGCCAGCCGCCTGCCCGCACCTCCCTCCCCGGACTCCTCCACCACCCCCCCCGCGGAACAGATGCTTCTGGGCTGCGAGCCCGGCACTTCCCCGAGGTGCCGGGCTCATTTTTGTGAAGATTTTACCGGCCAGCGGGCGGGTGCAGGCAGCTCCTCCTTAACTGAAGGAGGAGGCCTGCACTTCCCGAGCCTGCCGCACCGCATCAGGCGCCGCAGCGCCGGAATAGCGCCGCAATGCGGCAGGTAGCGCCCATTTTCAGGCGCAAACACCCTTCAGTAGTGCCGGCAGCCGTTTGGGCGTGGCGCTACTGAATTTTTGGCGCGCGCAGGGGGACTTAGCGCCGGCGCTAACTTTCCGGCGCTAAAGCCCTGGCGCGGCGCCAACTGAATTTCTAGGCCAAAGACTTCCATCAGCAACAGGCACTGACTGTCCCTTCTGCCACGGTGAGGAGTGAGCCGATCAGCACGAGAAGCAAGCCGGCCATGGTGACTGTGAGTAAGGGAAAAGTAAAAAGAATAACCGGAGGATAAGGGCGGTGCCCTCGACCACGGTCGAGGGGGAAAGGAGCCGGACAGAAGTCGGGTCCAGAGGCGCTGAGACTGGGGCAGCGTGGAGCAAGGAAGCCGCGGTACAGACAGGCTGGGGACGCAATGGCGTCGTGAGACAGCTAGACCGCGACCGGCGAAAAAGGCCGGGCAGCGACCGAAGCCACGAAGCGCTGCGACCGGGAACGTAGGCGCGGGAAGAGATAAACTCAGCCGCAGCCGGGGAGGGAAGCACCAGACTGCGAGAGGGCTGGGAGGCGCGATTGGGAGCCGAGCGAGCGGGAGAGGCAGAGCCGACCAAGGGAGACTGAGCGAGAGCCAGTCCAGCGGCTGAAACTGTTCTCCGTCAACGGGGTGTACCCAGCGCCGGTAGAGCCGAGCGAGCGGGAGAGAGACAGAGCCCAAGCAAGGGAGACTGAGCGAGAGCCAGTCCAGCGGCTGAAACTGTTCTCCGTCAATGGGGTGTACCCAGCGCCGGTAGAGCCGAGCGAGCGGGAGAGAGACAGAGCCCGAGCAAGGGGAACTGAGCGAGAGCCAGCCCAGCGGCTGAAACTGTTCGCCGTCAACGGGGTGTACCCAGCGCCCGTTGCCCTGCCGAGAAAAGGGAAAGCACTGAAGCCGACGCGCAGGCTGTGAACCTGAAAGCCAGCGGCCGTCGCCCGTGGGGAAAGTGTACCCCTCCCGCCAGGGAAGAAACACGGGAAGCCGCCATTAGGCGGGGAAGAAGACAGAAGCGGGAAACCGCCATTGAAATGGGCGGGGAGAGAAGATAAGCGCGGGAAACCGCCATTTTCGCGGGAACCGCCATCTTGAAAAAAAAAAAAAAATTTTAACCAAGTAATTCGTGGTGTTTATCAGGAAGAGAGGAAGATGCCTAAGCGTGGTAACATCAACGATTTTAATTCCGAGGTAGAAGACTGGGCTACGTATGTGGAATGCATTGAGATCTATTGTGAGGCCAATAAAGTAGAAGAAGATGACAAAGCTATAACCTTGCTAAACTCGATGGGCGCAAAGACATACGGGCTCTTGAAGTATCTACTATCACCAGCTAAACCGGCGGATCAGACTTTCGATGATATTGTGACTGTTCTGAAGGATCACTTGAACCCCACACTGTTGATGTTGGCGGAACGATTCAAATTCTATGCGAGAACGCAACGGAAAGACGAAAGCAACGCAGAATACTTGGTCGAACTGCATAGACGAGCGAAATACTGCCAGTTTGGAGGGAATCTGACAGAGGCATTGCGAGACAAGTTCGTGTGCGGATTGGCAAAGGAAGGAATGCAAAAGCGACTACTCGAAGAGAACGACCTTACACTTGACAGGGCTGCCCTTATTGCAGCATCGCACGAAGCCGCAGCGAAGGGAACTGCGGAAATGCAGCTAAAGACAGCGGCACTCAGTGTGGATCAAATTACCTCGACAACAACAAAATGTTATCGTTGTGGGAAGACAACACACGACCAGAACCAATGCTGGTTTAAGAACCAGGAATGTAGGAAATGTGGCAAACTGGGTCACATAGCTAAGGTATGCCGGTCAGGGAAGAAAACCAACAACCAAAGGACCAACAACCAAAGGAAGCCATCACAGGAAAAGTACAACAAGGTACACAAGGTGGCTGAGAAGAGTTCAGACGAACAGAACTCGGACTCAGACCCAAACGGCCAGGAGCTGGGTAGTCTGAGAATTCACAATGTGAGTAAGGAAGCTGACCTACAAACTATCTGGGTCATGCTAAAAATAGCTGGAGTCCAAGTGAAAATGGAGTTGGACACTGGATCAGCTCTATCAGTCATAAATCGAAGGGATTACCACCAGCTATTCTCACATATACCCTTAAGAGATACCAAGTTCGTATTGCGTGGGTTTTCTCTGGGTGCTCCGGTTTCCTCCCACAGTCCAAAGATGTGCGGGTTAGGATGATTGGCTATGATAAAAATTGACCCTTAGTGTTAGGGGGATTAAATACGTGGGGTTACGGGGATAGGGTGGGATATGTGTTTGTGTAGGGGTTACGGGGATCGGGTGGGATATGTGTCGGTGCAGGCTCGATGGGCCGAAATGGCCTCTATCTGCACTGTGGGGTTTCTGTGATTCTGTGAATTGTGCGTAGTTATGATCTCCATACTATAAACAGGATGTTGAAGCATTGGAGAAAGGGCAATCAATATTTACAACAACAACTTGTATTTATATAGTGCCATTAATGTAGTAAAACCTCCCAAAGCGCTTCACAGGAGCGATTATCAAACAAAATTTGACACCGAGCCACATAAGGAGATATTAGGAAAGATGAGCAAAGACTTGGTCAAAGAGGTAAATTTAGGGAGTGACATTAATATTGTCTTTGAAGGGAAATGACTTATGAAGTAATACTGGGCGGTCTGCTGGTTGCGCTGTCCAGGGAGAGTATAAATACGCCGGCATGGGCCCAGCTTGCTCAGGACATTCTTTAACAGGAACTAGTGAAGGACAACTAGATCTCCATTTTGAAAAACAGTTGATTAAAGCCTTGTTTAAAACTCAGACCATGTAGTTTTCTTACATCAGGGAGCATGTACTGGCCGCGCTAGACGTGCTCCTATCTTGCTATCCAGCAAGTTAAACACTCATTCAAAAATAATTCTTCTGAAGCGGTTGCTGTTTTGAAGCTTTTACTTGAACAAATTTGTGAAACTGTAAACAAAGACAAAGTATGTTTTGTACATAAACTGAGTACTATACATTCGATATTACATAAGATTTAAACATATTTACAACAGTAGAATGGACTAATTGTATAACTAACTAACATTTGAACTAACTTCTGTAACTATTAAATATTAACCTTTTATAAACATAGTATTATCAAAATATTACGCTGACAACATTGCTATTATGCTAAGGAACAAAGATACTCACAGATATTGTGCTTGGCCTAACATATGAAATCAGATTACATTGGATTGTAAATGGAACCTCTCATGGCAGATTCTCCATTACTCAAGTCAGGTTCTTCCTGGCAAAACTGCTTCCTGGGGTCAACAGGAAGAAAGGTAGGAAGGTCAAATGACCTCTCACAGGAAGAAAGGAACAAAGGTCAAATGACCTCACACAGGAAGAAAGGAACAAAGGTCAAATGACCTCACACAGGAAGAAAGATCAGATGACCTTTCCAGCATACAAACTGTTAACACAATAACCACCACCAGAGGGTGCTATTGCATGTAAAAATGTCACTTAATGTCCATCGGTCCAGGACACTCCCCATCTGGGGTCATTAACGACTCCACATAGTCCGAACTATACTTGTCACTGGAATCCTCTGGCAACAAAAGAAGAACCACCTCGGAGACAGTCCATCAGTTTCGATGATAGGATGCAGCTTCCGTAGACTGCTGTGAGGGGGTAGGTTGCGTTCTGCTACGTACAGTTCCAACCTGGGTATGGTGAGGTCTGGCTGGGGCGCCAGCTTGCCTCTATCAAAGACGAAGCCGATTTTGCTTTGTCCTTCTTGAGTGGTGACCCTCAGATAAGCCACACTTGCAATGGCCTTAGTGGATGCGTCTGCAAAGACACAAAGCTCTTTGAATTGGGCATTTAAGGGAGAGAAAGATGAATAGCAGTGAGGTATTCAGATCTCCTGTAAGTCATGGAGTGAGTCTCTCCATCTCTCCCACTCTGCTTCCATCTCTTCAGGGAGAGGTGAATCCCACTCTTCAGCGCGTGTGGAGAGTTCGCTGAGGAGCAGCCTGCCTTGTATGGTGACAGGGGCTAAGAAGCCGAGAGGGTCGTATAGGCTGTTGACTGTAGAGAGCACTCCTCTACGTGTGAAGGGTTTCTTGGTGTCTAGGACTTGGAACGTGAACATGTCTGTTGCTATGTTCCACGACACCCCTAGGTTACGCTGTAGGAGGAGGTCATCAGTGAATAGGTCTAGGTCCTTGACGTCCTTAGCACAATCTTCAGGGGGGAATGCCTCCATCACTGCTGGTCTGTTAGAGGCTATCTTATGCAGCCTGAGGTTGGATAGTGCAAGTAGTTCCTGGGCTCGTCCGAGGGTACTAATGGCCTCTGCTTCGGTTGGGAATGACTTCAGTGCGTCGTCGACGTAGAACTCTCGTTCGATGAACCCTCTCACATCACTGCCAAAGTCGTCATCTTCTTCCTTGGCAGCCCTCCTTAGTCTGTATATGGCGACAGCAGGGGATGGGCTATTCCCAAAGACATGGACACGCATTCTGTAGTCCACAATGTCTCTATTAGGGTCATTGTCCCGATACCACAGGAAGCGGAGGATGTCTCTGTGGTCTTCTCTCACCATGAAGCAATGAAACGTGTGCTGGATATCGGCAGTCATGGCGACGGGCTCTTTCCTGAATCTCATGAGCACTCCCAAGAGGCTGTTGTTAAGATCGGGCCCTGTGAGGAGTACGTCGTTGAGAGAGACTCCCTGATATGGTGCACTGGAGTCAAACACCACGCGGATCTGTTCCGGCTTTTTGGGGTGATAGACTCCGAAGGAAGGGAGGTACCAACACTCTTGGCCTTCCTGGAGTGGAGGAGCTAACTCTGCATGATCGTTGACAAGCATTTTCTTGACAAATTCTAGGAAGTGTGCTTTCATCTCTGGCTTCTTCTCTAGTGTGCGACGGAGCGAGTTAAGACGATTATAGGCATAACCCCTGTTGTCCGGCAGCCGTCGTCTGGGGTTCCGGAAGGGTAAGGGTGCAACCCAGCTGTTAGAGCTGTCACGAGAGACCTCATTGTCCATAATCTGGAGGAACCTCATGTCGTCGATCGATGGAGCACGTTTGTGGTCGTTGGCGGTGCGACAGAAGACTGACTGACCCGGGTTCTCTCCAGTGAGCATCATCTGTGTGCTGTCTGCGGAGATCAGCGCTGGGGTTTTCTGAGCCTGAGCCGTAGGACTGAACTTCTCTGTCACTCGGATCTGACTACTGCATGGGGTAAGGTAGCTTGGACGACCATTCTCCAAGATGGAAGTCTTGATTGTGCTCACCTGAGATGGCTTGTGAGCGCCCTTGAGGCACACATCTCCAACAACGACCCAGCCGAGGTCTAGCCTTTGGGCGAAAGGGGCGTCATGTGGACAGTTGATCTGCTCCCTTATCTTATGTACTCTCAGGATGTCTCTTCCCAACAACAGAAGTATGCTTGCATCTGGGTCAAGAGGTGGGATCTCGTCTGCAATGCGTCTCAGATGACGGTGATGACGAGCTGCATTCGGAGTGGGAATCTCGGAACGGTTGTCGGGGACTTGATTACATTCGATGAGTGTAGGAAGGGGGAGACTAATCTTCCCGTCGACTGACTCAACAACGTAACCGCAGGCCCTCCTGCCGGCTGTTTCTGAAAGTCCAGCACACGTCTTCAGCGTGTAAGGCGACGGACTTCCTTTGACCTTGAAGATGTTGAAGAACTCGGATCTTGCTAGAGAACGATTACTTTGTTCATCTAGTATGGCATACATCTTTTCAGATTCCTGGCGACATCCTGCAGGGTACACATTAACGAGGCATATCTTGGAGCACGCTCTTGCGCTCACTCCTTCTCCACACACCTCAGTGCACCTTGATGTAATCTCCGTACCAGCAGCTCCCTCTCTCTCCCCGCCGTGCTTTGATGCGGGAGGAGGCGTCTCTGACTTCCAAGGAGCTGGGCCTGGGCGTAGTGCCGAAACGTGCCGATCACTTTCACATTCATTGCATTTTGCATCTTGTAGTGTATGTACCCGTCTACCTTTAAGAGAACTATTGTATGTAACTGTTCACCTTTAAGAGAACTATTTTGGTGTGGCACTACTTTGTTTGGCTTCTGTATACTGTAATACCGACGGTGACCACACCAGTATATAAGTGTTGTGTCAGGATTTATTGGGCAGATTCGCCCTGACCTTCGAATAGTAAAGTCCTGTTTTAAGTTACTCTTGGAGTCTGTGTATTAATTAACTAAACAACCCACAGACTTTACAGTGGCGAAGAGTCTGATCGTACCCTACGGCAACAATACTTCCGAAGCAGTTAACGAGCGTCGAGAAGAGGCAACCGCCCTCGTCATTCTGCTGGGAGAAAACTCGAGTCTGCAGAGCTGGAAAGGAGGAAGAATTCAGAGACAAAGGCCTAGAAATTGAGTGGGCTTTGCGCCCATTTTGCGGCGCTAGAGGTCATTGCGCTGGACTTACAGCCGGTTCAGAAATTCCCTGGGGCCCTACCATCGGCGGTAGACCGGTTGCGCTGCGCCGGCACCGATGACGTCATCGGTGTGCGCAGCGTCCCGGTTGCCGTGGTGACGGGCCCCAGCGCCGAAATTGAGTTGCGGCCGCCTCGCCCGTGGCAGCTGCAACTAAGACTCTGGCAACCGAGTCTTACAGGAGTTTGCGCCGGCGCATTAAGGTCGCGCGGCGGCCGGCCGCTTTCCCGCCAGCCGCCTGCCCGCACCTCCCTCCCCGGACTCCTCCACCACCCCCCCCGCGGAACAGATGCTTCTGGGCTGCGAGCCCGGCACTTCCCCGAGGTGCCGGGCTCATTTTTGTGAAGATTTTACCGGCCAGCGGGCGGGTGCAGGCAGCTCCTCCTTAACTGAAGGAGGAGGCCTGCACTTCCCGAGCCTGCCGCACCGCATCAGGCGCCGCAGCGCCGGAATAGCGCCGCAATGCGGCAGGTAGCGCCCATTTTCAGGCGCAAACACCCTTCAGTAGTGCCGGCAGCCGTTTGGGCGTGGCGCTACTGAATTTTTGGCGCGCGCAGGGGGACTTAGCGCCGGCGCTAACTTTCCGGCGCTAAAGCCCTGGCGCGGCGCCAACTGAATTTCTAGGCCAAAGACTTCCATCAGCAACAGGCACTGACTGTCCCTTCTGCCACGGTGAGGAGTGAGCCGATCAGCACGAGAAGCAAGCCGGCCATGGTGACTGTGAGTAAGGGAAAAGTAAAAAGAATAACCGGAGGATAAGGGCGGTGCACTCGACCACGGTCGAGGGGGAAAGGAGCCGGACAGAAGTCGGGTCCAGAGGCGCTGAGACTGGGGCAGCGTGGAGCAAGGAAGCCGCGGTACAGACAGGCTGGGGACGCAATGGCGTCGTGAGACAGCTAGACCGCGACCGGCGAAAAAGGCCGGGCAGCGACCGAAGCCACGAAGCGCTGCGACCGGGAACGTAGGCGCGGGAAGAGATAAACTCAGCCGCAGCCGGGGAGGGAAGCACCAGACTGCGAGAGGGCTGGGAGGCGCGATTGGGAGCCGAGCGAGCGGGAGAGGCAGAGCCGACCAAGGGAGACTGAGCGAGAGCCAGTCCAGCGGCTGAAACTGTTCTCCGTCAACGGGGTGTACCCAGCGCCGGTAGAGCCGAGCGAGCGGGAGAGAGACAGAGCCCAAGCAAGGGAGACTGAGCGAGAGCCAGTCCAGCGGCTGAAACTGTTCTCCGTCAATGGGGTGTACCCAGCGCCGGTAGAGCCGAGCGAGCGGGAGAGAGACAGAGCCCGAGCAAGGGGAACTGAGCGAGAGCCAGCCCAGCGGCTGAAACTGTTCGCCGTCAACGGGGTGTACCCAGCGCCCGTTGCCCTGCCGAGAAAAGGGAAAGCACTGAAGCCGACGCGCAGGCTGTGAACCTGAAAGCCAGCGGCCGTCGCCCGTGGGGAAAGTGTACCCCTCCCGCCAGGGAAGAAACACGGGAAGCCGCCATTAGGCGGGGAAGAAGACAGAAGCGGGAAACCGCCATTGAAATGGGCGGGGAGAGAAGATAAGCGCGGGAAACCGCCATTTTCGCGGGAACCGCCATCTTGAAAAAAAAAAAAAAATTTTAACCAAGTAATTCGTGGTGTTTATCAGGAAGAGAGGAAGATGCCTAAGCGTGGTAACATCAACGATTTTAATTCCGAGGTAGAAGACTGGGCTACGTATGTGGAATGCATTGAGATCTATTGTGAGGCCAATAAAGTAGAAGAAGATGACAAAGCTATAACCTTGCTAAACTCGATGGGCGCAAAGACATACGGGCTCTTGAAGTATCTACTATCACCAGCTAAACCGGCGGATCAGACTTTCGATGATATTGTGACTGTTCTGAAGGATCACTTGAACCCCACACTGTTGATGTTGGCGGAACGATTCAAATTCTATGCGAGAACGCAACGGAAAGACGAAAGCAACGCAGAATACTTGGTCGAACTGCATAGACGAGCGAAATACTGCCAGTTTGGAGGGAATCTGACAGAGGCATTGCGAGACAAGTTCGTGTGCGGATTGGCAAAGGAAGGAATGCAAAAGCGACTACTCGAAGAGAACGACCTTACACTTGACAGGGCTGCCCTTATTGCAGCATCGCACGAAGCCGCAGCGAAGGGAACTGCGGAAATGCAGCTAAAGACAGCGGCACTCAGTGTGGATCAAATTACCTCGACAACAACAAAATGTTATCGTTGTGGGAAGACAACACACGACCAGAACCAATGCTGGTTTAAGAACCAGGAATGTAGGAAATGTGGCAAACTGGGTCACATAGCTAAGGTATGCCGGTCAGGGAAGAAAACCAACAACCAAAGGACCAACAACCAAAGGAAGCCATCACAGGAAAAGTACAACAAGGTACACAAGGTGGCTGAGAAGAGTTCAGACGAACAGAACTCGGACTCAGACCCAAACGGCCAGGAGCTGGGTAGTCTGAGAATTCACAATGTGAGTAAGGAAGCTGACCTACAAACTATCTGGGTCATGCTAAAAATAGCTGGAGTCCAAGTGAAAATGGAGTTGGACACTGGATCAGCTCTATCAGTCATAAATCGAAGGGATTACCACCAGCTATTCTCACATATACCCTTAAGAGATACCAAGTTCGTATTGCAGACATACACGGGGCATAAAGTATACCCCATGGGAAAGATAAGAGTCAAGGTGAGAGATAGGGGTAAAGAACACCCAAGAATGAACTTATACGTACTACCTGAGGGAGGACCACCACTTCTAGGACGGGAGTGGATCAAGAAAATAGACATGGAATGGCACTATCTAAAAGCCATAACGAGTGAGGACTCGGTGCAGACAATCAGCTCAGATTCTGAATCGGATGACGATAAGACCAACCCAAATGTGAAAGACAAGGCTAAAATGGACTTGCCGACTAAGGTTGGAAAAATGAAGGCATGCAGAAAGGCTTATGCTCCAGAGAAGAACAAAGTTTCAGAACAGATCTCCACCGAACAACGACAACATAGTTTGACAGAGAATTCTGAGTCTGTTCAGTTTAAGGACATATCCATGACGGAAGAACACCGAGCTCGGACTCAACTTTATTTCAAATTACGACAACAATTAGAACAATTGAGTTACCGTCTCGTACAAGAGATGAAAACAATGAAAAAGTTCTATGACACCGAATGGGAGAATCTGGAAAGACAACAGAAGCAGCTAGCTCAAGCAGAGAGCGACCATAGAGCCATCGTGACCAATCACCGATCACATCTCCCTTATGATGTTCAGGAGTTAGAATATTTGCAGAAAGAAGCAAATGAAGAGGAATCTTCAGGAAGCCAGGATTTTATTCCAGTTCTTCTCTACGACTCCTTACAAGCAGAGTTTGAGAAGTTGAAGGAACAGTATGAACAGGCCCAGGCTACAATCCTGGAGGGGGTTAACTCGGCAACCTCCGAAAAGCTAGTTTCAGTGGAAGCATATGAGCAACTAAAGGTTGAACATGAGCAAGAAGTCCAAAGGCTGCAGGAAATTCTTGATGAGCTCAAGGCCAAGACAGACTCATCGGTAGAAGTTCCATCCATAGATGAGAAATTAGAGGTGAAAGACATGGCAGAACATGAAAGTCAAGATGTCCAAGAACTCATAAAAATATTGAAGGAAACCCAAGACAAATATGAGGCGGCAATGACCGAGGTTCAACAACTTGAAGAACAGATTCAACTGGGAATTCTTTCAGTGAAAGAAAAGGCAACTGTAAGAAACACAGAGACTGTAAGAATGGCCCCTGAACATGAGCTAGAGAGCATCAAGGCGCAACTTCTCCGAGCGCTTAAAGCCAAAGTACAAGAGGAAAAAAAGGTGAAAGCATTGGAGGAAAAGGTGGATGAAATGGAGAAGACTCTGATCCACAGGGTCCCCGTGGAAGAGTTAACGGTCAGCCAACTCCTTCATATGCTGAGAGACAAGACTCTGCAATGGGAACCATTTGAACACGAGCTTCAATCTTCAAAGGGAAGGGGTTCGGAGCTCTCAAAAGTTTGGGGAATAGTTGAGGTTGCAACACAGATTTTACGGGGCTGCCGAAAGTACGCTGAATCACGTCAATGTGAACTACAGAATGTTGAAACAGCTGCTCCAGTAGAAGGATTGAATAGCCCGATCAATCAATCCCCGATGGAAGGGGAAGTATTGGAATCACAAATGAGGTCATTAGTGAAGGATTGGCAGGAAACCCAGGAAGAGTGGGATGAATATGAACGCATGAAGAAGTCTCTTCAGGAAAGATGTCTAGGGAGGTCATTAGTGAAGGATTGGCAGGGAACCCAGGAAGAGCGGGATGAATATGAACGCATGAAGAAGTCTCTTCAGGAAAGATGTCTAGGGAGGGAACAACAGTCGGCTAACGTCCAGTTGGGTAAGGAAGAAGTAGCAGGCCCTCTCGCTAGACTAGCTCAGGACGACACCGAATATTACCATGACCTGTTGAGTGACACGGAATATTACGATGACTTGGTCTGCCCAGCTTGTGATGAAAACTCCCAAAGTGCAGAAATCAGGATGAAGCACTTAAAGTCTAAGGAACATAGGGAGATGGTGGCGCTACAGCTGGCAGTGGATAAGGGAGCCCCGAGAGTCTCCAAGAAGCAGAAAAGAAAAAGACGAAGCAGAAGACGATAACCATCTAAATCATTATCACTTCTATCAGATCATGCACGTGGGCCCTACGAAGGGGGCCAAATCAGTTGGAAAGTAGGAAAAATTACCAAGGCAGTCCAGCTGTTTGTAAAAGTCAGCACTGCTGGTTCAGCAGGACGGAAGTTCAAGCTGTTAAGCCAAGGGAAAGACCATTGGATGAGTCACGCTAGAAATGTGAACCGGCTACACCACAGAGATGTTGTTCGGACTGAGTCAAGACCAGAGACTGAATCTGTGAACTGTTCCCGCAGAGACTGAATCTGTGAACTGTTTCCCGCAGAGACTATATCTGTGAATTGTTTTACATGAAGTTGATTATATGTTATGTTTAATGGGGAATAAGTATGTTGTAAGCGAAAAAGGGAGGATTGTAGTGTATGTACCCGTCTACCTTTAAGAGAACTATTGTATGTAACCGTTCACCTTTAAGAGAACTATTTTAGGTGTGGCACTACTTTGTTTGGCTTCTGTATACTGTAATACCGACGGTGACCACACCAGTATATAAGTGTTGTGTCAGGATTTATTGGGCAGATTCGCCCTGACCTTCGAATAGTAAAGTCCTGTTTAAAGTTACTCTTGGAGTCTGTGTATTAATTAACTAAACAACCCACAGACTTTACACATCTACCTTGCAGTTCTTGGTGAGATGGCTCGTGGACGAGCAGCACCTGAAACATATAGAGTTCTCTTTAAGATATTGTTTCCAATCTTCCAGGGACATCTCCCTGAAGCCTCTGCACTTCTTTAAAGGATGGGGCTTGTTGTGGATAGAGCATTGTTTGCTCATATCCTCAGGTTTCTTCTGAATCTTTGTGTGCTCAGTTGAGGACACTTGCATTTTGTGGACAGATATTGGTGTCTTTCCATGTCTGTCGAACTTGTCTCTTCTGGCAAGTGCTGGGTGGGAGGAGAAGAAGTTGAAGCTGGGGTCGTTCCTGGCTTTGGCTTCTTTACGGATGAATTTAACGAACGCCGAGAATGGTGGGAACGCCACGTTGTGCTTTAGCTTGAACTTTGATCCAAACGTTATCCACTTCTCCTGCAGGTTAAATGGAAGCTTCTCAATGATGGGACTTACCCCTCTGGCAGTGTCTAAGTACGATAGACCGGGTAGGTAGCCGTCCTGCTTTGCGGCTTCGAGTTCCGACAGCAGATCTCCAAGGTCGCGGAGCTTCTGGGGTTCCTTACTCGTCAACCTCAGAAAGTTCTCCAACCTGTCAAAGAGAGCCCTTTCAATGGCTTCGGGCGAGCCGTAGCTTTCTTCCAGCCTCAGCCAAGCCTTCTTCAACCCCTCTGGCAGCTGTCCCACATTGGCCGCTTTTATCCTGCAGGCCTGTCCGGCGGACTCTGGGCCGAGCCATTTGATAAGGAGGCCGAGCTCTTCTCCTGCTGACAGGTCTAAGCCCGATATGGCATCGTGGAAGCAGGACTTCCAAGCCCGATAATTCTCCGGCCTGTCATCAAACTTAATTAACCCCGAAGTCACCAGCTGGGTGCGTGCAAGGTATTTGGCGAGGTCGTAGGTGCTGGGACCTGTGCCAGGGTTGCCATGGCTGGGGGCTCTGTTGGGGGGTCTCAAGGGACCGAGAGGGGATTTGCCTCTGACTTTCTCGATTCGGCGTCCTATTCCTCTGCACCGTGTCTTCCGTTCTGCTGGGGGAGACTCTGCGGCTTGGGGCACGCCGTCTGCTTTGACCTTGGTTGGCAACTTGTGGCATGTTATACGGAGTGTTTGCGTCTGTAGAGATGTGCGGGCTTCCATCCCTTTCTCCTGTAAACTGTATGTCGGCATGGTCGCTCACGTAATCTATGGTGCGCTGTCGTGGACTCTGCCACAGAACGGGAATTATAGGTTTGTAAGCTGTCTCGGGATCAGCTCCCTCCAAAATTGCCTCGAATACTTGTGTCTCGGCTAATGCAGCATCTATCTCTTTTTGTTGCTGCAGAGCCTCTAATGTGGCTTGGAGACGGGCCTGTTCAGCCTGGCGTTCCGCTTGGTGTCGGGCCTGTTCCGCTTGGAATTCAGCTTGGAGCCGGGCCTGTTCTGGTTGGAGCCGGGCCTGTTCTGCTTGGGATTCAGCTTGGAGACGGGCCTGTTCTGGTTGGGATTCAGCTTGGAGCCGGGCCTGTTCTGGTTGGAGCCGGGCCTGTTCTGCTTGGGGTTCAGCTTGGAGACGGGCCTGTCTTATTTTTATTTCTATTTCACTGTCCGTATGCGCAGCTCTGGCTTGAGCTGCTACTAGTTTAGCCCGTGCTTTGGCGATGGCTATGCTTACTCTAGAACCATCCGATGACCGTGAAGCAACTTGCGATCTTTAGTAACCGGTGCTTATAGACCGATTGTCACGTTCTACAGTTTCGTCTGCCTGTTTAAGGTCTTCTACTTGCTGCAAAGCATTTTCGTTATTATCTTCTGACATGTTGATGTGAGGTAGATGTGCTCTACGTGGTTAAGGCTTACTCTGGGTTCCTCCTGCTCTGCTCTTCACAGCTAGCCATATTGCTATATTTTCACTGATATCTTTTCACTGTACTGGCCACGCTAGACGTGCTCCTATCTAGCTATCCAGCAAGTTAAACACTCATTCAAAAATAATTCTTCTGAAACGGTTGCTGTTTTGAAGCTTTTACTTGAACAAATTTGTGAAACTGTAAACAAAGACAAAGTATGTTTTGTACATAAACTGAGTACTATACATTCGATATTACATAAGATATAAACATATTTACAACAGTAGAATGGACTAATTGTATAACTAACTAACATTTGAACTAACTTCAGTAACTATTAAATATTAACCTTTTATAAACATAGTATTATCAAAATATTACTCTGACAACATTGCTATTATGCTAAGGAACAAAGATACTCACAGATATTGCGCTTGGCCTAACATATGAAATCAGATTACATTGGATTGTAAATGGAACCTCTCATGGCAGATTCTCCATTACTCAAGTCAGGTTCTTCCTGGCAAAACTGCTTTCTGGGGTCAACAGGAAGAAAGGTAGGAAGGTCAAATGACCTCTCAAAGGAAGAAAGGAACAAAGGTCAAATGACCTCACACAGGAAGAAAGGAACAAAGGTCAAATGACCTCACACAGGAAGAAAGATCAGATGACCTTTCCAGCATACAAACTGTTAACACAATAACCGCCACCAGAGGGTGCTATTGCATGTAAAAATGTCACATAATGTCCATCGGTCCAGAACAGAGCATCTTAAAAGGGGGAGCGAGAGGTAAAGAGGCAGAGAGGTTAAGGGATGGAATTCCAGAGCTCAGGGCCCAGGCAGCTGAAGGCAAGGCCGCCAATGGTGGAGAGGTTAAAATCAGGGATGTGCAAGATGTCAGACTTGGAGGAGCGCAGAGATCTCGGGGGTCGTAGAGCTGCTGGAAGTTACAGAGATAGGGAGGCCATGTGGAGATTTGAAAACAAGGATGATCATTTTGAAATTGAGGCGTTGCCGGACCGGGAGCCAATGTAGGTCAGCGAGCACAGGGGTGATGGGTTATTGGGATTTGGTGTGAGCTAGCGTACAGGCAGCAGAGTTTTGGATGGGCTGAATTTCTGGAGGATGGGAGATGGGAAGTGTTGTGTATGTACCTTTAAGAGAATAACTGGTCTCAGACTGCAGTACCGGCAGTGACCACCCCTGTATAAAAGGCGCTAGTAAGCCTCTGTGTTTTCACTTTCCCGATTGACTTCAATCAGTAAAGACTTGTTTTGTTCAACTCCTGCTGTCCGTGTCTCAATCATTCACGGACGTAATACTGGCGATGAGCAGATACGAACTTACCTACAGTCTGCACCACCTCCTGGGATCCATTCCTGCAGCGAAGTGAGCAGAGGTCGAGGCCAGAAGGAAGAAAGAAGCAGTAGAAACGGGCATCGACCGTGGGCATCCGGCCCTGTGTTAGCGGAGTTGAAGATTGCTGGAGAAGCTGTCGAAAGCGGGGCCTGGTTCCTGTCGACGGTGCTTCAGCTAATTGGGCTGGTGGCAGGTAGTATACTGATCCTTCCTGGGCTACGGCGGTCGTGAACTCGAGCGGGTGGCTTGCAACGGGGCCGAGCAGCATTGTCGGGAAGAGGAGAGAGAGAGAGGGTGGAGCACACAGGGCGCGGCCGGTGCTACGAAGCCGGGCTGCGTATAGACCCGAGAAGAGGGAGGCAAGAGTCCCACAGGGTTGTTCCACGACGGGAAAATAATAAAAAAAAGAAATATTAAACGCGCAGGAAACCGCGAGGAGCTGCAGGTTGCAACGGAAACCGCGGAAAGCAGCGCGAGCAACAGCGGGGAAGAAGGCAAAGCGCGGGAGGCGCCATTTTGTTAAATTGGGGAAGAAGGCAAAGCGCCGGAGGCATCATTTTAGGTTTTCAAGATGCCGAAGACTGGCTGTATGACTGCCTTTGATAACACAATAGAGGACTGGACCACGTATGTGGAAAGAGTCAAGGTATATTGCGAGGCAAACGAAATAGCCGATGAGAAAAAGGCATCGGTATTGCTAAACTTAATGGACGCTAGAACGTACGGCCTATTGCGGGACCTGATTACTCCAGGCAAACCGAAGGCGAAGAGTTTTAACGAAATTGCTGCTGTCCTACAGGAACACCTAAACCCTGCACCGCTGTTGATAGCAGAAAGATTTAAATTCCACAGGAGAACTCAGCATAAAGATGAGAGCAATGCTGAGTACCTTACGGAACTACGCAAGCTATCAAAGCACTGCCAGTTCGGAGCAGGACTGGCAGATACCCTACGGGACAAATTTGTCTGTGGACTCCGGAGTGAAGGAACACAGAATAAGTTACTCTCAGAGAAAGAGCTGACGCTAGATAAGGCTTTCAGCGTGGCAGTATCGTACGAAGCAGCAGCCAGGGGAGCTGCGGAAATTCAACAAAAGCCACAGGAATATGGCACCCACGAAATGACACGGGGATTTGCAAAATGTTATCGCTGCGGCAGAACTAACCATGACCAGAAGGACTGCTGGTCCAAGGACAAAATATGCAGGCAATGCGGAAAGATGGGACACATTGCACGAGTTTGCAGGTCTGGGAAGAAGACCAGCGACAACAAAAAGGTTACTAAGGAACCGTACAAGGACGTACAAAAGATGACGGACAGTAGTTCCGAAGACCAGATGACCGATAGTGAATCCGGGAACAGGAGACTAAGCTGTCTCAAACTTCACAATGTAATCGCAAAAGAGGATCACCGAACCATTTGGGTCACCCTCACGATAGCAGGGTCCCAAGTTAAAATGGAATTGGATACAGGATCAGCGCTAACCATCATGAATCGACGAGACTACGAGTGGCTATTCTCACACATACTCTTGAGAGAGACATCCATCGTCTTGACAACGTATATGGGGCAAAAAGTATACCCCAGAGGAAAAATAAGGGTGCCTGTCGAATACAACGGCAAGAAAATACGGAAATTGTATCTCTACATACTGCAAAATGGTGGACCACCGTTATTGGGACGTGAATGGATCAGGAAGATAAGCTTAGATTGGCACTCCATTCATGCAATGACGGTGGACGGTAAAAAAGATGATGACATCACTCCTGGACGATTGTCAACAATCTTAGCTAACGCCAAAGAGGTATTTCAACAAGAACTGGGCACTCTTAAAGGCGTAACCGCCTCGATAAAAATAGAAGAGAATGCAAATCCCAAGTTTTTCAAAGCAAGACCATATGCAATTTGCCCAGCCGTCGAGGCAGAGCTGGAGAATCTGGAGAAGGCAGGCATGTTGTCTAAGGTCGACTGGAGTGAGTGGGCGACACCCATCGTCCCTGTCATGAAGAAAACGTTAAGCAATAAGTCTGAGGAGCCAAGGAAGGTTCGCATCTGTGGGGATTTCAAGGTGACGGTGAACCCAGTCCTTCACACAGTAGAATATCCTCTTCCAAGGATAGAAGACATCTTCGCCTCACTGTCTGGAGGGAAGCGTTTTACAAAAATTGACCTAGCACAAGCATATTTGCAGATGGAGGTTGAAGAATCCTCTAGGAAGTATCTCACGATAAACACTCACAAAGGTCTTTACCAGTATCATCGATTGGTATTCGGAATAGCATCAGCTCCGGCGATATGGCAAAGAGCGATGGAACAAGTCCTGCAAGGGATTCCGCGGCCTCAGTGTTACTTGGACGACATCCTTGTGACAGGTGAAGATGACAGTGAACACCTTAACAACCTAGAACAGGTGCTCACTAGACTACGGGAACATGGGCTGCGAGCCAACCGCCCCAAGTGCGAGTTTTTTAAGAAACAGATATCGTATTGTGGCCACGTGATTGATGAAGAGGGGTTACATAAGTCCCCTGACAAAATTGAAGCGGTTGTTAAGGCCCCAGTGCCTGAAAATGTGTCGCAACTGAGGTCATTCCTCGGATTGGTGAATTACTACCATAAGTTTTTGCCGAACTTGTCGACAATTCTACACCCACTGAACGCCCTGCTATGAACGGGAGTAGCATGGAAATGGAGCAATGACTGTAAGCGGGCCTTTCAGAAGAGTAAGGACTTAATCACTTCAAGAGAAGTATTGGCTCACTACAACCCAGCACTGCCGATCAGACTGGCGTGTGATGCGTCTCCCTACGGCATTGGGGTGGTACTGTCACGTAAATTCCTTGATGGTTTAGAGAGGCCGATAGCTTTTGCGTCACGCTCGTTAACTTCTGCCAAGCGTAACTACGCCCAGATTGACAGAGAGGCCCTCAGCCTAGTGTGGGGGGTGAAGAAGTTCAATCACTACCTGCACGGTCAAAAATTTACTCTACTAACCGATCATCAACCTCTTGTCTCCATTTTCAACCCTCAGAAGGGCGTACCGATAATGACAGCACAACGGCTGCAGAGGTGGTCCCTTTTCCTAGGGGCACACCAATATGACATCGAGTACAAAGGAACTAAACAGTATGGGAATGCTGATGGATTGTCACGCCTACCGTTGCCGATGGTGGAAGAAGAAGACCTTGCAGTGGATCCAATGGAGTTATTCCACTCGACCATAGTCGAATGTCTCCCTGTGACGAATGCAAACATAGAAAAGGAAACACGGAATGACCCGACACTATCACGGGTCTATGATTTAACGGTGAAGGGATGGCCAGCACATGGCGAACCACTGCTGCCAGCATTCTCGCCGAGAAGAGAACAGCTGTCAGTGTGCAGAGGAACCTTGATGTGTGGATCCAGAGTAGTAATTCCACCTAAGTTGACGGATAGAGTGCTCAATGAGCTGCATGAGGGTCATCTGGGTGGGGTAAAAATGAAGAACTTAGCCAGAGCGTTTGTGTGGTGGCCGGGAATCGATAGAGAAATCGAAGAGATGACCAAGAGCTGTGCAGGATGCCAGAAGGTCCAAAACGCCCCACCACAAGCTCCTCTACATCCATGGGAGTGGCCCTCATCTCCATGGCAAAGGGTGCACATTGATTTTGCTGGTCCCTTCATGGACTCGATGTTTTTAATTGCGGTGGATGCACATTCAAAGTGACCAGAGGTAATAAAAATGTCCTCAACCAACACGGAAAAAACTATCACAGTTTTACGAACCATATTCGCCAGGAATGGGCTGCCTGAACAGATTTGCTCTGACAATGGACCACAGTTTGTGTCTAAAGAGTTCTGGAGGTTCTTAAAGAACAATGGTGTTAAGCATTACACATCTGCCCCATATCATCCAGCCACTAATGGATTGGCCGAGAGGTTTGTTCAAACATTCAAGAAGGCTATCAAGGCAATGTCTAATGAAGATATACCCCTACAACACAAGGTGGACAACTTCTTGTTTGCCTACCGGAATGCGACACATGCGGTTACCAACCAAACTCCAGCCATGATGTTCTTCAATCGAAGACTACGATGCCGCTTGGATTTGGTTAAGCCAAATGTCCGAAGAGATGTGGAGAACAGGCAGTTTCAGAATATGAATGAAAGGCCGACCAGGAGTTTTAAGATAGGTCAACCAGTTTTGGCCCGGGACTACCGCACTGAGAAATGGCAGCCAGGAACAATTTGTACACGGCAAGGACCTCTCATGTATACCGTGGACGTTGGAGAGAGCATTGTAAGACGCCATGCTGACCAGATTCTAGAGTCACTGGAAAATGTCAACTCCACACCACGATCTGATACACCTGGCAATGAAATCGACGTACCAATTGCAGCTACCGCAGAATCGATGATATTGGAAGCAGATGAACCAAACAACGACGTTGATCCCGACTCAACCTTGCCAGAAGAACCTGATACCCCAAAGAGGCGTTATCCAGACAGAATCAGGAAGCCTCCTCAAAGACTGAACTTATAATTGCTTAAACTTAACCAATGTATCTAGCAACCGTAATTGTGATTGTAATTAGTTATCATTTAGTTGTTAAATGAATGTTATGTACTGTTTATCTAAAAGGGGAGGAATTGTTGTGTATGTACCTTTAAGAGAATAACTGGTCTCAGACTGCAGTACTGGCAGTGACCACCCCTGTATAAAAGGCGCTAGTAAGCCTCTGTGCTTTCAGTTTCCCGATTGACTTCAATCAGTAAAGACTTGTTTTGTTCAACTCCTGCTGTCCGTGTCTCAATCATTCACGGACGTAGTAGGATGCCAGTCAGAAAAGCATTGGTGCTGTCAAGTCTAGAGCTAGCCAATGCATGGATGATGGTTTGAGCAGCAGACGAGCTGAGGCAGGGGTGGAGTTAAGTGATGTTATGGGGGTGGAAGGAAGCCGTCCTGGCGATGGAGTGGCTAAGCGGTCGGAAAATCACCCCGCGGTCAAATACCATACCAAGGTTGCGAGTGGTCTGCTGCGGCCTTAGACAGGTGCCGGGGAGAGGGATGGAGTCGCTGGCGAGGCAAAGGGGTTCGTGGCGGGGGCCAATGGCTTCAGGCTTACAAATATATAATTGGACAGCACGAGCACGGAGAATTTATCGGGAAAGATTGAAAAGGTTGGGGCCTTTTTGCTTCGAGGAGATGGGACGTAGAGGAGGCCTGATAGCAGTCTTGAAAATTTTGAATGGATGTGGAGAGAACGTTTCCACTCGTGGGAGATTCTAAAACTAGGGGGCCAAACGTACAAGGTAGTTACTAATAAATCCAATGGGGAAATTTCACTTCTCAGAGATTGGTTAGAATGTGGAACTCACTAGCACAGGAAGTGGTTGAGGCGAATAGTTTCGATACTATCAAAGGGAAAGTAGACAAGTACACGAGAGACAAGGGAATAGAAAGAAATTCTGGAAGGCTGAGATGAGGTTGCTGGAATGGGAGGCGACTCGTGTGGAGCATAAACACCAGCACAGATTAGTTGGGCCGAATGGTTACTTTTTGCTGCATATTCTATGTAATGTAACTCCATAGAAGATAAGAACAGGAGTAGGCCATTCGGCCCCTCGAGCCTGCTCAGCCATTCAATGCAATCATGGCTGATCATCCAAATTCAGTGCCCTGTCCCTGCCTTCTCCCCATATCCCTTGATCCCTTTAGCCTTAAGAAATATATCTAACTCCTTCTTGAATATATTTAATGAATTGGCCTCAACTGCCTTCTGTGGGAGAGAATTCCACAGGTTCACCACTCTCTGGGTGATGAAATCCCTCCTCATCTCTGTCCTAAATGGCTTACCCCTTATCCTTAGACTGTGGCCCCTGGTTCTGGACTCCCCGACCATCGGGAACATCCTTCCTGCATCCAGTCTGTCCAGTCCTGTTAGAATTTTATAAGTTTCAATGAGATCCCCTCTCATTCTTCTAAACTCCAGCGAGTCCAAGCCCAATCGACCCAATCTCTCCTCATACTTCATTCCTGCCATCCCAGGTGTCAGTCTGGTGAATCTTCGCTGCCCTCCCTCCATGGCAAGAACATCCTTCCTCAGAGAAGACGACCAAAACTGCACGTAAAACTGCATATAAAAAGAAAAAGGGTGGCTAAAGTAAATGTTGGTCCCTTAGAGGATAAGACCGGGAAATTAATGGTGGGAAATATGGAGATGGCAAAAACACTGAATGAATATTTTGTATCAGTCTTTACAGTAGAAGACACTAAGAATATCCCAACACTGGACAAACAGGGGGCTAAAGGGGGGGGGAGGAGCTAAACAAGGTCAAAATCACTAAGGAAGTGGTACTCGGTAAAATAATGGGACTCAAGGCGGATAAATCACCTGGACCTGATGGCTTACATCCTAGGATCTTGAGGGAAGTGGCGGTAGGGATTGTGGGTAAGAACATAAGAACATAAGAAATAGGAGCAGGAGTAGGCCAATCGGCCCCTCGAGCCTGCTCCACCATTCAATAAGATCATGGCTGATCTGATCCTAACCTCAAATCTTCTATCACTCTCCATCCCACCCGAACCTATGTGATCCCCCAGGAGAGGCGAAAAACCAGATAAAAAACCCAATGGCCAATTTGGGAGAAAAAATCTGGGAAATTCCTCTCCAACCCATCTAGGCGATCGAAACTCTTCCAGGAGATCACTCTGTCCCTATATTTTCTACAGTACTTACCTTCTGTAAAGGCGATCTCCACCCCAGCCAGGAACAGGAATAAAACCATCTCCTGAAATATAACACAGAATTAGAACACAAGTAGGAACAGACCAAGGCTACACGGCCCCTGGGCCCGCTCCACTACCCACAGGGCCATGACCATTCCGAACCTAGACTCATGTCCAATTTCCTGCCCGCTCCCCGTAACCCTTAATTCCCTTTACTTCTAGGAAACTATCTATTTCTGTTTTAAATTTATTTAATGATGTAGCTTCCACAGCTTTCTGGGGCAGCAAATTCCACAAACCTACCACCCTCTGAGTGAAGAAGTTTCTCCTCATCTCAGTTTTGAAAGAGCAGCCCCTTATTTTAAGATTATGCCCCCTAGTTCTAGTTTCACCCATCATCGGGAACATCCTCCCCGCATCCACCCGATCAAGCCCCTTCACAATCTTATATGTTTCAATAAGATCACCTCTCATTCTTCTGAACTCCAATGAGTAGAGTCCCAATCTACTCAACCTCTCCTCATATGACCACCCCCTCATTCCCGGGATTGACCGAGTGAACTTTCTTTGTACTGACTCGAGAGCAAGTATGTCTTTTCTTAAGTATGGACACCAAAACTGTATGCAGTATTCCAGGTGCTGTCTCACCAATACCTTGTATAACTGCAGCAATACCGCCCTGTTTTTATATTCTATCCCCCTAGCAATAAAAGCCAACATTCCATTGGCCTTCTTGATCGCTTGCTGCACCTGCATACTAACTTTTTGAGTTTCGTGCGCCAGGACCCCCAGATCCCTTTGTACTACAGTACTTTCCAGTTTCTTGCCATTAAGATAATAACTTGCTCTATGATTTTTCCTGCCAAAGTGCATAACCTCACACTTTCCAGTATTGTATTCCATCTGCCAAATCTCTGCCTACTTACTTAGCCTGTCTATGTCACTTTGCAGGTTTTTTATGTCCTCCTCACTCACTACTTTCCCTCCCATCTTTGTATCATCTGCAAACTTTGATATGTTACACTCGGTCCCCTCTTCCAAATCGTTAATATAGATTGTAAAGAGTTGGGGACCCAGCACTGACCCCTGCGGAACACCACTAGTTACTGATTGCCAGTCTGAGAATGAACCATTTATCCCAACTCTCTGCTTTCTGTTAGAGAGCCAATTCTCCACCCACGCCAGAATATTACCCCCAATCCCGTGATTTTTTATCTTGAGCAATAATCTTTTGTGTGGCACCTTGTCAAATGCCTTTTGGAAGTCTAAATACACTACGTCCACTGGTTCTCCTTTATCCACCCTGTATGTTACTTCCACAAAGAACTGAAGCAAATTTGTCAAACCTGACTTCCCCTTCATGAAACCATGCTGAGTTTGTCCTATTAAATTATGTTTATCCAAATGTCCCATTACTGTCTCCTTAATAATGGACTCTAACATTTTACCAACCACAGATGTTAGGCTAACAGGTCTATAGTTTCCAGCCTTCTGCCTACTACCCTTTTTAAATAAGGGTGTTACATTAGCAGTTTTCCAATCTGCCAGGACCTTTGCTGAGTTCAGGGAGTTTTGGAAAATTATTACCAATGCATCCACAATCCCTACCGCCACTTCCCTCAAGACCCTAGGATGTAAGCCATCAGGTCCAGGGGATTTATCTGGCTTAAGTCCCATTATTTTACCAAGTACCACTTCCTTAGTGATTTTAATCGTATTTAGCTCCTCTCCCCCTAGAGCCCCCTGTTTGTCCAGTGTTGGGAAATTCTTAGTGTCCTCTACCGTAAAGACTGATACAAAATATTTGTTCAGCGTTATTGCCATCTCCATGTTTCCCACCATTAATTTCCCAGTCTCATCCTCTAAGGGACCAACATTTACTTTAGCCACCCTTTTTCTTTTTATATAACTATAGAAACTTTTGCTATCCGTTTTTATATTTTTTGCTAATCTACTTTCATAATCTATCTTCCCTTTCTTAATCAATCTTTTAGTTATTTTTTGCTGTCTTTTAAAGACTTCCCAATCTTCTATCTTCCCACTAGATTTGGCTACCTTATATGCCCTTGTTTTTAGTCGGATACTATCCTTAATTACTTTAGTTAGCCACGGATGGCTATCTTTTCTTTTACACCCTTTTTTCCTCTTTGCACCCAACCACGAGTCTCGTTTTGTCTATATCGCTACTGAAATAAGTCCGGCGGTCAGAACCAGAAAGGGGAGCGATTCGTTACTGCACAGGGGCCTGGAGCAGCTCAGATACTTCTGACTGGCCAGAGACAATAACCCCAACACACCCCCCTATTTCTACACCTCTCGCTATGAAGGCCAACATACCATTTACCTTCTTAACCACCTGCTGCACCTGCATGCTTACCTTCAGCGATTGGTGCACACCCAGGTCTCGTTTCACTTCCCCTTTTCCCAATCTATTGCCGTTCAGATAATAATCTGCCTTCCTGTTTTTGTCACCAAAGTGGATAACCTCGCATTTATCCACATTATACTGCATCTGCCATACATCTGCCCATTCACTCAACCTGTCCAAAACATACTGGAGTTTCTCTGCATCCTCCTCACAGCACACACGCCCACCCAGCTTTGTGTTGTCTGCAAACTTGGAGATATTACATCTAGTTCCCTCGTCTAGATCATTAATATATATTGTGAATAGCTGGGGTACTAGCACTGATCCATGCGGTACCCCACTAGTCACTGCCTGCTACTTGGAAAAAGACCCGTTTATGGTGAAAGGGCTCCCACAGTGCTGTAAGACTGTTGGTTCAAGGATTTTTACCCAAAGACAATGAAGGAACAAAGGTGTGTGACATGGCGTGGAGCTTGGAGGTGGTGGTACCTCCATGCGCTCACTGCCCTTGCCCTTCTCGGTTGTAGAGTTGGCAGGTTTGGGAGGTGCTGTCCAAGTAGCTGTGTGGAGTTGCTGTAGTGCCTCTTGTCTATGGTACAGATTACAGACCTGGTGGTGGAGGGAAATAATGTTTAAGGTGATAGGTCGAGTGGCGATCAAGCGGGAGTGATTTGTCCTGGATGGTGTCGAGCCATATCACTTTGAGGGGCTGTATTAGATTAAAGATCTACATTAGTTTGGGGGACTGTATTAGTTTGCGTTGCTGTATTAGTTTGAGGGGCTGTAATAGTTTGAGGGACTTTATTAGTTTGAGGTACTGTAATAGTTTGAGGTGCTGTATTAGATTGAGGGTCTGTATTACTTTGAGGGTCTGTATTAGTTTGAGGTGCTGTATTATTTTGAGGTGCTTTATTAGTTTGAGGTGCTGTATTAGTTTGAGGGACGGTATTAGTTTGAGGGGCTGTATTAGTTTGAGGGGCTGTATCAGTTTGAGGGGCTGTATTAGTTGGAGGTGCTGGATTAGTTTTGAGAGCTTCATTAGTTTGATGGGCTTTAATAGTTTGAGTGGCTGTACTAGTTTGAGGGGCTGTATTAGTTTGTGGGGCTGTATTAGTTTGAGGGGCTATATTAGTTTGATGGTCTGTATTAGTTTGAGGGGCTGTATTAGTTTCAGGGGCAGTATTTGTTTGAGGGACTGTATTAGTTTGAGGGTCTGTATTAGTTTTAGGGACTGTATTAGTTTGAGGTGCTGTATTAGTTTGAGGTGCTGTATTAATTTGAGGGACTGTATTAGTTTGAGGGGCTGTATTAGTTTGAAGTGCTGTATTAGATTGAGGTGCTGTATTAGATTGAGGTGCTGTATTAGTTTGAGGGGCTGTATTAGTTTGAGGTACTGTATTAGTTTGAGGGACTATTTTAGTTTGAGGGGCTGTATTAGTATGAGCGCCAGTATTATTTTGAGATGCTGTATTAGTTTGCTGTGCTGCTTTAGTTTTGCCATTTTTATTAGATGTTGTCGGAATGGCTAGATTCCTAACTAAAGGATTGAGATCAAGTCAGTCTATCAAACAAACGATGTTTAATACTATTCAACAGAGTTTAACACGAAAATGCAGGAGAACTAAATTACAGGTCTGTACCCTTTGCTGGCTCCACGAAGAATGGCCAGGGCGGCTTCCCAGCCTGACGTCATCACGTCATCACGTTTTCCCGCCGCTGGAGGATCACGTGATCAATGTGATGACGTCATCGCGTTTGGTCTCATTCTTAAAGGGACCGCGCTATGTACATGCAATAATATGAACAAGGATACAGATTCATTCTGCAGCTAATAATTTGTTAAAGATAATTATGTACATTAGATCAGAGTCCCCTGGTGGCTCTGCCACATGCGCCCCCCCAGAATTGTCTTTAACAGTAAAAGTCAATCGACTAGGAGGTCTGACAAGCCTGTCAGAACGACTCCTGTATTCTTGGAGTGGACGTTGTTGAACAGCGAGCGGGCTGGCGGATGGAAGCCTTCGATCTGGCGTGGATGCAGTGGGAGGTCGACCACGTCGTGGTGGCTGTGCGGTCTCTACTGGCCGGTCGATGTCCAGGTGTGCCGGTTTGAGACGGTCAATGGATATGTGGTCGGGTTTACCCCTGATGTCTACAGAGAAACTCTTGCCACCTGTCTCCAGTACGCGAAAAGGGCCTGTATAAGGGGCCTTGTGCGGATCCCTATGGGCATCATGACGAATGAATACAAATTCAGCATTCTTTAGCTCCACTGGTACTTGTGAAGATGGAAGGCCGTGATGCGAAGTTGGGATAGGCGCAAAAGCCTTGGCTGTTTCCCCGTGGCTGCTGAGTCGGTCGGCTGCGGACCACAGCTCAGTTGGAAGCGGCCGGAAATCTCCCGGTACGCGGAGTGGCTGGCCGTACACGAGCTCCGCGGCGGATGATTGCAGGTCCTCTGTGGGTGCCGTGCAGAGACCAACATGACCCACGGAAGCTTATCCACCCATCCGGCGCCTTGGAGGCTGGCCCTCAGCGATGCCTTTAACGATCTGTGGAAACGTTCGCATAAACCGTTTGCCTGTGGGTGATAGGCCGTGGTGCGGTGAAGCTTGGTGCTGAGACCCTGGGCCACTGCCTTCCAGAGCTCGGAAGAGAACTGTGGACCGCGGTCTGAAGAAATGTCCGCCGGAACGCCGAAACGTGCGCCCCACGAGGAGAGGAATGCTCTGGCAACATCAGCGGACGTAGTAGACACCAAAGGAACTGCCTCCGGCCATCTAGTAGTACGATCGACCATGGTGAGGATGTGTGTGAACCCCTGTGATGGTGGAAGTGGCCTGACGAGGTCCACGTTGACATGGTCGAATCGACGTTCTGGTACTGCGAACGTGGCCAAGTGTGCCTTGACGTTCTGTTGCACTTTAGACTTTTGACAGACGACGCAGGTGTTAGCCCAGTCGCGGATATCCTTACGCATTCCTCTCCAGACGAACTTAGCCAACATTAATTTTTGAGGTGCCTTCACGCCAGGATGCGAAAGCCCATGTATGGCATCAAAAACTTTGCGGCGCCAGGCAACTGGAACGATCGGGCAGGGATGTCCCATGGAGACATCGCAGAGTAACAAGGTGCCTGCAGCGTGGAATTGCACATCAGCCGGTTGGAGGCTAGAGGTGTCGGTGCAATAAGCCTGTGTTTCAGGATCAGATGCCTGATCTGTAACCATGAGGGCATAATCGATGCCCAGCTGGACCGCCCGTACGGTCGCGCGAGAAAGGCAATCAGCTACCAAGTTGTCCTTGCCAGCTATGTGTTGGACAAAGAGTCATAGAGTCATGGAGTTTTACAGCACAGAAAGAGGCCCTTCGGCCCATCGTGTCTGCGCCGCCCATCCATCCCTGTCCAGTCTAATCCCATTTTCCAGCATTTGGTCCATAGCCTTGTATGCAATGGCATTTCAAGTGCTCATCCAAATGCTTCTTGAATGCTGTGAGGGTTCCTGCCTCTACCACCCTTTCAGGCATTGAGTTCCACATTCCAACCACCCTCTGGGTGAAGAAGTTCCTCCTCAAATCCCCTCTAAATCTCCTGCCCCTTACCCTGAATCTATGCCCCCTTGTTATTGACCCCCCTACTAAGGGGAAAAGTTCCTCTTTATCTACCCTATCTATGCCCCTCATCATTTTGTACACCTCAATCAGGTCCCCCCTCAGCCTTCTTTGCTCCAAGGAAAACAACCCCAGCCTGTCCAGCCTCTCTTCATAGCTGAGGCGCTCCATCCCAGGTAACATCCTGGTGAATCTTCTCTGCACCCTCTCCAAAGCAATCACATCCTTCCTATAGTGAGGCGACCAGAACTGCACACAGTACTCCAGCTGTGGCCTCACCAGCGTTTTGTACAGCTTCATCATAACCTCCCTGCTCTTATATTCTATGCCTCGGCTAATGAAGGCAAGTATCCCATATGCCTTTTTAACCACCTTATCTACCTGTTCCGCTGCCTTCAGGGATCTATGTACATGTACACCAAGGTCCCTCTGACCCTCTGTACTTCCTAGGGTCCTACCACTCATTGTGTATTCCCTTGCCTTATTTGTCCGTCCAAAATGCATCACCTCGCACTTTTCAGGGTTAAATTCCATTTGCCACTTTTCCGCCCATCTGACCAACCCGTTTATATCGTCCTGTAGCCTAAGGCTTTCCTCCTCGCAATTTACCACCCCACCAATTTTCGTGTCATCTGCGAACTTACTGATCATACCTTTTACATTCTCATCCAAATCATTTATGTAGATCACAAACAACAGGGGACCCAGCACCGATCCCTGAGGTACCCCACTGGACACAGGCTTCCAGTCACAAAAGCAACCTTCGACCATCACCCTCTGCCTCCTGCCACTCAGCCAGTTTAGGATCCAACGCGCCAAGGCACCCTGGATCCCATGGGCTATTGCCTTCTTGACCAGTCTCCTATGCGGGACTTTGTCAAAAGCTTTACTGAAGTCCATGTAAACCACATCCACAGCATTTCCCTCATCCACCCCCCTAGTCACCCCCTCGAAAAATTCAATCAGATTTGTCAGACATGATTTCTGTTGTGAATTCTGAAATGAAAGTTAGCTGTTGCTGCTGTCGAGCCGACCACGGTTCGGCAGACTTGGCCATGGCGAAGTTCAGTGGTTTGTGATCTACAAACGCAATGAAGGGACGTCCTTCTAACAGAAAACGGAAATGGCGGATAGTCAGGAACAGCGCCAGCAACTCCCGGTCGAAAGTGCTGTATTTGCATTCGTTGCGCCGGAGTTGGTGGCTGAAAAATGCCAGTGGTTGCCACGTCCCGTTGACCCACTGTTTCTGTATGGCGCCTATGGCATAGTCGGAAGCATCGGTGGTAAGGGCGATGGTGGCACCTGGCAGACGGTGCGCCAACATAGTTGCATTGGCTAGAGCGGTTCTTGTGTTGTCGAAAGCGTTGTCCATTTCGACTGTCCAGGCTATTGTATCCTTCCCAGCCTTGTCTTTGAGGGCCTTGTAAAGGGGCTGCATGAGTTGCGCTGCCTTAGGTACAAAGCGGTGGTAGAAATTCACCATGCCCAGGAATTCTTGAAGAGCCTTGGTGGACTGCGGCCTTGGGAATGTCGTAATTGCTTCGACCTTTGACTGCAGCAGAATTGCGCCCTCCGAATTAATGCGGTGGCCCAAGAAGTCAATCTGGTGTAGGCCGAACTGACACTTGGCTGGGTTGATTATGAGGCCATGTTGGCTGAGGCGCCGAAAGAGGGTGCGGAGATGGCAGACGTGTTCCTCTTTGGTAGAGCTGGCTATCAGGATGTTGTCAAGCTAGACAAATAAAAACCGAAGATCCCGCAGGACCGAGTCCATTAGTCGCTGAAAAGCCTGTGCAGCGTTCTTGAGTCCAAATGGCATCCGTAGGAACTCGAACAGTCCAAAGGGAGTGATGACTGCAGTTTTCTGGATGTCCTGCGGGTGTACGGGAACTTGGTGGTAGCCACGGACGAGGTCGACCTTGGAGAAGATTGAGTTTCCCGCCAAATTGGCGGAGAAATCCTGAATATGCGGGATCGGGTACCGATCGGGAGTAGTGGCGTCATTAATGCGTCGGTAGTCCCCGCATGGTTGCCATCCGCCGCCGGGCTTCGGGATGATGTGGAGCGGCGAGGACCAGGGACTATTCGACCGGCGAATAATCCCCAGCTGTTCCATCGTGGCAAACTCTGCTTTCGCAGCCGCGAGCTTGCCGGATTCCAGGTGCCGAGCTCGTGCGTAAACTGGAGAGCCAGTCGTAGTAATGCGGTGCTCGACACCATGCTTAGTGGCCGAGGAGGAGAAAGTGGGCTTGGTCAGCTCCGGGAATTCACCTAATAGGCGAGTAAACTCGTCCGGCGAGGACAACATGCAGGAGAGAGTGTGCAACGTTGCGGAACTGCGGAAGCAAGGGATAGAGTGGAAGGTGGCAGTGTTAACCAATCGGCGATTTCTTACATCCACCAAGAGGCTGTTGGCGCATAAGAAATCCGCGCTGAGGATGGCTTGCGAAACCTTGGCTGTGATGAATTCCCACTGAAACCGTTGCCCGCCGATGCACACCTGGACCCGCCTTTTGCCAAAGGTACGAATGGCCCCGCCATTAGCTGCCTCGAGGGAGAGGCCATGCCTCCCAGACTGAATATCGAGTGCTGAGGCGGGAAGGATGCTACACTGTGCCCCGGTGTCGCATAAAAAGCGCCGGCCCGAGAGGGAATCTGTAATGTAGAGGAGCTTCCCAGAATTCCCAATCGCCATCGCGGCCGCGGAACGTCCCTTAGACTCGGTCCTCCTTTTCTGGAGTTGCTGCTGGTTTTATTTAGGCGCGAAACTGCAGGGAGGACGGCAGCCTCTGGCTTTCGCGCCGAAATGGGCATGGTAAAAGCACAAGCCGGGGGATGGAGGCGTCGTGGCGGCGTTCGCGGGGGAGGGGTGCCTCGTGGTGGCACAGATTTGCTGCGTGACCGCATAAACCATGTCTGCTTCTGCAGCCAGTGCTGCGCAATCCGTGGCATCCGATCTGGCGAGGGCAGCCTGAACCTGCTCGGGTAGTTGACTCAGGAATAACTCCCGAAAGAGGAAACATTGTGGTTCTGAGCCAAGGAGTGTGAGCATCTGGCTCATTAACTCGGATGGCTTGGAATCGCCAAGCCCGGGCATAGCGAGTAGCCGGTGGGCACGCTCCGCCTTCGTGAGCCCGAAGACCTGTATTAACCTCGCTTTAAGAAACATAGAAGATAGGAGCAGGAGTAGGCCATTCGGCCCCTCGAGCCTGCTCCGCCATTCGATGAGATCATGGCTGTTCATCCAAACTCAGTACCCGGTACCTGCCTTCTACCCATATCCCTTGATACCTTTAGCTCTAAGAAATATATCTAACTCCTTCTTGAATATATTTAAAGACTTGTCCTCAACCGCCTTCTGTGGTAGATGTAGTGCATGTGCCTTTAAGCCAGAACTACATTTACAGCTCCTGTATACTGTAGTACCGGCAGTGACCACACCTGTATATAAGCTTTGCGCATGCCTCTGTACCCCCAGTCTTGAGACTACCCTCCTCCAGTAAAGACCTGTTTATTGTTAATGTACAGCATCCGTGTGATTATTTAATAACAGCATATCCACTGAACCACGGATCCAACAGTGGCGACGAGTGTCGATTCGAATCTACCTGCAACATAAAAAAAAAATAGTCGAGGCCAGGAACACGGGCGTCGACCACGAGCAACCGCCCAGCAGTCAGGCAGAGATTGAACTTCGCAGGGGAGGCTGTGGAGAGCCGGGCTTGGTTCCCCAGCCACGACGAGCAGCAAAAGACTGACGACAGGTCCAGCGCAGACCCTTCCCGAGCAGCGGCGGCTGGAGCCGACCGACGGCGGAGAGAAAGCCGAGCAGCGTTGACGGGGTAAGACAGAGGGTGAAGAGCGCAGGGCGCAGCCGGGGGTTGAACACCGAGCGGCGTTGAGAACAATAAAACAAACCGGAGAGAGAGAGGGTAGAGAAACAGCCGGGTTCTAGACTGAGCGGCGTCGAAAAATATAAAAAGAAGAACGCGCAGAGCACAGCCAGGGCTCACGGGCTGAACAGGGTCCGCGGGGCGAAGAAAGGGGAGCGCGGGAGACGCCATTTTTAGAAGCCGCAGCGGAGAAGAAGGGCGAGCGCGGGAAGGAAGGAAAGCACGGGAGACGCCATTTTGTGCCAGCGGAGGAGAAGGGGAAGCGCGGGAGGCGCCATTTTTGACAGTTAACTCACACCCAAGGATGCCGAAGAGTGGCAGTATCTCTACGTTCGACAATGAAGTCAAAGATTGGGCGACATATGTGGAACGTATTGAGGTGTACTGCAGGGCGAATGAAGTGCCAGATGCTAATAAAGCACTGGTTCTGTTAAATTCCATGGGTGCAAAAACTTATGGGTTACTGCAAAATCTAATAACCCCAGAGAAGCTGGTAAACAAGAATTTTGAAAGCATAGTAGAAATCCTACAGGACCACTTAAACCCCACACCGCTGCTGATAGCAGAACGATTTAAGTTCCATAAAAGGAACCAACACAAAGACGAAAGCAATGCTGAGTACCTAACGGAACTGCGCAAGCTATCGAAACACTGCCAGTTTGGAGCGGGACTAGCAGATACGTTAAGGGACAAGTTTGTGTATGGGCTACAAAGTGAAGGAACCCAGAAACGGCTTCTATCAGAAAAGGACCTTACGCTGGACAAAGCTTTCAGTATGGCAGTATCACATGAAGCAGCCGCAAGGGGCGCTGCAGAGATACAACGGAGACCACAAGAATATGGCACCAATGAAATGTCCTATGGAACAGGGAAGTGCTATCGCTGCGGCAGAACAACACATGACCAGAAAGATTGTTGGTTCAAGGACCAAGTGTGCAGACAGTGTGGGAAAGCAGGACACATAGCAAGAGTCTGCAGGTCTGGGAAGAAAACCAACAGTAAGAAATCTCCACAGGAGAAGTACAAAAAGGTACACCAGGTGATGGACAGTGGTTCATGTAAAGTCCGCGCCTCAATAATACACGGACTTCGGGAGAACAGTTTAACAGGTACTTTACTGAACAAGAGGCAGCTTGAAACTGAAACTACATAAGCCTGCTAGGGCCTTTTATACAGGGGTGGTCACTGCCGGTACTGCAGTCTAAGACCAGTTATTCCCTTAGAGGTACATACACAACAATTCCTCCCCTTTTAGATAAACAGTACACAACATTCATTTAACAACTAAATAATAACTAATTACAATTACAATTTTCTCAGTAATATATACATCAACTGAAATAGTCATTTATAAGTTCAGTCTTTGAGGAGGCTTCCTGATCCAGACTGGATCGCGCCTTTCTCGAGTACCCTGTTCTGGCGGTGGAGTCAATTCTGGCTCATTGTCATTGGTTGGTTCGTCAGCTTCCAAACCCCTGCTTCTGAGGTAGATGCAACCTGTACTTTGGGCTCATTACCAGGTGCACATGCTTGTGGTACAGGTTTGGCTTGTTCCTGTGACTCTAGAATCTGGTCAGCATGGCGTCTCACGATGCTCTCTCCAACATCCACTGTGTACATTAGTGGTCCCTGCTGTGTGCATATCATGCCTGGCTGCCATTTTTCTGTTCGGTAGTCGTGGGCCATGACTGGTTGCCCTATCTTGAAGCTCCTGGTTGGCTTCTCATTTATGTGCTGGAACTGCTTATCCTCAACATCTCGTCTTATGTTTGGTTTGAGCAAATCCAAGCGACATCTTAGTCTCCGGTTGAAAAACAGTACGGCTGGAGTTTGGTTGGTTACTGCATGTGTCGCATTCCGGTAAGCAAACAGGAAGTTATCCACCTTGTGTTGCAGTGGTATGTCGTCATTATACATTGCCTTTATGGCCTTTTTAAAGGTCTGAACAAACCTCTCAGCCAATCCATTTGTGGCTGGATGACATGGGGGAGATGTGTAATGTTTCACCCCATTATTCTTCAGGAAACTCTGGAAATCCTCAGACCCAAACTGTGGGCCATTGTCGGAACAGATCTGTTCTGGCAACCCATTCCTGGCGAAGATGGTCCTTAGGACTGCAATAGTTTTCTCCGTGGTGGTGGAGAACATTTTAATGACCTCTGGCCATTTCGAATGGGCGTCCACAGCGATTAGAAACATTGAGTCCATAAATGGACCAGCGAAATCAATGTGTACCCGTTGCCATGGAGATGAGGGCCACTCCCATGGATGTAGCGGGGCCTGTGGTGGAGCGTTTTGGACCTTCTGGCATCCTGTGCATCTCTTGGTCATATCCTCGATTTCTTTATCGATTCCCGGCCACCACACAAACGCCCTGGCTAGGCTGTTCATTTTTACCCCTCCCAGATGACCCTCGTGAAGCTCATTGAGTACTCTATCTCTCAACTTGGGTGGAATTACCACTCGGGATCCACACATCAAGGTTCCCTGGCACACTGACAGCTGTTCCCTCCTTGGCGAGAATGCTGGCAACAGTGAGTCGTCATATGCTGGCTATCCCTTCACCGTCAAATCATAGACCCGAGAGAGTGTCGGGTCATTTCGGATTTCCTTCTCAATACTTGCGTTTGTAACAGGCAAACATTCGACTATGGTCGCATGGAATATCTCCACAGGGTCCACTGCAGGTGCTTCTTCCGCCATAGGCGCGACAGCCCATCAGCGTTTCCATGTTGTTTCGTACCTTTGTACTCTATGTCATACTGATGTGCCCCTAGAAAAAGTGACCATCTTTGCAGCCGTTGCGCCGTCATCACCGGAACGCCCTTCTTTGGGTTAAAAATTGAGACCAGGGGTTGATGATCAGTCAGTAGGGTGAATTTCTGCCCGTGCAGATAGTGATTGAACTTCTTCACCCCCCACACCAGGCTGAGGGCCTCCCTGCCAATCTGGGTGTAGTTACGCTCGGCTGAGGTTAGCGAGCGCGATGCAAAGGCTATTGGCCTCTCTGAGCCGTCACGGAATTTGTGTGACAGCACCGCTCCAATGCCGTAAGGTGACGCATCACATGCCAACAGAATCGGTAGTGTTGGGTTGTAGTGGGCCAATACTTCTTTTGAAGTGATTTGGCATTTACATTCCTGAAAGGCACGCTTACACTCATCACTCCATTTCCATGTTACACCAGTTTGAAGGAGGGCGTTCAGTGGGTGCAGAATTGTAGATAAATTCGGCAAGAACTTATGGTAGTAGTTCACCAATCCGAGGAACGATCTCAGTTGCGACACATTTTCTGGTGCTGGAGCCTTGACTACAGCCTCAATCTTGTCCGGCAACTTATGCAACCCTTCCTCATCAATCATGTGGCCACAATACGAGATTTGTCTCCTGAAGAACTCGCATTTGGGATGGTTGGCTCGTAGCCCATATTCCTGCAATCTCGTGAGCACCTGTTCCAGGTTGGCAAGGTGTTCATTGTCATTTTCGCCCGTAACCAGGATGTTGTCCAAATAACACTGGGTCCCCGGGATCCCTTGCAGGACTTGTTCCATTGCCCTCTGCCACATAGCCGGGGCCGACGCTACCCCAAATACCAGTCGATTGTACTGGTAAAGGCCTTTGTGAGTGTTTATCGTGAGGTATTTCCTAGATGCTTCTTCCACTTCCATTTGTAGATACGCTTGAGCCAGGTCAATCTTTGTAAAACGTTTCCCTCCTCTTCCGCGTCAGATAGAATTTGTGACAGACGTCCAGGTGCGACGTCATCATCTTTTTTGTCAGTCACAGTTAGTGCCAGAATGGAATGCCAATCCAATTGTAGTCTTCGGATCCATTCACATCCCAATAATGGTGGTCCTCCATCTCGTAGTATATACATGTATAGTTTCTGTGTTTCCTTTCCGTTATATTCAACTGGCACCCTTATTTTTCCTCTGGGGTAGACCTTTTGCCCTGTGTATTTCTTCAATACATACCTATTCGTCTAGCTTGTGATGCTTCCCCTTATGGTATTGGAGCAGTACTCTCACACAAGTTGCCAAATGGCTCGGAAAGGCCAGTCGCATTTGCATCCAGATCATTGACCTCCGCTGAGCGCAACTATGCTCAGATAGATAGAGAGGCTCTCAGCCTTGTGTGGGGAGTAAAGAAGTTCAATCATTACCTGCAGGGCAAGAAATTTACACTGCTGACAGACCACCAGCCGTTGGTATCCATATTCAACCCTAAAAAGGGCGTTTCCATTATGACAGCGCAAAGGCTACAGAGGTGGTCCCTTTTCCTAAGGGCACACCAATATGACATAGAATACAAAGGATCAAAACAGCATGGGAATGCTGACGGTTTATCGCGCCTACCGTTGCCAACGGTAGAAGAGGCGCCTACAGTGGACCCAGTGGAGATGTTCCACTCAACCATAGTGGAATGTCTACCAGTAACAAATTCTACCATTGAAAAGGAAACGAGAAATGACCCGACTCTCTCACGAGTCTACGATTTAACGGTGAAGGGATGGCCAGCACATGGCGAGCCACTGTTGCCAGCATTCTCGCAAAGAAGAGAACAGCTGTCAGTGTGCCGAGGAACCTTGATGTGTGGATCCAGAGTGGTGATTCCACCCAAACTTCAGCATAAAGTGCTAAAGGAGCTTCACGAGGGGCATCTGGGTGGAGTGAAAATGAAGAACCTAGCCAGAGCGTTTGTGTGGTGGCCAGGTATCGATGGAGACATCGAAGAAATGACCAAGAGCTGTCTAGGATGCCAGAAGGTCCAAAACGCCCCACCACAAGCCCCTCTACATCCATGGGAGTGGCCCTCATCTCCATGGCAAAGGGTACATATCGACTTTGCTGGTCCATTTATGGACTCAATGTTCTTAATCGCGGTGGATGCACACTCCAAGTGGCCGGAGGTAATAAAGATGTCCTCCACCACCACGGAAAAAACCATCACAGTATTAAGGACCATATTTGCCAGGAATGGGCTGCCGGAACAGATCTGTTCTGATAATGGACCACAATTTGTGTCCGAAGAATTCAGGAAGTTCTTAAAAAACAATGGGGTTAAGCACTACACGTCCGCCCCATACCATCCCGCCACCAATGGATTAGCTGAAAGGTTTGTCCACACCTTCAAGAAGGCCATAAAGGCCATGGGTAATGAAGACATAAATCTACAACATAAGGTAGATAACTTCTTGTTGGCGTACAGGAATGCAACACATGCGGTCACAAACCAAACTCCCGCCATGATGTTTTTCAATAGAAGACTAAGATGCCGGCTGGATTTGATCAAGCCAAACATAAGAAGGGACGTAGAGAACCGGCAATTTCAAGGCATGAATGAAAGGCCAACTAGAACCTTCCAGATAGGTCAACAAGTTTTGGCCCGGGATTACCGTACTGAGAAATGGCAGCCTGGAACTATTTGCACATGAGTAGGACCGCTGATGTATACCGTGGACATTGGTGAAAGCATAATAAGGCGCCATGTTGACCAGATCATAGAGCCATCCGAAAAGGGCCAACCTACTCCACAACTCTATACGCCTAATGATGAAGCAGAGATACCCATAGTATCTACCTCCGATCCGGTAATACTGGAATCAGATGAACCCGACACTGGCATTCAAGCCGAATCGACCTTGCCAAAAGAACCTACTACACCACCGAAAACTACTACACCACCGAGGCGTTATCCGGACCGAGTCAGGAAGCCTCCAGAGAGACTGAATCTGTGAACTGTGTTTACATGAAGTTGTGTATATATGTTATGATGTTATGTTTAATGAGGAATATATACTGTTAAGCTAAAAAGGGAGGATTGTAGTGTATGTAACCGTTCCACCTTTAAGAGAACTATTTTAAGGGTTGCACTACTTTATCTTGGCTGCTGTATAGTGTAATACCGGTGGTGACCACACCAGTATATAAGTGCTGTGTAATGATTTATTGGGTAGTTCCGCCCTGACCCTCGACTAGTAAAGACCTGTTAAAGTTTACTCTTGTGGTCTGTGTAGTAATTCTCACTATAACACACAGACTTAACACTGGGGACCCTGCTATCATGAGGGTGACCCAAATGGTTCGGTGATCTTCTTTTGCGATCACATTGTGTAACTTTAAACAACTTAGTCGCCTGCTCCTGGAGTCCTTATCACTCTCCTGATCTTCTGAACTACTATCTGTCAGTTTCTTTACTTTCCTGTACTATTCCTTAGTAGTTCTTGTCGTGTTGGTCTTCTTTCCCGACCTGCAGACTCTTGCTATATGTCCCATTTTCCCGCATTGCCTGCATATTTTGTCTTTAAACCAGCAGTCCTTCTGCTCATGGGTTGTTCTGCCGCAGTGATAGCACTTTTCGGCTCCATACGCCATTTCGTTAGCGCTGTATTCTTGTGGTTTCTGTTGTATTTCCGCAGCTCCCCGTGCTGCTGCTTCGTAGGATACTGCCACGCTGAAAGCCTGTTCTAGCTTCAGGTCCTTTTTTGAAAGTAGTCGTTTCTGGGTTCCTTCACTCTGGAGGCCGCAGACAAACTTATCCCGTAAGGTGTCTGCCAGTCCTGCTCCGAACTGGCAGTGCTTCGATAACTTGTGTAGTTCCGTAAGATAGTCAGCATTGCTCTCATCTTTGTGCTGGTTTCTTTTATGGAACTTGAATCTTTCTGCTATCAGCAGTGGTGTAGGGCTTAGGTGTTCCTGTAAGATATGAAAAATCTCCTCAAAACTTTTCTCCATTGGTTTAGCTGGGGTAATTAAATTCCGCAATAGGCCGTACGTACTCGCACCCATCAGATTTAATAATACTGACGCCCTCTTTCCATCGGCCACCTCATTTGCCTTGCAGTACACTTCGATTCTTTCTACATACGTGGTCCAGTCTTCTACCTCATTGTCGAAAGCAGTGATACTGCCACTTTTCGGCATCTTGGGCGATTTAAAATGGTGCCTCCCGCACTTTTGCTTCTTTCCCAATGGAATAAAATGGCACCTCCCGCGCTTTTGCTTCTTCCCAACGGGATAAAATGGTGCCTCCCACGCTTTTGCTTCTTCCCCTTACTGCCACGCTGCTCCTAGCGTTCTACGGGCTAATGGCAGTGACCCGCAGCTTCGGCGCATCTCGCTTTCCTTCCCCACCGTTTAGTTTCTCTCCGCTGTCCTGTTCTCGAGCACCGACTGCGCCCTGTGCGCTCCACCTTCTCTCTCTTGTTTTCTTTTCCCGGCGACGCTGCGCAGCCCGATTTGTAGAGCCACTCGATCGAGCTTGAGCCCGCCACAGTCCGGAAGGGTCAGTGCGCTACCTGTTACCAGCACGATTCGCTGGAACCACAGTCTCTCCCGCAATGCTCCAAACACCGATAGATTCTTTGGGTGGTTGCCCTCGGTCGACGCCCGTTGCTCAGACGACGACCTTCCAGGACCTTCCTTTCAGGCGAGATCCCCGTGAGATGATGCCACACTGCAGGTGAGTTCGAACTTACTCGTCGCCACTGTAAAGTCCGCGCCTCAATAATACACGGACTTCGGGAGAACAGTTTAACAGGTACTTTACTGAACAAGAGGCAGCTTGATACTGAAACTACAGAAGCCTGCTAGGGCCTTTTATACAGGGGTGGTCACTGCCGGTACTGCAGTCTAAGACCAGTTATTCCCTTAAAGGTACATACGCAACAGTTCAGACGAACAGAAAAGTGACACAGACTCCGGAATCAAGGAGCTGGGTTGTCTGAAACTACATAAGGTAACAGAAATGGAGGATCACCAGACTATCTGGGTTACACTCAAGATAGACGGAGTCCAAGTGAAAATGGAATTGGACACAGGGTCAGCTCTAACAGTCATAAATCAAAGAGACTACAAGCGACTATTTTCACACATACCCTTGAAAGCTACAGAGATTGTCTTGAAGACGTATACGGGGCAAAAAGTCTACCCCAAAGGAAAAATAAGGGTGAAAGTGACATATAAAGGCCAGGAAATACCTAAAATGGATATATATGTATTGCCAGATGGAGGACCACCACTGCTAGGACGTGATTGGATCCGGAAGATACAATTAGATTGGCATTCCATACAGGCACTGAAGGTTGAGGCCAAAAAGGATGACGACGTCACACCTGGACGACTGTCAAAAATGCTAACTGATGCAAAAGAAGTGTTCCAGGAGGGACTAGGAACACTAAAAGGAATAACAGCAACGATTAAAATAGAGGAAAATGCAAGCCCAAAGTTTCTGAAGGCCAGACCAGTGCCTTATGCGATCAGACCAGCTGTTGAAGCAGAGCTGGAAGGGTTGGAACGTTCAGGAGTACTGTCCAAAGTGGACTGGAGCGAGTGGGCTACACCCATCGTTCCTGTAATGAAGAGGTCGTTGAGTAATACGCCTGGGGAACCAAAGAAGGTCCGCATCTGTGGGGATTTTAAGGTGACAGTGAACCCAGTCCTTCACAGGGTACAATATCTGCTTCCACGAATTGAGGATATTTTCGCCTCGCTATCTGGAGGTAAACGCTTCACCAAAATTGATCTAACCCAGGCGTACTTGCATATGGAGGTAGAAGAAGCTTCGAAACAATACCTTACGATCAACACTCATAAAGGTCTCTATGAATACAACCAGCTGGTGTTTGGAGTAGCCTCGGCTCCGGCTATCTGGCAAAGGGCGATGGATCAGGTGCTGCAAGGGATTCTAGGGACCCAGTGCTTTTTGGACGACATCTTGGTCACGGGCGAAAATGACGGTGATCACCTTGCCAACTTGGAGAAGGTGCTCACCAGATTAAATGAGTATGGGCTACGAGCTAATCGCCACAAGTGTGAGTTTTTCCAGAAACAGATCTCGTATTGTGGCCACGTCATCGATGAAGAGGGGTTACATAAGTCCCCTGACAAGATTGAGGCAGTAGTCAAGGCTCCAGCACCAGAAAATGTGTCACAACTGAGGTCGTTCCTCAGGCTGGTAAACTACTACCACAGGTTCTTACCAAATTTGTCTACAGTATTACACCCACTGAACACCCTACTGCAAACAGGGGTACCATGGAAGTGGGATGACGAACGTAGATGAGCTTTCCAGAAGTGTAAAGAATTGATCACATCAAAAGAGGTGTTGGCCCATTTCACCCCAGCACTGCCAATTCGTTTGGCATGTGATGCATCACCCTATGGTATTGGAGCTGTGCTGTCGCACAAATTCCCTGACGGGTTGGAGGGGCCAGTAGCCTTTGCGTCTCGGTCACTAACCTCAGCCGAGCGCAACTACGCCCAGATTGACAGGGAGGCCCTCAGCCTAGTATGGGGAGTAAAAAAATTCAACTACTATCTGCATGGGCAGAAGTTCACCTTGCTGACTGACCACCAACCACTTGTCTCCATCTTTAATCCTAAGAAGGGTGTTCCAGTGATGGCTGCACAGCGGTTACAAAGATGGTCCCTGTTTCTAGGGGCGAATCAATATGAAATAGAATATAAAGGCACGAAACAGCATAGGAACGCTGATGGGCTATCGCGCCTGCCACTGCCTACTGTGGAGGAAGCACCAGCAGTGGACCCTATCGAGATATTTTATTCGTCAATAATTAAACGATTGCCAGTAACGAACGCGGATATAGAGAAGGAGACCCGCAATGATCCGAAGCTGTCTCGGGTGTATGAATTGACGATGAGGGGATGACCAACTCATGGCGACTCACTGTTGCCAGCATCTCATCCAGAAGAGAACAGCTGTCAGTATGCCAGGGGACAGTGATGTGTGGATCCAGAGTGGAGATTCCACCCAAGTTAAGGGAGAGAGTGCTAAATGAGCTACATGAAGGTCATCTGGGGGGAGTGAAAATGAAAAGCCTTGCTAGGGCTTATGTGTGGTGGCCGGGAATCGATCAACAAATCGAAGACCTAACTAAGAGCTGCTTAGGATGCCAGAAGGTCCAAAATGTGCCACCACATGCCCCTCTACACCCATGGGAGTGGCCCTCCTCTCCATGGCAATGGGTGCATATTGATTTCGCTGGTCCATTCATGGACTCAATGTTCTTAATAGCAGTGGATGCTCATTCAAAGTGGCCTGAGGTGATAAAAATGTCTTCAACCACTACAGAGAAAACGATTGCAGTCCTATGGACCATATTTCCCAGAAACGGTTTGCCAGAGCAGATTTGCTCTGATAATGGACCACAGTTTGTGTCCGACGAGTTCCAAAAATTTATGAGAAAGAATGGGGTAAGGCATTACACATCCGCCCCATATCATCCAGCCACAAATGGATTGGCTGAGAGTTTCGTACAAACGTTTAAGAAGGCGATAAAGGCCATGTGCGATGATGAAATTCCACTACAGCATAAGGTGGACAATTTCTTATTAGCCTACCGAAACGCGACACATGCAGTTACCAACCAGACCCCGGCCATGATGTTCTTTAACCGAAGGTTGAGATCTCGTCTGGACTTGCTCAGACCAAATGTGCGAAGAAATGTTGAGGACAAGCAATTCCAGCACATCAATGAGAAGCCGACAAGGAGCTTCAATGTAAGGCAACCAGTCTTGGCCCATGACTATCGAACAGAGAAATGGCAACCCGGAACGATATGTACAAGGCAGGGGCCATTAATGTACACAGTGGATGTCGGGGAGAACATTGTGAGACGCCACGTCGATCAGATCTTAGCGTCACATGAACGCGTCAACCCCATGTCTCGAGTACTTGGGGATGAACCCGACATACCGGTAGCATCTACCTCAGACCCAGTGGCAGTGGAACCCGATGAACTACCCGATGAAAAGGTGTCAGAATCGCTTCTGCACCAAGAACAAGAACCTCCGGAAAGGCGCTATCCCGTAAGGGTCAGGAAGCCGCTCCAAAGACTGAATCTATAAATGGACTTTTGTTGTTTAATGTACATGTTGAAATGTCAATTGTTATTTGAATATTAGGGGTACTACTAATCTAAAAGGGGAGGAATGGTAGTGTATGTGCCTTTAAGTCAGAACTACTTTTACAGCTCCTGTATACTGTAGTACTGGCAGTGACCACACCTGTATATAAGCTTTGCGCATGCCTCTGTACCTCCAGTCTTCAGACTACCCTCCTCCAGTAAAGACCTGTTTATTGTTAATGTACAGTATCCGTGTGATTATTTAATAACAGCATATCCACTGAACCACGGATCCAACAGTAGAGAATTCCACAGGTTCACCACTCTCTGGGTGAAGAAATTCTTCCTCATCTCTGTCCTAAATGGCTTACCCCTTATCCTTAGACTATGACCCCTGGTTCTGGACTCTCCGACCATCGGGAACATTCTACCTGCATCTAGTTTGTCCAGACCTGTCAGAATTTTATAAGTTTCGAAGAGATCCCCTCTCATTCTTCTAAACTCCAGCGAGTATAAGCCCAATCGTCCCAATCTCTCCTCATACGTCATTCCTGCCATGCCAGGGATCAGCCTTGTGAATCTTCGCTGAACTCCTTCCATGGCAAGAACATCCTTCCTCAGATAAGGTGACCAAAACTGCACACAGTACTCAAGGTGTGGTCTCACCAAGGCCCTGTAGAACTGTAGCAGGACATCCTTGCTCCTGTACTCAATCCCTTTTGCTATGAAGGTGTAAGAGGGAGGGTTTTAAATTTTTGAGGCATTGGAACCAGTTTTGTGGTAGGTGTGACCTATACAAAAGGGACGGTCTACACCTGTGCAGAGATGGAACTGATGTTCTCGGGGTAATTTTTGATAAAGCAGTTCGGGAGCATTTAAACTAGTATGGCAGGGGGCTAGAAACCTATGTAGTGAAATAGAGGAAAGTGAAAGGCAGACAGAAATAAATGGTAAAAGGGTGAGGAACAAAAAACAAAGGGCCAAACTAATTCATAAAAAATGTGAGCATAAAAAAAGCCTGAGGGTTTTATACCTTAATGCGAGAAGCATCAGGAACAAGGTAGATGAATTAGCTGTGGAAATAGAGGTTAATAATTATGATCTAATTGGGATTACGGAAACATGGTTGCAGGGTGAGCAGGGCTGGGAGCTTAACATACAGGGGTATTCAGTATTTAGGAAGGATCGACAAAAAAGAAAGGGAGGAGGGGTAGCATTGCTAGTAAAAGAGGGGATAAATGCAATTGAAAAGAAGGATATTAACTCAGTTAATACAGAATCTATATGGGTGGAGCTAAGAAATAGCGAGGGGCGAAAAACATTAATAGGAGTGGTATATAGGCCTCCAAATAGTAAAATAGAGGTTAGGGAGGGCATCACGAGGGAAATTAGAGAAGCGTGCAATAAGAGCACAGCTGTCATCATAGGTGACTTTAACTTACATATAGATTGGACTAGCCTAATCAGTAAAAATAATGAGGAGGAGGAATTCCTTGAGTGTTTAAGGGATGGTTATCTGGATCAATATGTCGAGGAACCAACTCGGGAACAGGCTATATTGGACTGGGTACTGTGCAATGAGAAGGGACTAATCAGTAATCTTGTTGTACGGGGACCCTTGGGTCAGAGCGATCATAACATGATCGATTTCTCACTCGAAATGGAGAGCGAAGAAATTGACTCAGAGACTAAGGTCCTGAATTTAAACAAGGGGAATTATGATGCCATGAGACGGGAACTGAGTAGGTCTGATTGGACAACGTTCCTGGGAGGACTGGAGGTAGATAAACAATGGCAAACATTTAAAGATAGAATGACAAAATTGCAAAAATTGTTTATACCAATCTGGCATAAAAGGAAATCTAAAAAGGTGACTCAACCGTGGATAACAGGGGAAATTAGAGACAGCATAAAATCCAAAGATAGGGCGTATAAAATAGCCAAAAAAAGCGCCAGAGCGGAAGATTGGGAACAGTTTAAGATAGAGCAAAGGAGGGCAAAGGGCATGATCAAGAGGGGCAAAATAGCTTACGAAAACAAGCTGGCGGAAAATATAAAAACTAACTCCAAAAGCTTTTATAAATATATCAAAAGGAAAAGACTGGTGAAAACCAAAGTTGGTCCATTGCAGTCAGATACGGGGGAATATATAATGGGAAATAAGGAAATGGCAGATCAACTAAATGCATACTTTGGGTCAGTCTTTACGAAGGAAGACACAAAAAACCTCCCTGGGATATCGGGAAAAATAGGGACATTGGCAAAGGAGGAACTGACGCAAATCAATATCTCTAAGGATATGGTGTTAAGGAAGCTAAAGGGATTGAAGGTGGACAAATCCCCAGGGCCTGATAACATGCATCCTAGGGTACTGAAGGAGGTGGCCCTAGAGATAGCGGATGCACTAAGGATGATTTTTCAGAATTCATTAGACTCGGGAACAGTGCCGATGGATTGGAGGGTAGCTAACGTTACCCCACTATTCAAAAAGGGGGGTAGGGAAAAAGCAGGTAATTACAGACCTGTAAGCCTTACATCAGTTGTGGGCAAAATGCTGGAGTCCATCATTAAGGATGAAATAGCGGAGCACTTAGCAAATGGGGACAGGATAGGACAGAGTCAACATGGATTTACAAAGGGTAAATCGTGCTTGACTAATCTATTGGAATTTTTTGAGGGAGTAACTGGTAGAATAGATGGGGGAGAGCCAGTAGATGTGGTGTACCTGGACTTCCAAAAGGCCTTCGATAAGGTCCCACATAAAAGATTAGCATGGAAAATTGAGGCTCATGGGATAAAGGGGAAAGTTTTGGCGTGGATAGGGAACTGGCTGTCAGATAGAAAACAGAGAGTTGGAATAAACGGCTCATTTTCTGAATGGCAGGCAGTAACAAGTGGGGTACCACAGGGATCTGTCCTGGGCCCCCAGCTGTTCACAATTTACATTAATGACCTGGATCAGGGAGTCGGATGCAGCATTTCCAAATTTGCAGACGACACTAAACTAGGAGGGGGGGTGGGCTCAGAGGAAGAGACCAGGAAGCTCCAGAGCGATTTGGACAGACTGGGCGATTGGGCGGATAAATGGCAGATGCACTATAATGTGGACAAGTGCGAAGTTATCCACCTTGGGTGCAGGAACGGGAGGGCAAATTATTATTTAAATGGCAATAGATTGGGAGAGGGGGAAGTACAGAGAGACCTGGGTGTTCTTGTACACCAGTCACTGAAGGCGAGCATGCAGGTGCAACAGGCGGTCAAGAAGGCAAACGGTATGCTGGCCTTCATAGCAAAAGGGTTAGAATACAGGAACAGGGATACCTTGCTGCAGCTGTACAGGGCACTGGTGAGACCACACCTCGAGTACTGTGTACAGTTTTGGTCGCCTCATCTGAGGAAGGATGTTCTTGCCATGGAGGGGGTGCAGCGGCGATTCACCAGGCTGATACCAGGAATGGCGGGAATGACCTATGAGGAGAGACTATGTAGTTTAGGGATGTACACACTGGAGTTTAGAAGATTGAGAGGGGACCTCATAGAAGTGTATAAAATTCTGACAGGTCTAGACAGACTGGATGCAGAAGGAATGTTTCCCTTGGCGGGTGAGAACAGAACTAGAGGACATAATTTAAGGATAAGGGCTAAACCATTTAGGACAGAGATGAGGGGGAATTTCTTCACTCAGAGAGTGGTGAACCTGTGGAACTCATTGCCACAGAGGGCAGTGTACGCCAGCTCATTAAATATATTTAAGAGGGAATTAGATATATTTCTACGGGCAAAAGGGGTTAAGGGTTACGGAGAGAAGGCGGGGACGGGATACTGAATTAAAGGATCAGCCATGATCTCATCGAATGGCGGAGCAGGCACGAAGGGCCGAATGGCCTACTCCTGCTCCTATCTTCTATGTATTCTATGTAACATACCATTTGCCTTTTTCATACTTGCTGTCAACCGGGGGGTTTTCGAGCAGGCTGAGGATCCCTGAGGCCGTGGAGCTGTCGAGTGCGGAGACCACGTGAAGGTAACGGGTCTGATCCGCAACGATGTTTCGGAGCTCGAATTGTGCTTCTGCTTGTACGAACCAGGAGGCCGCCTGTTGTTCCCAAAACTGTGGGAGCTTCAAAGCCACGGAGTTCGCTTCCATGTTTCGTTTCGCTTCGCATCTTCCGCGAAAATTGTTCATGAAAATTTGGGGTCACCACTGTAGGAATGGCTAGATTCCTAACTAAAGGACTGAGATCGAGGCACTCTATCAAACAAACGATGTTTAATACTATTCAACAGAGTTTAACACGAAAAAACAGGAGAACTAAATTACAGTTCTGTACTCTTTGCTGGCTCCACGAGGACTGGCCAGGGCGGCTCCCCAGCCTGACGTCATGACGTCATCACGTTTTCCCGCCGCTGGATGATCACGTGATCAACGTGATGATGTCATCGCGTTTGGTCTCATTCTTAAAGGGATCGCGCTATGTACATGCAATAATATGAACAAGGATACAGATTCATTCTGTAGCTAATAATTTGTTAAAGATGATTATGTACATTAGACCAGAGTCCCCTGGTGGCTCTGCCACAATGTAATATTTTTGACGTAATAAAACTCACTACGCACTTGATTTGAGTATAAAGCAAGGCTTTAATCAACTTGTTTCAAAACATGGACGTCCAGTTGCACTTCACAATTCCTGTCTTACAAAATGTCCCAGGGCAAGCTGGACCCACGCCCGAGTATTTATACTCCTTGGCCGGCGCCACCAGCTGGCTGTCCAGTGTTATTTCATGAGTTGTTTCTTCATGATGATGAGATTTATAACAATTTTCATTAGTTTGAGGGGATGTATTGATTTGAAGGGCTGTATTAGTTTGAGGACCCATCGAATAAAGTTCCCCAACGTTAAGTACTAACTGAATGGCTGCAGTTCAACAGGGCAACCACATCCCAGAGTGGAACAGAGCAGCCGTGAGAGGGCGATCAAACATTGGGATTTTATTTACTGAAAGGCCACAGCAGAGTGAAGGGCATTACTGGATCAAGGCGAGATCTAGAGATGGGCCTGATGGTGTTTGACACAACAACACCATCGCTGGGAGAATACAGCTGGCAATCTCCATTAGAGAATTGACATGATCAGAATTCTCCAGTCTTTGGGGCTCTACAATCTCAGCACTAATCGTGTTCTGTCACAACAGGGACTTAACATGGTTGTCGTCATCTGTTTGTTCAAATTTTTTAAATATCTCTCTTGAATGATGTTGCAAGCTCAATGCCCCATGGAGATCCCACAGAGTATAAATTAAAGGCTCTGGGAATGCATCACTTTAGTGTTTCATTCAGAGAGATTGCCTGCAGCTCAAAGGGAGACATCGCTTCACAGAGAAGATGCATCTGCCAATACAACGTGCCATGAAATTATACTACATGATACTTGCTGTCATTGGGGTACCTGGTAAGTGACTGAAACCAATGAGGTTGTGTAAATCTGTGTGTGAGTTGCTCTCGTGTTTTGCTCTGCGTCTGACAATGTAACCTGCTATTCGAGTGGTCCCCGTTATACAGGCACCCGGTCAGTGTTATCATTTCCTTAATGTCTTGAATCACTCTGCAGGTGGTCGAGAGAAAGCGGGGAATTACAGACCGGTAAGCCTGACATCGGTAGTGGGGAAAATGCTAGAGTCCATTATAAAAGATGTAATAGCAGAGCACTTGGAAAACAGTGACAGGATCGGACAAAGTCAACCTGGATTTACAAAAGGTAAATCGTGCTTGACTAATCTACTGGAATTTTTGAGGATATAACTGGTAGAATAGATAAGGGAGAACCAGTGGATGTGGTGTATTTGGACTTTCAGAAGGCTTTCGATAAGGTCCCGCATAAGAGATTAGCGTGTAAAGTTAAGGCACATGGGATTGGGGGCAAGGTACTGACTTGGATAGAGAACTGTTGGCAGACAGGAAGCAAAGAGTTGGAATAAACGGCTCTTTTTCCGAGTGGCAGACAGTGACTAGTGGGTTACCGCAGGGATCGGTCCTCGGACCCCAGCTATTCACTGTGGTAAACCACTTTTATCGTTCACTATCGTTACACTATAGTTATCACTGTTATATCGTTACTCTATGGTTATCACTGTTCACACTGTTGTATCACTATACGAGGTCGCCTCTTGTCACGCTGCTATACCTGGGCTGACCACTGCTGACTCCGCCCATGACTCCACCTACCTGCCCAGGTATAAAGGTAGTTGACTGGCTGGCATTCCTCCTTGTTGTATCCGATCACCCACGAGGGTGGGCTCTGCTATTTAGCCAATAAAAACCTATAGTTACTTTCTTAACTCGTCGCTTTTCATTGGATGAATTGATAGGCATATCAATTTTATTGGCTAAATTTTAAAATGTCGACACTTGAGCAGTCAAACGACCAGCCAAACGACCAGCCAAGCGACCAGCCAGATGCCCAGCTACAACAGCCACAGCAGCCGGCCTGGCTGCGAGCCCTCAGACCACCGTACCTGGACCTAAACCCACAGGCAGCAAACTCAGCCCTCGACTTCGAACACTGGCTGAGCTGCTTCGAAGCCTACCTGGGAGAATCCGGCGTGCCTCAGAAATCTATGCTAAGAGTTCTGAACGCCCAAGTGAGCCCTAAAGTATTCGCACTCATCCGGGACCTTAAAACATACGAGGACGCCATCAACCGGCTGAAAAGACAGGACCAAACCCCGGTAAATTCCATGTATGCCAGACACCTCCTAAGATCCCGCCCGCAACAGCCAGGAGAGCCCGTGGAGGAATTTTTACGGGTGCTACAAGCACTCGGCAGAGACTGTAACTTTAAAGCGGTAACGGCGGCAGAAAATACTGAAGACAATGTCCGCGATGCCTTCATGAAAGGCCTGCGGTGCGACTACTCGCGGCAAAGACTACTGGAAGCAAGGGACCTCGACCTGGACAAAGCTGCAGCCCTCGCTCTCTCTCTAGAGGTGGCCCATCGGGACCTCGAGGCATACTCAAGGTACTGTAACTCGCGACCCTGGGACTTGGGACCGACCCCGACCGCGATACCCCCCGCAGCAACCCCCCTGGGACCTACCTCAGCGTCGGCGTCCCGGACCCGATCGAGACCGCCACCCCCGGTACCGGCTCCGACATCGGACCCCCGCGATCGGGCCGTCGGCTGCTTCTTCTGCGGCCAGGCGAAACACCCGAGGTCGCGCTGCCCAGCCAGGAACTGTACCTGCTCAAACTGCATGAAGAAAGGCCACTTCGCTAAGGCCTGCAGAGGTGGATCATCAGAGGCCAGCAGTGCCTCATGCAAGCTGTGGGGGTGGCCATCTTCCTTCAAGGCAACAGAGGCCAGCATCCCCACATGTGAGTCATGGGGGCGGCCATCTTTGATACAGGCAACCGACACCAGCAGTGCCTCATGTGAGTTATGGGGGCAGCCATCTTCTCCGCCATTTTGTCCAACCTCGTGGGAGACGCCATTTTACCCACCACGCCCGACCGCCACCGTGCCTCTAGACCCGACTACCGCCTCAACCGCAGACTACAACAACTCGCTCAGCTATACACTAGCCTCCGTCACACTGGACCAGGCCCGCCCGCATCACCTGTCCAAGTCGATGATGGACATCAAAGTAAGCGGCCACGCCACGACCTGCCTGTTCGACAGCGGAAGCACGGAGAGCTTCATCCACCCAGACACGGTGAGCCACTACTCCCTCCCTGTCCTGCCAACACGCAACCGGATCTCGATGGCATCGAGGTCACACGCCACAGACATCAGCGGCTACTGTGTTGTGACCCTGTCGGTTAAGGGTACGGAGTATAAAAATTTTAAACTCCTCGTCCTGCCCCAGCTATGCGCTGCCGTCCTACTAGGCCTAGACTTCCAATCCCACCTCCAAAGCGTCACGCTAGCATACGGCGGACCCCTCCCCCCACTCACAGTCGACAACCAGCAGATTTTAAACCACCCACCGCATAACATCTGCGGCCTATCCACCCTCAAGGCCCCGTCACCTTCCCTATTCACTAACCTCACCCCCAACTGCAAACCCGTCGCTACCAAGAGCAGGCGGTACAGCGCCGGGGACAGAGCTTTCATTAGCTCTGAGGTGCAGCGTCTCCTGAAGGAGGGCATCATCGAGGGGAGCACCAGCCCCTGGCGTGCCCAGGTCGTGGTCGTTAAGACCGGCAATAAAAACCGCCTGGTCATCGACTACAGCCAGACCATAAACAGGTACACCCAGCTGGACGCATACCCCCTTCCCCGCATATCTGATATGGTCAATCAGATTGCGCAGTACCGGGTATTCTCCACCATCGACCTTAAGTCGGCCTATCACCAACTCCCTATCCGCCCTGAGGACCGCCAGTATACAGCCTTCGAGGCGAACGGCCGCCTCTACCACTTCCTTAGGGTTCCCTTCGGCGTCACCAACGAGGTTTCGGTCTTCCAAAGGGAGATGGACCGGATGGTTGACCAGAACGGGCTGCACGCCACGTTCCCCTATCTAGATAACGTCACCATCTGCGGCCGCGACCGGCAGGACCACGATGCTAATCTGGAGAGATTCCTCCGTACGGCCCAACGGCTGAACCTCACCTACAATAAGGATAAATGTGTGTTTAACACCTCGCGCCTTGCCATCCTCGGCTGTGTAGTAGAGAACGGAGTCATCGGCCTCGACCCCGAAAGAATGCGCCCCCTCATGGAGCTACCCCTCCCCCACTGTCCAAAGGCACTGAAGAGAACCCTGGGGCTCTTCGCCTACTATGCCCAATGGGTGCCCAATTATGCGGACAAAGCCAGACCCCTCATGAAGTCCACATCCTTCCCCCTTACGGAGGAAGCGTGCGCAGCCTTCTCCCTCATTAAGGGAGACATTGCCAAGGCCACAATGCACGCAGTGGATGAGTCCATCCCCTTCCAAGTCGAGAGCGATGCATCCGACTTCGCCCTAGCCGCCACCCTTAACCAGGAGGGGAGACCGGTGGCCTTCTTCTCAAGGACCCTACAGGGCCCTGAGAACCGACACTCGTCGGTCGAGAAGGAGGCCCAGGCGATTGTGGAGGCGGTACGACGCTGGAGGCACTGCCTGGCAGGCAAACGATTTACCCTCCTTACCGACCAACGTTCGGTCGCTTTTATGTTTAATAACAAGCTGAGGGGCAAAATCAAGAATGACAAGATCTTGAGGTGGAGAATCGAGCTCTCCACCTATGATTATGATATCTTGTACCGGCCAGGTAAGCTGAACGAATTACACGCGCCAGCGCGCAAAGTGATAGACTTCAGACCCTCCACAATGACCTCTGCCACCCCGGGGTCACCAGACTTTACCACTTCATTAAGGCCCGCAACCTGCCCTACTCCATCGAGGAGGTCAGGACCATGACCAGGAACTGCCAGACCTGTGCCGAGTGCAAACCGCACTTCTTTAGGCCGGACAGAGCAAGCCTAATCAAGGCCACCCGCCCCTTCGAGCGCCTGAGCATCGACTTTAAGGGGCCCCTCCCGTCCTCTGACCGTAATGTGTACTTCCTTAACATTGTTGATGAGTACTCCCGTTTCCCCTTTGCCTTCCCCTGCCCAGACATGACCAGTACCACAGTCATTAAATGCCTGAACGACCTCTTCGCCTTGTTCGGGTTCCCAAACTATATACATAGTGACCGGGGCTCCTCCTTCATGAGCGAGGAACTCCGTCAGTTCCTACTAGCGAGAGGTATTGCTGCAAGCAGGACCACCAGCTACAACCCCCGAGGGAACGGCCAGGTGGAAAGAGAGAACGTGACGGTATGGAAGGCCGTCCTCTTAGCCTTAAAGTCTAAGGGCCTCCCAACCTCCCGCTGGCAGGAAGTCCTCCCGGCAGCGCTGCATTCCACCCGGTCACTACTTTGCACTGCCATCAACGCCACCCCCCATGAACGAATGTTTGCTTTCCCCAGGAAGTCGACTACGGGAACCACGCTACCAACCTGGCTGACCTCTCTGGGGCCCGTCTTGCTGCGAAAGCACGTGAGGGCCCATAAAACGAACCCCCTGGTCGAGAGGGTGGACCTCCTGCACGCCAACCCCCAGTACGCCTATGTGGCATACCCAGACGGGCGGGAGGACACAGTCTCCTTACAAGACCTCGCACCCTCGGGCACTCCGGAGACACCACCTTCACCCCCCCCACCACCCCCCCAATTCCAGCCCAGGTAGACGGCATGCCGGAACCCCATGAGCCTTCGCCGACCACGCAGACACCAGCATTAACACCGGATAATGCAACACCGCCGCTGCGACGATCAGAAAGGCTTACGAGGCCTCCGGACAGACTGACATACCAGAACTGGTCGTACACTTCACCCCGCCGGACTCAAATCTAAACAAGGGGTGAATGTGGTAAACCACTTTTATCGTTCACTATCGTTACACTATAGTTATCACTGTTATATCGTTACTCTATGGTTATCACTGTTCACACTGTTGTATCGTTATACGAGGTCGCCTCTTGTCACGCTGCTATACCTGGGCTGACCACTGCTGACTCCGCCCATGACTCCACCTACCTGCCCAGGTATAAAGGTAGTCGACTGGCTGGCATTCCTCCTTGTTTTATCCGATCACCCACGAGGGTGGGCTCTGTTATTTAGCCAATAAAAATCTATAGTTACTTTCTTAACTCGTCGCTTTTCATTGGATGAATTGATAGGTATATCATTCACAATATATATAAATGATCTAGACGAGGGAACTAGATGTAATATCTCCAAGTTTGCAGATGACACAAAGCTGGGTGGGCGTGTGTGCTGTGAGGAGGGTGCAGAGAAACTCCAATATGATTTGGACAGGTTGGGTGATTGGACAGATGCATGGCAGATGCAATATAATGTGGATAAATGCGAGATTATCCACTTTGGTGGCAAAATCAGGAAGACAGATTATTATCTGAACGGCAATAGATTGGGAGAAGGGGAAGTGCAACGAGACCTGGGTGTCCTTGTGCACCAGTCGCTGAAGGTAAGCATGCAAGTGCAGCAGGTGGCTAAGAAGGCAAATGGTATGTTGGCCATCATAGCGAGAGGGTTCGAGTACAGGAACAAGGATGTCTTGCTGCAGTTGTACAGGGCCTTGGTGAGACCACAGCTTGAGTATTGTGTGCAGTTTTGGTCACCTTATCTGAGGAAGGATGTTGTTGCCATGGAGGGAGTGCAGCGAAGATTCACCAGACTGATACCTGGGAGGGCAGGAATGACATTTGAGGAGAGATTGGGTCGATTGGGCTTATACTTGCGGGAGTTTAGAAGAATGAGAGGGGATCTCATTGAAACTTATAAAATTCTAACAGGACTGGACAGACTGGATGCAGGAAGGATGTTCCCGATGGCCGGGGAGTCCAGAACCAGGGGTCACAGTCTAAGGATAAGGTGTAAGCCATTTAGGACAGCAATGAGGAGGAATCTCTGCACCCAGAGAGTGGTGAAGTGGAATTCTCCACCACAGAAGGCAGTAGAGGCCAATTCATTAAATATATTCAAGAAGGAGTTGGATATCTTTCTTAAGGCTAAAGGGATCAAGGGATATGGGGAGAAGGCAGGGACAGGGTACTGAGTTTGGATGATCAGCCGTGATCTCATTGAATGGCGGAGCAGGCTCGAAGGGCCGAATGGTCTACTCCTGCTCCTATCTTCTATGTTTCTATGTTTAATCCATTGCTACAACATAAACGAAATCTCTGTTTATAACTCACAGCTCGAAGATATGCAATTATTGCCTTTAATGGAATATCTTGTAATGTTGAGTCAGACCTCAGTGTGGGCAGATCTTTGAGAGAAGCTATTATTGGGAGTATTTGTCACTGTAGAACTGTACAGGGTGTGGGTCACAAACCAGAGTGGTACACCTGACCCCAGTGACCATGTATTACTGGGAGTATCTGTCACTGTAGAACTGTACTGAGTGTGGGTCACTAACTGGAGTGGAACACCTGACCCCAGTGACCATGTGTTACTGGGAGTATCTGTCACTGTAGAACTGTACAGAGTGTGGGTCACTAGCTGGAGTGGAACACCTGACCCCAGTGACCATGTGTTACTGGGAGTATCTGTCACTGTAGAACTGTACTGAGTGTGGGTCACTAACTGGAGTGGAACTCCTGACCCCAGTGACCATGTGTTACTGGGAGTATCTGTCACTGTAGAACTGTACTGAGTGTGGGTCACTAACTGGAGTGGAACACCTGACCCCAGTGACCATGTAGTACTGGGAGTATCTGTCACTGTAGAACTGTACTGAGTGTGGGTCACTAACTGGAGTGGAACACCTGACCCCAGTGACCATGTATTACTGGGAGTATCTGTCACTGTAGGACTGTACTGAGTGTGGGTCACTGGCTGGAGTGGAACTCCTGACCCCAGTGACCATGTAGTACTGGGAGTATCTGTCAATGTAGAATTGTACTGAGTGTGGGTCACTAACTGGAGTGGAACACCTGACCCCAGTGACATGTAGTACTGGGAGTATCTGTCAATGTAGAATTGTACTGAGTGTGGGTCACTAACTGGAGTGGAACTCCTGACCCCAGTGGCCATGCATTACTGGGAGTATCTGTCACTGTAGAATTATATTCGGTGTGGGTCAGTAACCCTAATTGAACGAACCTGTTCTAATTTGAAATCTTTGTGTCGGGTGACCGATCTCTTCCCTCCGTGAATCAAGGAGAAAGTAGAACATTTTTTGGATGCTAAAATCCAGCCCTTACTATCTGGGCTCAGACACGGAGAATGCTTGATCAGTGAATTACTGTCTCTTTTCCCTTCTCTGTTTCACAGTGAATTTAGTGGCGATTGTGATCCTGTCTCGGGGAAAGTGCGGGCTCTCCACCTGTACCACTCGCTACCTGGTGGCCATGGCCGCGGCGGATCTCCTGGTCATCGTCACCGAGGTCATCCTGCGCCGGATCAACTGGTATTACCTCCCGGAGTCTTTCCTGGACATCACTCCTGTGTGTAGTGTTCTCTCTGTCCTGGTTCGCGCAGCCACCGACTGTTCTGTCTGGTTCACCGTCACGTTCACCTTTGATCGATTTGTGGCCATTTGTTGCCAGAAGCTGAAAACAAAATATTGCACCGAGAAAACCGCGGCCGTGGTTTTGGCAACAAGTTGCGTTCTGCTCTGTTTAAAAAACATTCCCTTCTACTTTATATATGAACCTGGAAAGATAATCGACAATGTACCGTGGCTTTGCTACACGATCCCAAGCTATTACACTGAGCCCGGATGGGTGGGATTTAGCTGGCTGGATAAGGGTTTAACCCCATTGCTCCCATTTGTTTTAATTCTGTTGCTCAATGCTCTGACAGTCAGGTACATTTTAGTGGCCAGTCGCGTCCGTAAGGGACTGAGGGGCGAGAACAAGGGAGCGAATCGCATTGACCCAGAGATGGAGAGCAGAAGGAAGTCTATGATTTTACTCTTCGCCATATCCGGCAGCTTCATACTCCTGTGGTTGATATTTGTTATAGAATTCTTATATTATACCATTGCAGGAGGAGATAATTACAATATGCCTTTATATACCCTTCAACAAGTCGGAGGAATGTTGCAGAATTTGAGTTGCTGCATAAACACATTTATTTATGGGGTGACCCAGTCCAAGTTCAGAGAGCAGGTGAAGAGCGCGGTGAAATATCCATTTACTTGTTCAATTAATTAATAATTAGAAGAACTGAGCACGGCCCGGAGGCGGGTCACAGTGTTTCCAGTCCATGAATGTAATATTTAGCCCCAGACTGCCAGCCACTGAATTAGAACAGGAATCGCCGGTGATCTGACAATGCAACCAGCGATGGGGCATGCACTGTCTTCAGGACACGGCACTATTTCTGACTGACAGTTCCCATGTTGTACAGGGCCTTGGTGAGACCACACCTTGAGTATTGTGTGCAGTTTTGGTCACCTTCTCTGAGGGCAGATGTTCTTGCCATGGAGGGAGTGCAGCGAAGATTCACCAGGCTGATACCTGGGATAACAACAGAAAATGCTGGAAAAACTCAGCAGGTCAGGCAACATCCGTGGAGAGAGATTAGAGTCAACGTTTCGGGTCAAAACCCTTTGTCAAGACTTATCAAAATGTTGACTCTAATTTCTCTCCACGGATGTTGCCTGGCCTGCTGAGTTTTTCCAGCATTTTCTGTTGTTATTTCAGATTTCCAGCATCTGCAGTATTTTGCTACTGATACCTGGGATGGCAGGAATGACGTATGAGGAGAGATTGGGTCGATTGGGCTTAGACTCGCTGGAGTTTAGAAGAATGAGAGGGGATCTCATTGAAACTTATAAAATTCTAACAGGACTAGACAGACTAGATGCAGGAAGGATGTTCCCGATGGTCGGGGAGCCCAGAACCAGGGGTCACAGTCTAAAGATAAGGGGTAAGCCATTTAGGACAGAGATGAGAAGGAATTTCTTCACCCAGAGAGTGGTGAACCTGTGGAATTCTCTACCACAGAAGGCAGTTGAGGCCAATTCATTAAATATATTCAAGAAGGAGTTCGATATATTTCTTAAAGCTAAAAGGATCAAGGGATATGGGGAGAAATCAGGGGCAGGGTACTGAATTTGGATGATCAGCCATGATCTCATTGAATGGCGGAGTAGGCTCGAGGGGCCGAATGGCCTACTCCTGCTCCTATCTTCTATGTTTCTATGGGACAGGACCACTAGTTTCTTGCACTCCGTCTATAAAGAGTCACTTTAGCTATTGAGTGCAGCAATTCATTTGCAGTTTCCAAATTCAGAGCCTTGCCAACAGATAGGCAGACAGAGCTAAGCTGCCGCTCAGAGGATTCCATGACATAGAATATAGAGCAAAAAAAAACATTCCGCCCAACTAGTCTGTGCCAGTAGCCAGTCCGTAAGGGGGACCCCGAGCTCCTAGTGGCCTGTCACTTTAATTCACCGCCCCATTCCCACTCAGACCATTCCGTCCTCGGCCTCTTGCACTGTTCCACGGAAGCTCAGTGTAAGCTCGAGGAACAGCACCTCATCTTTCGATTAGGCACTTTACAGCCTTCAATACCGAGTTCAACAATTTCAGATCATAACCTCGGCCCCTATCGCATATATATATTTTCCCTTTCTTTTTTTTAATCCACACTTTCGCCTGGGATTTTTTTCATTCCAATATGCCAGCTGTCCTTCATTCTGCCAGGGCCATTCACACTTCATCTAGAGCCACCTTTTGTTCCTTGAATATCTCTTAATGTCTCTCAATGTCTCTTAATCTCGCCTGCTTTCGATCCTATCTCTGACCTTCCCTTTTGTTCTTTCATCCCCTCCCCCTTTTCCCAGCTCCCACTTGCTTTAAAATCTATCCCTCTTCCTGCTTTCTTTTTCTCAGTTCTGACGAAGGGTCTTCGACCTGAAACGTTAACTCCGTCTCTCTCTCCATGGATGCCGCCCTGGCCTGTTGAGTTTTTCCAGCGTTTTCTGTTGTTATTTCGGATTTCCAGCATCCGCAGTATTTTACTATGGTAGTCTGTGCCGGTCTTTATGCTTCGCACGTGTCTACCTCATCTCAGACTCTCAGTACTTCGTTCTGTTCCCTTTTCTCTCATGCACTCGTCTAATTTCCCTTTGATAGCATCTAAGCTATTTGCCTCAACCACTTCCTGTGGTACTGACTTCACATTGTATACACTCTCTGAGTAAAGTCATTGCTCCCTATTTCCCTAATGGATTTATTAATAACTATCTTGTATTTATGGACCCCTATTTTTGGATTCTACCACGAGTGAAAACATTCTCTCCACAGCGACTCTGTTCAAAACATTGATAATTTACAAATCCTCTATCAAGCCTCCTAAAATCCATTGGCCCAGAAATTCGGGTCGGAGGTTTCCCGCGGGCGCAAGCCCCCGACCTGCACTTACCTAGCGCGCTGGCCGTTGTGCTGTTGTCCCACGTGGGATTCCGATCCTGCGCCTCCTCCAACTGCAGGCGCGCAGTGCTTGCGTATCACAGGGGCGCAGTTAGTTCGAAGCGTCCCCTGGGATCACGTTGGCCATGGAGAGCCAATGGTAGCAGGGAATCTGTATTCATAGATTTGACAGGAGGAGCTGTCAAATCTATGAATAGAGATCGTCCCCAAAACATAACAAAATTTCAAATAATTTTTTTTTTTAAATCACATTTTTAAAATAGCTATAAATTACATAAAATAACTATTTTAAACAATAATGCAGTTTTGGTCACCTTATCTGAGGAAGGATTTTCTTGCCATGGAAGGAGTGCAGCGGAGATTCACCAGACTGATACCTGGGATGGCAGGAATGACGTATGAGGAGAGATTGGGTCAATTGGGCTTATACTCGCTGGAGTTTAGAAGAATGAGAGGGGATCTCATTGAAACTTATAAAATTCTAACAGGACTAGACAGACTAGATGCAGGAAGGATGTTCCCGATGGCGGGGAGTCCAGAACCAGGGGTCAAAGTCTAAGGATAAGGGGTAAGCCATTTAGGACAGAGATGAGGAGGAATTTCTTCACCCAGAGAGCGGTGAACCTGTGGAATTCTCTACCACAGAAGGCAATTGAGGCCAATTCATTAAATATATTCAAGAAGGAGTTAGATATATTTCTTAAGGCTAAAGAGATGAAGGGATATGGGGAGAAGGCAGGGACAGGGTATTGAGTTTGGTTGATCAGCCATGATCTCATTGAATGGCGGAGCAGGCTCGAGGGGCGGTATGACCTACTCCTGCTCCTATTTTCTATGTTTCTATGTAGACAGCGACTCAATCCCTCTGCCGGAAACCTGTCTTAGGATGAACCAGACCATTCGCAAGCTTGGTATGGTATTTGACCGCAGGATGATTTTCCGCTCACATATCCACTCCATCTCCAGGACGGTCTACTTCCACCTCACTGAACTCCACCGCTGCCTCAGATCATCTGCTGCTCAAACCTTCATCAATGACTTAGCGAGCTCTAGAATTGGCACCTCCAATGCCCTTCTGACCGTCTTCCCATCTCCCGCCCTCCATAAACTTGAGCTCATACAAAGCTCTGCTGCCCGTATGCCAACTCTCCAGCAAATACCAATACGCCACCACCCCTGTGCTTCCTGCCCCACTTTGACTCAGGTCTGGCAAAGCCTCAATTTTCAAATTATCATCAAATCTCTACATGGCCTCCCTGCCTCTGTAACCCCCACCATCTCTACGAACCCCCGAGATCTCAGCCCGGTCAATCTGGCATCTTGCACATCCCCGGTTTTAACCACTCCACCATTGGCGGCTGTGCCTTCAGCTGCCCTCTCCCTAAGCTCATGGGATCACCTCCCCAATCCTCTCTGCCTCTCGAAATCTCTCTCCTCCTTTTAAGATGCTCCTTAAATCTTACCTCTTTGACCAAGCTTTTGGTCACCTTTCCTAATACCCCCTTATTTGGCTCGGTGTCAAACTGTGTTTGGTAACGCTCCTGTGAATCACCTTGGGACGTTTCTCTAAATTAAACAGGACATATAAATACAAGTTCTCGTTGTTGTTGCAAATATTGATGTTCTTTTTCCAATTACAAGCCCATTCTGCAACTTTAATAGTATCTTCCTGTATCCTGTCGCAGTCCTCCTCTGTATTAACTATATACCACCATTTTGGAGGAATCCGCAAACATTGAAATTGCACTCCTGGTTCTCAAGCCCAAATTGTTTAAGTAAATGGTGAACAAGAGTGGTCCCAGTACCAATCCTTTTGTAAAACCACAATCCATCAGCTGCCAACTAAGCTCACTAAGCTCATGGTCTACAGGGCAGCAGTGATACCCGCCCCGCTGTATGCCTCAGAGACATGGACCATGTACAGCAGGCACCTCAAAGCACTGGAGAGGTACCACCAATGTGGCTTCCGCAAGGTCCTGCAATTATATTGGCAGGATAGGTGCACCAACATCAGTGTTCTTGCTCAGGCCAACATCCCCAGCATCAAAGCTTTGACCACGCTCAATCAGCTCCGATGGACAGGCCACATTGTCCGCATGGCCTATACGAGGCTCCCAAAACATGTTGGCCTTCGTAGCGAGAGGGTTCGAGTACAGGAACAAAGAGGTCTTGCTGCAGCTGTACAGGGCCTTGGTGAGACCACATCTTGAGTATTGTATGCAGTTTTGGTCGCCTTATCTGAGGAAGGATGGAGGGAGTGCAGCAAAGATTCACTAGACTGATACTGGGATGGCAGGAATGACGTATGAGGTGAGATTGGGTCAATTGGGCTTATACTCGCTGGAGTTTAGGAGAATGAGAGGGGATCTCATTGAATCTTATAAAATTCTAACAGAACTAGACAGACTAGATGCAGGAAGGATGTTCCCGATGGCCGGGGAGTCCAGAACCAGGGGTCACAGTCTAAGGATAAGGGGTAAGCCATTTAGGACAGAGATGAGGAGCAATTTCTTCACCCAGAGAGTGGTGAACCTGTGGAATTCTCTACCACAGAAGGCAGTTGAGGCCAATTCATTAAATATATTCAAGAAGGAGTTAGATATATTTCTTAAGGCTAAAGGGATCAAGGGATATGGGGAGAAGGCAGGGACAGGGAACTGAATTTGGATTATCAGCCATAATCTCTGAATGGCGGAGCGCGCTCGATGGGCCGAATGGCCTACTCCTGCTCCTATCTTCTATGTTTCTCTGTAAATTGCAAGTGATAATAGAATCCTAGAATGATACAGTGCAGAAGGAGGCCATTCAGCCCATCATGCCCGTGCCAGCACTGTGGGAGAGCTATCCAATTAATCCCACTCTTCCGCTCTTTCCCCGGTATTTTTTTGCTTTGCATCAAATATTCTTACCAAATCCGTTGTGAATGTTGCTATGTATCTGCTTCCACCAGCCTTTCAGGCAGTGCATTCCAGATCACAACAACTCGTTTGTTAAAAAAAAAGCCTCCTCATGTCGTCTCTGGTTCTTTTACCGCACACATTGATTCTGTGTTCTCTGGTTACTGACCTATCTGCCACTGGAAACAGTTGCTTCTTATATACGCTGTCAAATCAATTTCAGCGTTTGATCTCCTCTATCAAATCTCCACTTAACCTTCTCTGCTCGAAGGAGGACAACCCCACATTCTCAAGTCTCTCCACGTAACTGAGTCCCTCATCCCTGGTACCATTCTGGTCAATCTCACCTTAACCTTCTCTGCTCCAAGGAGAACAACCCCAGCTTCTCTAGTCTCTCCACGTAACTGAAGTCCCTCATCCCTGGTACCATTCTGGTCAATCTCCTCATAACCTTCTCTGCTCTAAGGAGAACAACCCCAGCTTCTCCAGTCTCTCCACGTAACTGAAGTCCCTCATCCCTGGAACCATTCTGGTCAATCTCCCCTTAACCTTCTCTGCTCCAAGGAGAACAACCCCAGCTTCTCAAGTCACTCCACATCACTGAAGCCCCTCATCCCTGGTACCATTCTGGTCAATCTCTCCTTAACCTTCTTTGCTCCAAGGAGAACAACCCCAGCTTCTCCAGTCTCTCCACGTAACTGAAGCCCCTCATCCCTGGTACCATTCTGGTCAATCTCCCCTTAACCTTCTCTATTCTGAGGAGAACAACCCCAGCTTCTCCTGTCTCTCCACGTAACTGAAGCCCCTCATCCCTGGAACCATTCTGGTCAATCTCTTCTGCTCACGCTCCAAGGATTTGATATCTTACATAAAGTGTGGTGCATAGAACTGAACACAATCCGCTGAAGCCTCGCCAGTGTTTTATAAAGATTTACCATTAATTCCTTGCTTTAGGTCTCTATTGATATATTAATAAAGCCAAGAATCCCATATGCTTTTTTAACAACGTTCTCAACTTGTCATGCTACCTTCAAGAAGGCAAATGGTATGTTGGCCTTTGTAGCGAGAAGGTTTGAGTACAGGAACAAGGATGCCTTGCTGCAGTTGAACAGGGCCTTGGTGAGACCACATCTTGAGTATTGTGTGCAGTTTTGGTTGCCTTATCTGAGGAAGGATGTTCTTGCCATGGAGGGAGTGCAGCGAAGATTCACCAGACTGATACCTGGGATGGCAGTAATGACGTATGAGGAGAGATTGGGTTGATTAGGCTTATATTCGCTGGAGTTTAGACAAATGAGAGGGGATCTCATTGAAACTTATAAAATTCTAAAAGGACTAGACAGACTAGATGCAGGAAGGATGTTCCTGATGGTTGGGGAGTCCAGAACCAGGGGTCACAGTCTATGGATAAGGGGTAAGACATTGAGGACGGAGATGAGGAGGAATTTCTTCACCCAGAGAGTGGTGAACCTGTGGAATTCTCTACCAAAGAAGGCAGTGGAGGCCAATTCATTAAATATATTCAAATGGAGTTAGATATATTTCTTAAGGCTAACGGGATCAAGGGATATGGAGAGAAGGCAGTAACAGGGTACTGAATTTGGATGATCAGCCATGATCTCATTGAATGGCGGAGCAGGCTCAAGGGGCCGAATGGCCTAATCCTGCTCCTATCTTCTATGTTTCCATGTTTCAAAGATTTGTGTACATACACTGCTATGTCTCTTTGATCAACACCCCCTTTAAAATTTTATCGTTCAGATCATCTTGCCCCACCCCCCATTCATCCTACCAAAATGCAGCGCTTCACAATTCTCTGTGTTAAATTTAATCTACCATGTGCCTGCCCATTTGAAACATAGTTCGGGTTATGTTGTAAGCGAAGGGATTGGATTTGGAAAGAAACTCATTCAGGGAAACATAGAAACATAGAAGAAAGGCTCAGGAGTTGGAATAAATGGGTCTTTTTCTGAGTGGCAGGTAGTGACTAGTGGGGTACCACAGGGATCGTTGCTAGGACCCCAGTTATTCACAATATATATTAATGATCTAGACGAGGGAACTAGATGTAATATCTCCAAGTTTGCAGATGACACAAACCTGGGTGGGCGTGTGTGCTATGAGGAGGATGCTGAGAAACTCCAGTATGATTTGGACAGGTTGGGTGATTGGGCAGATGCATGGCAGATGCAGTATAATGTGGATAAATGTGAGGTTATCCACTTTGGTGGCAAAAACAGGAAGGCAGATTATTATCTGAACCATAATAGATAGGGAGAAGGGGAAGTGCAACGAGACCTGGGTGTCCTTGTGCACCAGTCGCTGAAGGTAAGCAGGTAGGCGCAGCAGGTGGTTAAGAAGGCAAATGGTATGTTGGCCTTCGTAGTGAGAGGGTTTGAGTACAGGAACAAGAATGTCTTGTGTAGGGGTTCGCAAAATTCCCCTATTTTCCCTGAAGATCGGGAAATATTGGTTCACAACGTGGATGAAGAATTATGTGTTTTGAATTGCCGCTGGGTAGGACAGTGTTTTTAAATCATGCCCAGAATCGTGAAAGGCTGTGTTGGGCAGAGCAGCACTTGGGCAACATCAGGATCTAAGACAGTACAGTTTATTAAAAATGGTACCTCTGAGTTTCGAGCTGTGTATATTTCAAAGAGGTTTGAAAATGGCCATCAGAAAGCATGGCCAAAAGACAAAAGAAAGCAGCTCGCAGCTCCTGGAGTATGTCTGTGAAAAAGTGGGAGGATCAAATACAGTGGCAGTCAGACCTGCCAATCAAAGGGAGTTCCCTTCTCAGAAGCAATCAATGTTTGTTTTATTGACTTAAGGGTTTAACCCACTTGAACTCAACCGCAGAACAATCGGCTCTGTATACACAGCAATCTAGCCCCATTTCAACACCTCTTACACACAATGGATACATCTAAACCCCGGAAAAAAGGACTTTGATAGGGAAGAGATCAGTATGGATGGGATTGAATCACCCATCACTCAGAACAATAGGGCAGTTGGATTCCCTTTTGTTTTAGCCCCGTGTAAACTCCGGATGTGGGTGGGTACACTTTGGCCCCAGAGTGCAGACACATTAAACCACTCCAACCCATTTGAGTCAGCCAATCATGGTCTTTCTCTTGTGTATTTGGACTTTTGGGCGCGAATTTTGCACACAGACTTTTTCAGCGCCAAACAGGAGTTGGCAGGATATAAAAGATAGCTCCTGAGAAGCTATCTCTCTCTTACTTCGCTGGACCACAGGTGAGCAGGGTTTCTGACTCCTCAGCAAGGCAACCTAGTAAGGAGTTAGGGGGTGGTAAGTAAGGGGAAATTGCTAAGATTGTTTAATCAACATTGTAGCCATTAATCCCTCATTTTTGCCATCTGCCTTCCCACATTTCAGCAATTTTACTGTAATTACTGTGTTCGTGTGGTGTCGTTTAAAATTTGATTATAGTTTCTTTAGTTTAAATACAGTTGACTTTTTCACATCAAAACCACTTGTTCAGTTTTAATATATCATTAATTATAAGTCCTTCAGTCAGAACTGGAAGGTTGGGTAGCGATTCGAAACTGCTGTTTAAATTGGTTTACAGTGTAGAAGCAAAAGGCTGCCTGACCAGGTGAATTGCCGTAAACCAGGTAAAAGGTTGGAATTGGTCAGAGTACAGGCAAAGGCTGCTGACCAGGTAAATTACCGTAAACCACAGAAAAGATGCCCCCCTACAAATTGGCAACCACAGCAGGACTGGAGGCAGATCTTGATTTGATAACTGGTCTGGATCTGGAGAAAGCATCAGCTGTTGTTTCTCTCATTTTCAGTATGTGGGTAGCCCTGCGGATGTTAGCGGAAGCGTGTAGGCTGACCTATCATGGTATAGGTGGCTGGGTTAAGGAGGGTGAGATGAGGGTGCAGGAGGAGGTTAAAGAGGCCAAGAATCGGGAGTCCCAGCTTGAAAAATGCCAGGCGGAGGTAGAACGCCTGACAACAGAGGTGAACGAGGCCAGAGATAGCGGGATGAGGGTGCGGGAAGGGAATGCATGCCTCACACTAGAGGTCACGAAATGCCAGGCATTTATGGAGCGCCTTGTGCAGGAAGTCACAGAGGTGAGGGACGGTGAGATGAGGCTCCAGGAGGAAAATGCACACCTCACCCAAGAAGCTAGCGAGGGCAAAAGCCACGCAAGGAACAAGAGACAGTTCCTAAAGTGCCAATTTACAGTTCAAAGAGGAACGAGATGAGACTGCGGGAAGAGAATGCCCGCCTCACCTCAGAAGTAACAGAGCAGGAGGAGATGGTTAGGGAGGTAAAGGCAGCTTATAAGCTGGCCTGTGACCAAAGGTTTAGTGGAGCAGATCATACCCCCTGTAACAGACAGATAGAGAGTTTGGGTATGGAGTTAAGGAGGACTGGGCTGCTTAAGCAGGGGAACAGGGAAGGAGAGTTCTAGGACCCCTCTAGAGCAGGTCCGGTAGCAGAAATCCGGGACAAGGGAGGCACACAGGGGATAGTTTTGGCCCCAGACCAAAGGCAGGTCAAGTCCAAAATTCCCCATTTAAAGCCACCCGGGTAAGAGAACATGAGTTTGCTGACCAGACAAGTACAAGTTCACAGCCTGTGAAGACAGGAGCTGTGGCTTGTTTCCAGGGAATAGTTGTGCAGCCTGCAATTTGGGACACTTCCCTGCCCCAGTGGAACCTATGGTTTGGTCAAAGCTTAAATACGAACCAAAGTTTAAATTTAAACAAGTTATGGGGCTCAAAAACAGAGAAACAGCAACCTGCAGGCTGCTGCCGATCCATTCATAGAAAATCGCCTGGGGGGCTCCAGGGAGGAGCAGCCCTTTGAAAAGACTCCCCATGCGTGTGTAGTCGCTGGTCTGGAGACAGGAATTCCCCAGGCTTTTAAACAAGAGGTCCGTGCCGGCACAGTCGCGCACCTGAGGGGAGAGGTTTCTCAAGACCAGGTTTGCGCAGGCACAGCCGCACACCTGAGAGGAGAGGTTTCTCAACACCGGGTTCGCGCAGGTGCATTCGCGGACTCAGAACCCCGAGCGGCTCTTGCTCACTGTGAGGCCAAGCGCGCAGGCGCAGTTGGCTGTTTAAAGCTTCTCGCTTCCCAATACATACGCGCAGGTGCAGTAGCCTGCTTGGAAGACACAGCGGTTCTGCCTTCCCTTTACAGCAAGATTGTTCGCGCAGGCGCAGTTGCCTGCAGGACCCCAGCGGCTGCTCATCGGTTTTCCCGCGCACGCGAAATCGCCTGGTTCACAGACTCTGCCGCGGGACTCCGAGGAGGAGGTTCATGCAAGCGCAGTAGCCGGCGGCACCACAGCGGCTCTTTTCCAGTTTTCCCGCGCAGGCGCAATCGCCTGTTTGAAGCCAGAGGCTTCACAGCCTCTGCTGCGGGACTCCAAGGAGGAGGTTTGCGCAGGCGCAGTTGCCGGCGGAACCACCATGGCTCTTTTTCAGTGTTCTCGCGCAGGCGCAGTCACCTGTTTAAAGGGACCAGCTTCCCAGGCCGCTTCTAGAGTGGTTCCCCCCATGATGTGGGACCCTAGGGAGGCAGGGAGAGCAAATCCTCTTGCAGGGGAGCTGGTAACAGGTTTTGGACATGGGGAGGAAAATTTCCAGCCACCAGCAGTGGGTGGTGAGGGAATACCTGCCCCCAGTACAGGAGTGGGCAGGGAAAAGGAGACAAACCCGGAGTACTGGCAGGCTGCCAGGTATCTTATACAGTGTTTGCACCAGGGGGAGAAGGTTCCCAGCCAGCTAGGGCTGTGGCCCAGGCTCAGGGTCCGCCAGCCAACGTTTCCCCCACAGAGACGCCCCTCAGAAATTCTCAGCGGATCTGTAAGCCCAAGAAAAGATGGTCACCAGTGTACCTGCCACAGAGAGCAAGCTCCCGAACTGGGGAGAAGCCAAAGAACAGAGGTCCCCAACCAGCAGCCCACAGCCCCGAGACCGGAGGAGCAGCGGACCTGCGCGGAAGCAGCCCGAGGCGGGAGAGCTTAAAGGCTTGAGAGGGAGCAGTCAGAGGCACCGAGGCCCACAGACCTGAGACCGGAGGAGCAGCGGACCTGCGCGGAAGCAGCCCGAGGCGGGAGAGCTTAAAGGCTTGAGAGGGAGCAGTCAGAGGCACCGAGGCCCACAGCCCCGAGACCGGAGGAGCAACGGACCTGCGCGGAAGCAGCCCGAGGCGGGAGAGCTTAAAGGCTTGAGAGGGAGCAGTCAGAGGCACCGAGGCCCACAGCCCCGAGACCGGAGGAGCAGCGGACCTGCGCGGAAGCAGCCCGAGGCGGGAGAGCTTAAAGGCTTGAGAGGGAGCAGTCAGAGGCACCGAGGCCCACAGCTCCGAGACCGGAGGAGCCGCGGACCTGCGCGGAAGCAGCCCGAGGCGGGAGAGCTTAAAGGCTTGAGAGGGAGCAGTCAGAGGCACCGAGGCCCACAGCCCCGAGACCGGAGGAGCAGCGGACCTGCGCGGAAGCAGCCCGAGGCGGGAGAGCTTAAAGGCTTGAGAGGGAGCAGTCAGAGGCACCGAGGCCCACAGCCCCGAGACCGGAGGAGCAGCGGACCTGCGCGGAAGCAGCCCGAGGCGGGAGAGCTTAAAGGCTTGAGAGGGAGCAGTCAGAGGCACCGAGGCCCACAGCCCCGAGACCGGAGGAGCAGCGGACCTGCGCGGAAGCAGCCCGAGGCGGGAGAGCTTAAAGGCTTGAGAGGGAGCAGTCAGAGGCACCGAGGCCCACAGTCCCGAGACCGGAGGAGCAGCGGACCTGCGCGGAAGCAGCCAGAGGCGGGAGAGCTTAAAGGCTTGAGAGGGAGCAGTCAGAGGCACCGAGGCCCACAGCCCCGAGACCGGAGGAGCAGCGGACCTGCGCGGAAGCAGCCCGAGGTGGGAGAGCTTAAAGGCTTGAGAGGGAGCAGTCAGAGGCACCGAGGCCCACAGCCCCGAGACCGGAGGAGCAGCGGACCTGCGCGGAAGCAGCCCGAGGCGGGAGAGCTTAAAGGCTTGAGAGGGAGCAGTCAGAGGCACCGAGGCCCACAGCCCCGAGACCGGAGGAGCAGCGGACCTGCGCGGAAGCAGCTCGAGGCGGGAGAGCTTAAAGGCTTGAGAGGGAGCAGTCAGAGGCACCGAGGCCCACAGCCCCGAGACCGGAGGAGCAGCGGACCTGCGCGGAAGCAGCCCGAGGCGGGAGAGCTTAAAGGCTTGAGAGGGAGCAGTCAGAGGCACCGAGGCCCACAGCCCCGAGACCGGAGGAGCAGCGGACCTGCGCGGAAGCAGCCCGAGGCGGGAGAGCTTAAAGGCTTGAGAGGGAGCAGTCAGAGGCACCGAGGCCCACAGCCCCGAGACCGGAGGAGCAGCGGACCTGCGCGGAAGCAGCCCGAGGCGGGAGAGCTTAAAGGCTTGAGAGGGAGCAGTCAGAGGCACCGAGGCCCACAGCCCCGAGACCGGAGGAGCAGCGGACCTGCGCGGAAGCAGCCCGAGGCGGGAGAGCTTAAAGGCTTGAGAGGGAGCAGTCAGAGGCACCGAGGCCCACAGCCCCGAGACCGGAGGAGCAGCGGACCTGCGCGGAAGCAGCCCGAGGCGGGAGAGCTTAAAGGCTTGAGAGGGAGCAGTCAGAGGCACCGAGGCCCACAGCCCCGAGACCGGAGGAGCAGCGGACCTGCGCGGAAGCAGCCCGAGGCGGGAGAGCTTAAAGGCTTGAGAGGGAGCAGTCAGAGGCAGCGAGGCCCACAGCCCCGAGACCGGAGGAGCAGCGGACCTGCGCGGAAGCAGCCCGAGGCGGGAGAGTTTAAAAGCTCACCTTTCGCGGCCTTTTTCTTTCACAGCTGGTGCAATCAGGAGAGCAGGAGGCCAGTAACTCTTATATAGGTGGAGCTGTTGCTAAACCCGAAACACTACAGTGTAGTGTCTCCCACCCTTCCACCTCCTCTAACCTTTTAGGGGTTAGGGGAAGTTGAAAAGGTAGGTTCAATTTATTTTATTTCAGGAGCCTAACCTAGGTGGAAAAGGTTCCAGGACAGGAGGCGGCAGTGAAAATACAACACCAGAAAACAGGTAGGTGACTGGTTGGTGAGTACTTTCACAAACTTATTCTAAGTAGAATTCAATAATTAAGCTAAATCGTAGTAAATAAAAGGGTATTGTAAGGGTTAAGTCATGGAAGGGCAGCTCGGACCCGTGCCATGCTCCTCCTGTGCCATGTGGGAAATCAGGGACACTGTCCCTGACAACTATGTGTGCAGGAAGTGTGTCCAGCTGCAGCTCCTAGCGGACCGCATGGCAGCACTGGAGCTGCGAATGGACTCACTCTGGAGCATACGCGATGCTGAGGATCTTGTGGATAGCACATTCAGTGAGTTGGTCACACCGCAGGTAAAGGCTAGCTCAGACAGTAAATGGGTGACCAAAAGGCAGGGTAAAGGCAGGAAGGTAGTGCAGGAGTCGCCTGCGGTCATCTCCCTCCAAAACAGGTTTACCGTTTTGGGTACTGTTGGGGGAGATGACTTATCAGGGGAAGGCACCAGCAGCCAGGTTCAGGGCACCATGACTGGCTCTGCTGCACAGAAGGGCGGGAAAAAGAGGGATAGGGCTATAGTGATAGGGGATTCAATTGTAAGGGGGATAGATAGGAGTTTCTGTGGCCAAGACCGAGACTCCAAGATGGTATGTTGCCTCCCTGGTGCAAGGGTCAAGGATGTCTCGGAGCGGGTGCAGAGCATTCTGAAGGGGGAGGGGGATCAGCCAGTTGTCGTGGTACATGTAGGTACTAACGATGTAGGTAAAAAGAGGGAGGAGGTCCTACAAGCTGAATTTAGGGAGTTAGGAGCTAAATTGAAAAGTAGGACCTCAAAGGTAGTAATCTCTGGATTGCTACCAGTGCCACGAGCTAATAAGTTTAGAGAGAGTAAGATAGATAAGCTAAATACGTGGCTTGAGCAGTGGTGCAAGGGAGAGGGATTTAAATTCCTGAGGCATTGGAACCAGTTCTTGGGGAGGAGTGACCTGTACCAAGGGGACGGTCTACACCTGAACTGTGAGGGAGCCGATGTCCTCGGGGTAATATTTTCTAGGGCGGTTCGGGAGGATTTAAACTAATTTGGCAGGGGGATGGGAACCTAGGTAGTGGAAAAGAGGGAAGTCATATGAAGTCAGAAATAGATGGTAGAAAGGTGAGAAGCAATAAGCAAAGGAGAGAAACACAAAGGGCCAAACTAATTCATAATGAGAGTGTGAAAAAAGCAAGCCTGAAGGCTTTGTATCTTAATGCTAGAAGCATTAGGAACAAGGTGGATGAATTAGTTGTGGAAATAGAGGTAAACAAGTATGATTTGATTGGGATTACAGAAACGTGGCTGCAGGGTGGGCAAGGCTGGGAACTTAACATCCAGGGATATACAATATTTAGGAAGGATCGGCAAAAAGGTAGGGGAGGTGGGGTAGCATTGCTGGTAAAGGAGGGGATTAATGCAATGGAAAGGAAGGATATTAACTCGGATGAAACAGAATCTGTATGGGTAGAAATGAGAAATAGCAAGGGGAGGAAAACGTTAGTGGGTGTGATATATAGGCCTCCAAATAGTAATATGGAGGTGAGGGAAGGCATAAAAAGGGAAATTAGAGAAGCGTGCGATAAGAGCACAGCTGTCATCATGGGTGACTTTAATTTACATATTGATTGGACTACCCAAATTAGTAAAAATTCTGAGGAGGAGGAATTCCTGGAATGTTTTCGGGACGGTTATCTGGACCAATATGTCGAGGAGCCGACTCGAGATCAGGCCATTTTAGACTGGGTATTGTGCAATGAGAAGGGACTTATCAGCAATCTTCTTGTACGAGGCCCCTTGGGTCAGAGCGATCATAATATGATCGAGCTCTCAGTCGAGATGGAGAGTGAGGAAATTGAATCAGAGACTAAGGTCCAGAACTTAAATAAAGGGAATTACGAGGGTATGAGACGGGAATTGGGTAAGATTGATTGGGTGGTGTTTTTGGGGGGATTGACAGTGGATAGACAATGGCAAGCATTCAAAGATAGAATGGAAGAATTCCAGAACATGTTTATACCGGTTTGGCATAAAAATAAACCTAAAAAGGTGACTCAACCGTGGATAACGAGGGAAATTAGGGACAGCATAAAATCAAAAAAAAGGGCATATCAACTGGCAAAAAAAAGCACCAGACCGGAAGATTGGGGGCAGTACAGGATACAGCAAAAGAGGACAAAGGGATTAATCAGGAAGGGGAAAATAGAATACGAAAGTAAACTTGCAGCAAACATAAAGACAGACTGCAAAAGCTTTTATCGGTATATCAGGAGGAAAAGACTGGTAAAATCCCAAGTCGGTCCCTTGCAGTCCGATTCGGGAGAATATATAATGGAGAATAAGGAAATGGCAGACCAATTAAACTCATACTTTGGTTCTGTATTCACAAAGGAAGACACAAATAACCTCCCAGGAATATCGGCAAACATAGGGACTAATGAGAGGGAGGAGCTGACAGAAATTAGTATCTCTAGGGATATGGTGTTGGGTAAGTTGAGGGGACTGAAGGCCGACAAATCCCCGGGGCCTGATAAACTACATCCTAGGGTACTTAAGGAGGTGGCCCTGGAGATAGCAGATGCTCTAAGGATCATCTTCCGGAACTCCATTGACTCGGGAACAGTACCCGTGGATTGGAGGGTAGCTAATGTTACCCCAATATTTAAAAAGGGGGGTAGAGAGAAAGCAGGGAATTATAGACCAGTAAGCCTTACATCGGTTGTGGGCAAAATGCTAGAGTCCATTATTAAGGATAAAATAGCGGAGCACTTGACAAATGGGGAAAGGATCGGACAGAGTCAACATGGATTTACAAAGGGTAAATCGTGTTTGACTAATCTGCTGGAATTTTTTGAGGAGGTAACTGGTAGAATAGATGGGGGAGAGCCAGTGGATGTGGTGTACCTTGACTTCCAGAAAGCCTTCGATAAGGTTCCACACAAAAGATTATCATGCAAAATTAAGGCTCATGGGATTGGGGGCAAAGTATTAACGTGGATAGAGAACTGGCTGGTGGATAGAAAACAGAGAGTTGGAATAAACGGCTCATTTTCGGAGTGGCAGGCAGTGACCAGCGGGGTGCCGCAAGGATCTGTCCTGGGACCCCAGCTGTTCACAATATATATAAATGATCTGGATCAGGGAATTGGATGCAATATTTCCAAATTCGCTGACGACACTAAACTAGGAGGAGGGGTGGGCTCTGATGAGGATGTCAGGAGGCTACAGTGCGATTTGGACAGGTTGGGGGAATGGGCGGATACGTGGCAGATGCACTATAATGTGGATAAATGCGAGGTTATCCACTTTGGGGGTAAAAACAGGAGGGTAGATTATTATCTAAATGGCAATAGATTGGGAGATGGGGAAGTGCAGAGGGACCTGGGTGTTCTTGTGCACCAGTCACTGAAGGAGAGCATGCAGGTGCAACAGGCGATTAAGAAGGCAAATGGTATGTTGGCCTTCATATCAAGGGGGTTCGAGTATAGGAATAGGGATACCCTACTACAGCTGTACAAGGTGCTGGTGAGACCGCATCTGGAGTATTGTGTACAGTTTTGGTCGCCCCATCTGCGGAAGGATGTTCTTGCCATGGAAAGAGTGCAACGGCGATTCACCAGGCTGATACCTGGAATGGCGGGAATGACCTACGAAGAGAGATTAAATAGTTTGGGCTTGTACTCACTGGAGTTTAGAAGATTGAGAGGGGATCTCATCGAAACATATAAAATTATGGCAGGCCTGGACAGGCTGAATTCAGAGAGAATGTTTCCAATGGCCGGGGAGCACAGAACCAGGGGCCACAGTCTAAAAATAGCGGGCAAATCATTTAAAACAGAGATGAGGAAGAATTTCTTCACTCAGAGAGTGGTGAGCCTGTGGAATTCCCTGCCACAGAGGGCTGTGAAGGCTAATTCAATAAATATTTTCAAGAGAGAATTGGATATATTTCTGAAGGCTAAGGGGATTAAGGGTTACGGAGAAAAGGCGGGGACGGGGTACTGAACTGGTAAGATCAGCTATGATCTCAGACGAAGATCAGCCATGATCTCATTGAATGGCGGAGCAGGCTCGAAGGGCCGAATGGCCTACTCCTGTTCCTATCTCTATGTAATAAGCTGCGAGGGACCAGAGGCGGGAGGCAGTCCAGCTTCGCTGCAGCCAGCAGTAATCTGCAACAGTGCCAGAGATTAGCCTGGACGTCCGCAGACGGGCGGCATTTGTATTATAGCTATGTGTGTATATAGCTTGCTTTAAGGTGCAAATTGTAAGTTTAGAATTAACTGTTGTAGTTTAAGTTAAAGTTTAAATTTACAAGTGTGCCAAATGTTTGTCTTATGGTCCGAGGTCGAGGGACCCGACCACACCTCCACCTAAGGCAGCAGGTCAGTGAGACCTGGCTGTATGTCCTTTTAAGTTCTTTTGCAGGAGAGTGGAAGAAGAAGCAACCCTGTTCGCCCAGCCTGAGCTGGGCATCGAAGGAAGATATGGATACAGAATGTTGGGGATCACCTCGCCACTGGACAAATCCAGAGAGAAACCCCACAGCGCCCTTCGGGAGAAACCGGACAGGGTCCGGAGGAACTTGCCTACTCCTCCTAAGTGGAAGAGATGGCCCCAGCTGGGTGGGGCATGGCCCCCAACCCAGCACTATCCTGACCAAAGTTCACTTATGGGAGACCTCGCTGTTGAGGAGTCATGGTGGGGAAGCGTGGTCGCCTTGTCAGATAGGGACGCGTTCGCCGGGAGTGGGTGGTGATGGCCCAGGAAAGATTGTAAAGGGGAGGGGGAGACCCAAGAGTCAAGTGGGTGCATTCGGGGAAGGGAGGAACTCACCCGGGGGCCCACGGGCAAAGTTAGAGTGTAAGTGTGGCTGGGGAGGATGAGTGATTGGCCGGATCTGGGATCCAAGTTTGAGTGTGGGGCCAGTGAGAGCCGCCACACAGGCACCCATCATTTTCTGCAGCCAGTCGAGGGAAGACAGGAGGGGGAGGGACTGGGAGTCGCGATCCCATACTCCCCGGTCTCGGTCTGTGCCAAGGTAATTTTAAACATGAGGGGTACCCCGCCTCCACTAAGGGACAAGGTAACGGCTCGGGGCTGGCGGAGCAGGCTGGTCTGTAAATGCATTCTGCATGTTTTAAAAGTCCAAGACCATTCAAGGGGAGTAGAAGGAACATTTACTGCCCGAGTGGGAGGAGCAATACCCACTCAAATTTCGTGACCCATCATTGGCACATGATGGTCGGGATTTGTTTAAGCATGTTGTTCAAGTTTTTTTGTATTTTGTGTGACAGCCCCAAGTTGAGCAGAGGCATAGGATCCTCTGCATGCTCAGGATCATTTTGTGACAACTCCAAGTTGAGCAGAGGCATAGGACCCTCTCCGTGCTTGGGATCATTGTGATTACATTGCATGACTAAGATTGCAATATTTTGTAATAAGTTGTAATGTAACAAGTAATGCAGGGGTATGAGACCCCTTATTGTAAATTGATGCATCTGTAAGATGCCTACCGTACTATGGTTTTTCCCTCGAATTTGAGGGGAAGAGACGGGATGGGGTTCAGTGGTAGGTAGCTGTTAGGTAAATGCAGGGGATGGTTGTTTGTCAGGGGGGGTCAGAAATTTTGCTTACTCCTTCGAGTGGATGCTACAATCAAGTTAGGAGTATCAAAAGGTGGGAATGTAGCGGTTCGCAAAATTCCCCTATTTTCCCTGAAGATCGGTAAATATTGGTCCACATCGTGGATGAAGAATTATGTGTTTTGAATTGCCTCTGGGTAGGACAGTGTTTTTAAAACATACCAAGAATCATGAAAGGCTGCATTGAGCAGAGCAGCACTTGGGCAACATCAGGATCTAAGGCAGTGCTGTTTATTAAAAATGGTACCTCTGAGTTTCGAGCTCTGTATATTTCAAAGAGGTTTGAAAATGGCCATCAGAAAGTATGGCCAAAAGACAAAAGAAAGCAGCTCACAGCTCGTGGAGTATGTCTGTGAAAAAGTGGGAGGATCAAATACAGTGGCAGTCAGACCTGCCAATCAAAGGGTGTTCCCTTCTCAGAAGCAATCGATGTTTGTTTATTGACTTAAGGGATTAACCCACTTGAACTAAACCACAGAGCAATCGGCTCTGTTTACACAGCAATCTAGCCCCATTTCAACACCACTTACACACAATGGATACATCTAAACCCCGGAAAAAGGACTTTGATAGGGGGCAGATCAGTATGGATGGGTTTGAATCACCCATCACTCAGAACAATAGGGCAGTTGGATTGCCTTTTGTTTTAGCCCCGTGTAAACTCTGGATGTGGGTGGGTACACTTTGGCCCCAGAGTGCAGACACATTAAACTACTCCAACCCATTTGGGTCAGCCAATCACGGTCTTTCTCTTGTGTATTCGGACTTTTGGGCGCGAATTTTGCAAACAGGCTTTTTCAGCGCCAAACGGGAGTTGGCAGGATATAAAAGATAGCTCCTGAGAGGCTATCTCTCTCTTACTTCGCTGGACCACAGGTGAGCAGGGTTTCTGACTCCTCAGCAAGGCAACCTCGTAAGGAATTAGGGGGGGGTAATTAAGGGGAAATTGCTAAGATTGTTTAATCAACATTATAGCCATTAATCCCTCATTTTTGCCTTCTGCCTTCCCCCATTTAAGCAATTTTACTGTAATTAATGTGTTCGTGTGGTATAGCTTAAAATTTGAACATAGTTTCTTTAGTTTAAATAAAGTTGACTTTCTCACATCAAAACCACTTGTTCGGTTTTAATATATCATTAATTATAAGTCCTTCAGTCAGAACTGGAAGGTTGGGTAGCGATTCGAAACTGCTGTTTAAATTGCTTTACAGTGTAGAAGCAAAAGGCTGCCTGACCAGGTGAATTACCGTAAACCAGGTAAAAGGTTGGAATTGGTCAGAGTGCAGGCAAAGGCTGCTGGCCAGGTAAATTACCGTAAACCACAGAAAAGATGCCCCCCTACAAATTGGCAACCACAGCAGGACTGGAGGCAGTTATTGATTTGATTAATGGTCTGGATCTGGAGAAAGCATCAGCTCTTGTTTCTCTCATTGTCAGTATGTGGGTAGCCCTGCGGATGTTAGCGGCAGCATGTAGGCTGACCTATCATGGTATAGGTGGCTGGGTTAAGGAGGGTGAGATGAGGGTGCAGGAGGAGGTTAAAGAGGCCAAGAATTGGGAGTCCCAGCTTGAAAAATGCCAGGTGGAGGTAGAACGCCTCATAACAGAGGTGAACGAGGCCAGAGATAGTGGAATGAGGGTGCGGGGAGGGAATGCATGCCTCACATTAGAGGTCATGAAATGCCAGGCATTTATAGAGTGCCTTGTGCAGGAAGTCACAGAGGTGAGGGACGGTGAGATGAGGCTCCAGGAGGAAAATGCACACCTCACCCAAGAAGCTAGCGAGGGCAAAAGCCACGCGAGTAATAAGATAGAGTTCCTAAAGTGCCAATTTACAGTTCAAAGAGGAACGAGATGAGACTGCGGGAAGAGAATGCCCGCCTCACCTCAGAAGTGACAGAGCAGGAGGAGATGGTTAGGGAGGTAAAGGCAGCTTATAAGCTGGCCTGTGACCAAAGGTTTAGTGGAGCAGATCATACCCCCTGTAACAGAAAGATAGAGAGTTTGGGTATGGAGTTAAGGAGGACTGGGCTGCTTAAGCAGGGGAACAGGGAAGGAGAGTTCTGGGACCCCTGTAGAGCAGGTCCGGTAGCAGAAATCCGGGACAAGGGAGGCACACAGGTGATAGTTTTGGCCCCAGGCCAAGGGCAGGACCAAGTCCAAAATTCCCCATTTAAAACCACCCGGGTAAGAGAACATGAGTTTGCTGACCAGGCAAGTTCAAGTTCACAGCCTGTGAAGACAGGAGCTGTGGCTTGTTTCCAGGGAATAGTTGTGCAGCCCACAAATTGGGACACTTTCCTGCCCCAGTGGAACCTAAGGTTTGGCCAAAGTTTAAATTCGAACCAAAGTTTAAATTTAAACAAGTTATGGGGCTCAAAAACAGAGAAACAGCAACCTGAGATTAGATATCTGCAGGCTGCTACCAATCCATTCACAGAAAATCACCTGGGGGGCTCCAGGGAGGAGCAGCCCTTTGAAAAGACTCCCCATGCATGCGCAGTCGCTGGTCTGGAGACAGGAAGTCCCCAGTCTTTTAAACAAGAGGTCCACGCCGGCACAGTCGCGCGCCTGAGGGGAGAGGTTTCTCAAGACCAGGTTCGCGCAGGCTCAGCCGCGCGCCTGAGAGGAGAGGTTTCTCAACACCGGGTTTGCGCAGGCGCAGTCGCGGACTCAGAACCCCGAGCGGCTCTTGCTCACTGTGAGGCCGAGCGTGCAGGCGCAGTCAGCCGTTTATATGTTACCAATTCCCAATACATACGCGCAGGTGCAGTAGCCTGCTTGGAAGACACAACGGTTCTTCCTTCCCTTTTCAGCGAGATTGTTCACGCAGGCGCAGTTGCCTGCGGGAACCCAGCGGCTCCTCATTGGTTTTCCCACGCAGGCAAAATCACCTGTTTGAAGCCAGAGCCTTCACAGCCTCTGCCGCGGGACTCCAAGGAGGAGGTTCGTGCAAGCGCAGTAGCCGGTGGCACCACAGCGGCTCTTTTCCAGCTTTCCCGCACAGGCGCAATCGCTTGTTTGAAGCCAGAGGCTTCACAGCCTCTGCCGCGGGACTCCGAGGAGGAGGTTTGCGCAGGCGCAGTTGCCAGCAGAACCACCACGGCTCTTTTTCAGTGTTCTCGCGCAGGCGCAGTCGCCTGTTTAAAGGGACCAGCTTCCCAGCCCGCTTCTAGAGTGGTTCCCCCCATGATGTGGGACCCTAGGGAGGCAGGGAGAGCAAATCCTCTTGCAGGGGAGCTGGTAACAGGTTTTGGACATGGGGAGGAAAATTTCCAGCCACCAGCAGTGGGTGGTGAGGGAATACCTGCCCCCAGTACAGGAGTGGGCAGGGAAAAGGAGACAAACCCGGAGTACCGGCAGGCTGCCAGGTATCTTATACAGTGTTTGCACCAGGGGGAGAAGGTTCCCAGCCAGCTAGGGCTGTGACCCAGGCTCAGTGTCCGCCAGCCAACGTTTCCCCCACAGAGACGCCCCTCAGAAATTCTCAGCGGATCTGTAAGCCCAAGAAAAGATGGTCACCAGTGTACCTGCCACAGAGAGCAAACTCTCGAACCGGGGAGAAGCCAAAGAAGAGAGGTCCCCAACCAGCGGCCATAAGCTGCGAGGGACCAGAGGCAGGAGGCAGTCCAGCTTCGCTGCAGCCAGCAGTAATCTGCAACAGTGCCAGAGATTAGCCTGGCCGTCCGGAGACGGGTGGCATTTGTATTATAGCTGTGTGTGTATATAGCTTGCTTTAAGGTGTAAATTGTAAGATTAGAATTAACTGTTGTAGTTTAAGTTAAAGTTTAAGTTTACAAGTGTGCCAAATGTTTGTATTTTGGTCCGAGGTCGAGGGACCCGACCATGCCTCCACCTAAGGCAGCAGGTCAGTGAGACCTGGCTGCATGTCCTTTTAAGTTCTTTTGCAGGAGAGTGGAAGAAGAAGCAGCCCTGTTCGCCCAGCCTGAGCTGGGCATCGAAGGAAGATATGGATACAGAATGTTGGGGATCACCTCGCCACTGGACAAATCCAGAGAGAAACCCCGCAGCGCCCTTCGGGAGAAACCGGACAGTGTCCGGAGGAACTTGCCTTCTCCTCCTACGCAGAAGAGATGGCCCCAGCTGGGTGGGGCATGGCCCCCAACCCAGCACAATCCTGACCAAAGTTCACTTGTGGGAGACCTCGCTGTTGAGGAGTCATGGTGGGGAAGTGCGGTCGCCTTGTCAGATAGGGATGCGTTCCCTGGGAGTGGGTGGTGATGGCCCGGGAAAGATTGTAAAGGGGAGGGGGAGACCCAAGAATCAAGTGGGTTCATTCGGGGAAGGGTGGAACTCACCCGGGGGCCCACGGGCAAAGTTAGAGTGTAAGTGTGGCTCGGGAGGATGAGTGGGTGGCCGGATCTGGGATCCAAGTTTGAGTGTGGGGCCAGTGAGAGCCGCCACACAGGCACCCATCATTTTCTGCAGCCAGTCAAGGGAAGACGGGAGGGGGAGGGACTGGAAGTCACGATCCCATACTCCCCGGTCTCAGTCTGTGCCAAGGTAATTTTAAACATGAGGGGTACCGCGCCTCCACTAAGGGACAAGGTAACGGCTCGGGGCTGGCGGAGCAGGCTGGTCTGTAAATGCATTCTGCATGTTTTAAAAGTCCAAGACCATTCAAGGGGGGTAAAAGGAACATTTACTGCCCGAGTGGGAGGAGCAATACCCACTCAAATTTCATGACCCATCATTGGCACGTGATGGTCGGGGTTTGTTTAAGCATGTTGTTCAAGTTTTTTTGTATTTTGTGTGGCTGCCCCAAGTTGAGCAGTGGCATAGGATCCTCTGTATGCTCGGGATCATTTTGTGACAACTCCAAGTTGAGCAGAGGCATAGGACCCTCTCCGTGCTTGGGATCATTGTGATTACATTGCATGACTAAGATTGCAACATTTTGTAATAAATTGTAATGTAACAAGTGATGCAGGGGTATGAGACCCCTTATTGTAAATTGATGCATCTGTAAGATGCCTACCGTACTATGGTTTTTTTCTCAAATTTGAGGGGAATAGATGGGATGGGGATCAGTGGTAGGTAGCTGTTAGGTAAATGCAAGGGATGGTTGTTTGTCGGGGGTGTCAGAAATTTTGCTCACTCCTTCGAGTGGATACTACAATCAAAAGGTGGGAATGTAGCGGTTTGCAAAATTCCCCTATTTTCCCTGAAGATCGGGAAATATTGGTCCACATCGTGGATGAAGAATTATGTGTTTTGAATTGCCTCTGTGTAGAACAGTGTTTTTAAAACATACCCAGAATCATGAAAGGCTGCGTTGGGCAGAGCAGCACTTGGGCAACATCAGGATCTAAGACAGTGCAGTTTATTAAAATGGTACCTCTGAGTTTCGAGCTGTGTATATTTCAAAGAGGTTTGAAAATGGCCGTCAGAAAGCATGGCCAAAAGACAAAAGAAAGCAGCTCACAGCCCGTGGAGTATGTCTGTGAAAAAGTGGGAGGATCAAATACAGTGGCAGTCAGACCTGCCAATCCAAGGGAGTTCCCTTCTCAGAAGCAATCGATGTTTGTTTATTGACTTAAGGGATTAACCCACTTGAAATAAACCGCAGAACAATCGGCTCTGTTTACACAGCAATCTAGCGCCATTTCAACACCACTTACACACAATGGATACATCTAAACCCCGGAAAAAGGACTTTGATAGGGGACAGATCAGTATGGATGGGTTTGAATCACCCATCACTCAGAACAATAGGGCAGTTGGATTGCCTTTTGTTTTAGCCCCGTGTAAACTCCGGATGTGGGTGGGTACACTTCGGCCCCAGAGTGCAGACACATTAAACCACTCCAACCCATTTGGGTCAGACAATCACGGTCTTTCTCTTGTGTATTCGGACTTTTGGGCGTGAATTTTGCACACAGACTTTTTCAGCGCCAAACAGGAGTTGGCAGGATATAGAAGATAGCTCCTGAGAAGCTATCTCTCTCTTACTTCGCTGGACCACAGGTGAGCAGAGTTTCTGACTCCTCAGCAAGGCAACCTAGTAAGGAGTTAGGGGGTGGTAATTAAGGGGAAATTGCTAAGATTGTTTAATCAACATTGTAGCCATTAATCCCTCGTTTTTGCCATCTGCCTTCCCCCATTTAAGCAATTTTACTGTAATTACTGTGTTCGTGTGGTATAGTTTAAAATTTGATTATAGTTTCTTTAGTTTAAATAAAGTTGACTTTCTCACATCAAAACCACTTGTTCAGTTTTAATATATCATTAATTATAAGTCCTTCAGTCAGAACTGGAAGGTTGGGTAGCGATTCTAAACCGCTGTTTAAATTGGTTCACAGTGTAGAAGCAAAAGGCTGCCTGACCAGGTGAATTGCCGTAAACCAGGTAAAAGGTTGGAATTGGTCAGAGTGCAGGCAAAGGCTGCTGACCAGGTAAATTACCGTAAACCACAGAAAAGATGCCCCCCTACAAATTGGCGACCGCGGCAGGACTGGAGGCATTTCTTGATTGGATAAGTGGTTTGGATCTGGAGAAAGCATCAGCTGTTGTTTCTCTCGTTTTCAGTATGTGGGTAGCCCTGCGGATGTTAGCAGCAGCGTGTAGGCTGACCTATCATGGTATAGGCGGCTGGGTTAAGGAGGGTGAGATGAGGGTGCAGGAGGAGGTTAAAGAGGCCAAGAATCGGGAGTCCCAGCTTGAAAAATGCCAGGCGGAGGTAGAACGCCTCACAACAGAGGTGAACGAGGCCAGAGATAGCGGGATGAGGGTGCGGGAAGGGAACGCATGCCTCACACTAGAGGTCACAAAATGCCAGGCATTTATAGAGCGCCTTGTGCAGGAAGTCACAGAGGTGAGGGATGGTGAGATGAGGCTCCAGGAGGAAAATGCACACCTCACCCAAGAAGCTGGCGAGGGCAAAAGCCACGCGAGGAACAAGATAGAGTTCCTAAAGTGCCAATTTACAGTTCAAAGAGGAACGAGATGAGACTGTGGGAAGAGAATGCCCGCCTCACCTCAGAAGTAACAGAGCAGGAGGAGCTGGTTAGGGAGGTAAAGGCAGCTTATCAGCTGGCCTGCGACCAAAGGTTTAGTGGAGCAGATCATACCCCCGTAACAGAAAGATAGAGAGTTTGGGTATGGAGTTAAGGAGGACTGGGCTGCTTAAGCAGGGTAACAGGGAAGGAAAGTTCTGGGACCCCTGTAGAGCAGGTCCGGTAGCAGAAATCCGGGACAAGGGAGGCACACAGGGGATAGTTTTGGCCCCAGACCAAAGGCAGGTCAAGTCCAAAATTCCCCATTTAAAGCCACCCGGGTAAGAGAACATGAGTTTGCTGACCAGACAAGTTCAAGATCACAGCCTGTGAAGACAGGAGCTGTGGCTTGTTTCCAGGGAATAGTTGTGCAGCCCGCAAATTGGGACACTTCCCTGCCCCAGTGGAACCTAAGGTTTGGTCAAAGCTTAAATACGAACCAAAGTTTACATTTAAACAAGTTATGGGGCTCAAAAACAGAGAAACAGCAACCTGCAGGCTGCTGCTGATCCATTCACAGAAAATCGCCTGGGGGGCTCCAGGGAGGAGCAGCCCTTTGAAAAGACTCCCCATGCATGCGCAGTCACTGGTCTGGAGACAGGAATTCCCCAGTCTTTTAAACAAGAGGTCTGCGCCGGCACAGTCGCGCGCCTGAGGGGAGAGGTTTCTCAAGACCAGGTTCGTGCAGGCGCAGCCGCGCGCCTGAGAGGAGAGGTTTCTCAACACCGGGTTCACGCAGGCGCATTCACGGGCTCAGAACCCCGAGCGGCTCTTGCTCACTGTGAGGCCAAGCGCGCAGGCGCAGTCGGCTGTTTAAAGGTTCTCGCTTTCCAATACATACGCGCAGGTGCAGTAGCCTGCTTGGAAGACACAGCGGTTCTGCCTTCCCTTTTCAGCGAGATTGTTCATGCAGGCGCAGTTGCCTGCGGGACCCCAACGGCTCCTCATCGGTTTTCCCGCACAGGCGAAATCGCCTGTTTGAAGCCAGAGGCTTCACAGCCTCTGCCGCGGGACTCCGAGGAGGAGGTTCATGCAAGCGCAGTAGCCGGCGGCACCACAGCGGCTCTTTTCCAGTTTTCCTGCACAGGCGCAATCGCCTGTTTGAAGCCAGAGTCTTCAAAGCCTCTGCCGCGGGACTCCGAGGAGGAGGTTTGCGCAGGCGCAGTTGCCAGCAGAACCACCACGGCTCTTTTTCAGTGTTCTCGCGCAGGCGCAGTCGCCTGTTTAAAGTGACCAGCTTCCCAGCCCGCTTCTAGAGTGTTTCCCCCCATGATGTGGGACCCTAGGGAGGCAGGGAGAGCAATTCCTCTTGCAGGGGAGCTGGTAACAGGTTTTGGACATGGGGAGGAAAATTTCCAGCCACCAGCAGTGGGTGGTGAGGGAATACCTGCCCCCAGTACAGGAGTGGGCAGGGAAAAGGAGACAAACCCGGAGTACCGGCAGGCTGCCAGGTATCTTATACAGTGTTTGCACCAGGGGGAGCAGGTTCCCAGCCAGCTAGGGCTGTGACCCAGGCTCCGGGTCCGCCAGCCAACATTTTCCCCACAGAGACGCCCCTCAGAAAGTCTCAGCAGATCTGTAAGCCCAAGAAAAGATGTTCACCAGAGTACCTGCCACAGAGAGCAAACTCCCGAACTGGGGAGAAACCAAAGAACAGAGGTCCCCAACCAGCAGCCATAAGCTGCGAGGGACCAGAGGCAGGAGGCAGTCCAGCTTCGCTGCAGCCAGCAGTAATCTGCAACAGTGCCAGAGATTAGCCTGGCCGTCCGGAGACGGGCGGCATTTGTATTATTGCTATGTGTCTATATAGCTTGCTTTAAGGTGTAAATTGTAAGTTTAGAATTAACTGTTGTAGTTTAAGTTAAAGTTTAAGTTTACAAGTGTGCCAAATGTTTGTATTTTGGTCCGAGGTCGAGGGACCCGACCACGCCTCCACCTAAGGCAGCAGGTCAGTGAGACTTGGCTGCATGTCCTTTTAAGTTCTTTTGCAGGAGAGTGGAAGAAGAAGCAGCCCTGTTCGCCCAGCCTGAGCTGGGCATCGAAGGAAGATATGGATACAGAATGTTGGGGATCACCTCGCCACTGGACAATTCCAGAGAGAGACCCCGCAGCGACCTTCGGGAGAAATCGGACAGGGTCCAGAGGAACTTGCCTACTCCTCCTACACGGAAGAGATGGCCCCAGCTGGGTGGGGCATGGCCCCCAACCCAGCACTATCCTGACCAAAGTTCACTTGTGGGAGACCTCGCTGTTGAGGAGTCATGGTGGGGAAGCGCGGGCGTCTTGTCAGATAGGGACGCGTTCCCCGGAAGTGGGTGGTGATGGCCCGGGAAAGATTGTAAAGGGGAGGGGGAGACCCATGAGTCAAGTGGGTGCGTTCGGGGAAGGGAGGAACTCATCCGGGGGCCCACGGGCAAAGTTAGAGTGTAAATGTGACTGGGGAGGATGAGTGGGTGGCCGGATCTGGGATCCAAGTTTGAGTGTGGGGCCAATGAGAGCCGCCACACAGGCACCCATCATTTTCTGCAACCAGTCGAGGGAAGACAGGAGGGGGAGGGACTGGGAGTCGCGATTCCAAACTCCCCGTTCTCAGTCTGTGCCAAGGTAATTTTAAACATGAGGGGTACCCCGCCTCCACTATGGGACAAGGTAACGGCTCGGGTCTGGCGAAGCAGGCTGGTCTGTAAATCCATTCTGCATGCTTTAAAAGTCCAAGACCATTCAAGGGGGGTGGAAGGAACATTTACTGCCCGAGTGGGAGGAGCATTACCCACTCGAATTTCACGGCCCATCATTGGCACGTGATGGTCGCGGTTTGTTTAAGCATGTTGTTCAAGTTTTTTTGTATTTTGTGTTGCAGCCCCAAGTTGAGAAGAGGCATAGGATCCTCTTCGTGCTCGGGATCATTTTGTGACAACTCCAAGTTGAGCAGAGGCGTAGGATCCTCTCCATGCTTGGGATCATTGTGATTACATTGTATGACTAAGATTGCAACATTTTGTAATAAGTTGTAATGTAACCAGTGATGCAGGGGTATGAGATGCCTTATTGTAAATTGATGCATCTATAAGATGCCTACCGTTCCATTGATTTTTCTCGAATTTGAGGGGATCAGTGGTAGGTAGCTGTTAGGTAAATGCAGGGGATGGTTGTTTGTCAGGGTGGTCAGAAATTTTGCTCACTTCCTTGGAAGTATTAAAAGGTGGGAATGTAGGGGTTCGCAAAATTCCCCTATTTTCCCTGAAGATCGGGAAATATTGGTCCACATCGTGGATGAAGAATTATGTGTTTTGAATTGCCTCTGGGTAGGACAGTGTTTTTAAAACATACCCAGAATCGTGAAAGGCTGTGTTGGGCAGAGCAGCACTTGGGCAACATTAGGATCTAAGACAGTACAGTTAATTAAAAATGGTACCTCTGAGTTTCGAGCTGTGTATGTTTCAAAGAGGTTTGAAAATGGCCGTCAGAAAGCATGGCCAAAAGACAAAAGAAAGCAGCTCGCAGCTCGTGGAGTATGTCTGTGAAAAAGTGGAAGGATCAAATACAGTGATAGTCAGACCTGCCAATCAAAGGGTGTTCCCTTCTCAGAAGCAAACGATGTTTGTTTATTGACTTAAGGGATTAACCCACTTGAACTAAACTGCAGAACAATCGGCTCTGTTTACACAGCAATCTAGCCCCATTTCAACACCACTTACACACAATGGATACATCTAAACCCCAGAAAAAGGACTTTGATAGGGGACAGATCAGTATGGATGGGTTTGAATTACCCATCACTCAGAACAATAGGGCAGTTGGATTACCTTTTGTTTTAGCCCAGGTGAACTCTGGATGTGGGCGGGTACACTTCGGCCCCAGAGTGCAGACACATTAAACCACTCCAACCCATTTGGGTCAGCCAATCACGGTCTTTCGCTTGTGTATTCGGACTTTTGGGTGCGAATTTTGCAAACAGGCTTTTTCAGCGCCAAACAGGAGTTGGCAGGATATAAAAGATAGCTCCTGAGAAGCTATCTCTCTCTTACTTCGCTGGACCCCAGGTGAGCAGGTTTTCTGACTCCTCAGCAAGGAGCTGTACAAAATGCTGGTAAGGCCACAGCTGGAATACTGTGTGCAGTTCTGGTTGCCTCACTATAGGGAGGATGTGATTGCTTTGGAGAGGGTGCGGAGAAGATTCACCAGGATGTTACCTGGGATGGAGCGCCTCAGCTATGAAGAAAGACTAAACAGGCTGGGGTTGTTTTCCTTGGAGCAAAGAAGGCTGAGGGGGGACCTGATTGAGGTGTACAAAATGATGAGGGGCATAGATAGGGTAGATAAAGAGGAACTTTTCCCCTTAGTAGGGGGGTCAATAACAAGGGGGCATAGATTCAAGGTAAGGGGCAGGAGGTTTAGAGGGGATTTGAGGAGGAACTTTTTCACCCAGAGGGTGGTTGGAGTCTGGAACTCAATGCCTGAAAGGGTGGTAGAGGCAGGAACCCTCACAACATTCAAGAAGCATTTGGATGAGCACTTGAAATGCCATTGCATACAAGGCTATGGACCAAATGCTGGAAAACGGGATTAGATTGGACAGGGCTTGATGGATGGCGCAGACACGATGGGCCGAAGGGCCTCTTTCTGTGCTGTAAATCTCTATGACTCTATGACAACCTAGTAAGGAGTTAGGGGGTGGTAATTAAGGGGAAATTGTTAAAGATTGTTTAATCAACATTGTAGCCATTAATCCCTCGTTTTTGCCACCTGCCAGCCCCCATTTAAGCAATTTTACTGTAATTACTGTGTTCGTGTGGTATAGTTTAAAATGTGATTATAGTTTCTTTAGTTTAAATAAAGTTGACTTTCTCACATCAAAACCACTTGTTTGGTTTTAATATATCATTAATTATAAGTCCTTCAGTCAGAACTGGACGGTGGGGTAGCGATTCGAAACCGCTGTTTAAATTGGTTTACAGTGTAGCAGCAAAAGGCTGCCTGACCAGGTGAATTACTGTAAACCAGGTAAAAGGTTGGAATTGTTCAAAGTGCAGGCAAAGGCTGCTGACCAGGTAAATTACCGTAAACCACAGAAAAGGTGCCTCCCTACACTTTCTGCAGATGTACAGGGCCTTGGTGAGACCACACCTCGAGTATTGTGTGCAGTTTTGGTCGCATTATGTGAGGAAAGATGTTCTTGCCATGGAGGGAGTGCAGTGAAGAAGCACCAGACTGATACCTGGGATGGCAGCAATGACGTATGAGGAGAGATTGGGTCGATTGGGATTATACTCGCTGGAGTTTAGAAGAATGAGAGGGGATCTCATTGAAACATATAAAATTCTAACAGGACTAGACAGACTAGATGCAGGAAGGATGTTGCCGATGGCCGCGGAGTCCAGAACCAGGGGTCACAGTCTAAGGATAAGGGGTAAGCCATTTACGACTGAGATGAGGAGGAGTTTATTCACCCAGAGAGTGGTGAACCTGTGGAATTCTCTACCACAGAAGGCAGTGGAGGCCAATTCATTAAATATATTCAAGAAGGAGTTAGATATATTTCTTAAGGCTCAAGGGATCAAGGGATCAAGGGATATGGGGAGAAGGCAGGGACAGGGCACTGAGTTTGGATGATCAACCATGATCTCATTGAATGGTGGAGCGGGCTCGAGGGGCCGAATTGCCTACTCCTGCTCCCAGCTTCTATGTTTCTATGTTTCCATGTAAACTGAGTAAGGAGATAACTGTATATGCAGGAAAGAGTGTCAGTTAGAAGGTGTTCCATGATTGTGTTTTCAACTGAGGACCTGCCATGAACTTATTGAATTGTGGAGCAGGCTCGAATGTCCGAATGGCCGATTCCTGCTCCTATTTCTAATGTTCTTAATTGGCCAGTCAGTCTATGTCCTCCTGAAGTAAAAACAGGAATTGCTGGAAATGCTCAGCAGGTCAGGCAGCATCTGTGGAGAGAGAAACAGAGTTAACGTTTCAGGTCGATGACCCTTCATCAGAACTGGAAAAAGCTGGAGATGGAACAGGTTTTTAAGCAAGTGCAGGGGCAGGGAAATGTGGGAGGGGAGGAATGAACAAAATGGAAGGTCTGTGATAGGGTGGAAGGCAGGAGAGATTAGGAGACATTAAGGGAGGTTAAGAGATGGTTCAAGGCAAAAGCAGATGGTAATGGGACAAATTGAAAAACAAACGATGGCTTTAGGTGTAGTGTAAATGGCACTGGCAGAATGAAAGACAGCTGCCATGTTGGAGAGAGAAAAAATATATAAAAGGAAAGGAAACAAAAGGATTGGGGCAGAGGTTATATTCTTAAATTGTTGAACTCTATGTTGAGTCCAGAAGGCTGTAAAGTGCTTAATCGGAAGATGAGGCGCTGTTCCTCGAGCTTACGTTGAGCTTCTGTCCAGTCCTGTCAGAATAAAATTCTGACAGGACTGGACAGACTAGATGCAGGAAGGATGTTCCCGATGGTCGGGGAGTCCAGAACCAGGGGTCACAGTCTAAGGATAAGGGGTAAGCCATTTAGGACAGAAATGAGGATGAATTTCTTCACCCAGAGAGTGGTGAACCTGTGGAATTCTCTACCACAGAAGGCAGTAGAGGCCAATTCATTCAATATATTCAAGAAGGAGTTGGATATATTTCTTAAGGCTAAAGGGTTCAAGGGATATGGGAAGAATGCAGGGACAGGGTACTGAATTTGGATGATCAGCCATTTTTGCATTGAATGGCGGAGCAGGCTCGAGGGGCCGAATGGCCTACTCCTGCTCCTATATTCAATGTTTCTATGTTTCATTGGAACAGTGTAAGAGGCCGAGGATAGTGAGGCCTGAGTGGGAATGGGGCGGTGAATTGAAATGACAGGCGACCGGAAGCTCGGGGTCACCCTTACGGACTGAACGGAGGTGTTCCTCAAATCGGTCACCCAATCTGCGTTTGGTCTCCCTAATGTAGAGGTGATGAATCGTGAGCAGCGAATACAGTATACTAAATCACAAGAAGTACAAGTAAATCGCTGTTTCACCTGGAAGGGTTGTTTGGGGCCCTGGACAGTGGGAAGGGAGGAGTTATAAGGGCAGGTGTTGCATCTCCTGCGCTTGCACGGGAAGGTGCCGGGCAAAGGGGAAAGGGTGTGTCCTCCTGAAATCTGTTACTGTCCTCCTCATTGTGGACTACATTTCAGAGTTTCGTATCATTTGCAAACTATAAAATGATGTTGTGTATACCCAACTCCAGGTCATTAATATATATCAAAAAGAGCAGAACTCTACTGGCGATCCCTGGAGTGCTACATTGTATACCTCCATCCATTAAGATAAAAAACCGGTCACCGCTACTCTCTACATTCCGTCCCTTCCCCAATTTTGAATCCATGCTGTCCTGTCCCTTTAACCCCATGGGCTACACTTTTACAAACAATCTATTAGAAGCCACCTTTTGAAACGCCTTTTTAAAGTCCATATACACAACATTAACCACACTGCCCTCAAGTTGGTTCTATTTTCCTAACAAAGTGCATCACCCTGCTTTTATCTATATTAAAGTTCATTTGCCACTGATCAGCGCAGACTGCAAGTTTTGTAATGTCTATTATGAGATGAGCTTTAGAGAAATGTTCCTTCAATATTTGAAGCAAAGCATCAGCCTTATTGTGTACATACAATAACAATGAATAAAGGCAGCCATCTATAGCTGTGTGCGTTTTGGGAATTTTATCAGACAACCTGAAGATTTATTGCTCAGTAAACTCCTTGCTTATCTCTTTTAACTAGTGCTTTTCGAAGAACCGAGAGAAGTTATTACTTATATAAACAAACAGAACCGCTGTCCTGTTTGCTCCAGCCTCTCTATGTAATTTTCAGTGTATATTTATGCATCTCACATCCTCAAATCCACCACACCCCATCTAACATCCTCAGCTCCTCCACACAACACCTAATATAAGAACATGAGAAATAGGAGCAGGAGGAGTCCATTTGGCCCCTCGAGCCTGCTCCGCCATTCAGTAAGATCATGGCTGATCTTCTACTTCATTCCTGAACTATCCTCATATCCCTTGATTCCCTTAATATTCAAAAATCTATCGATCTCTGTCTTGAATATACTCAACGACTGAGCCTCCACAGCCCTCTGGGGTAGAGAATTCCAAAGATTCACCACCCTCTGAGTGAAGAAGTTCCTCCTCATCTCAGTCCTAAATGGCCGACCCCTTATTCTGAGACTGTGACCCCTGGTTCTAGACTCCCCAGCCAGGGGAAACATCCTCCCTGCATCTACCCTGTCAAGCCCTGTAAGAATTTTGTGTGTTTCAATGAGATCACCTCTCATTCTTCTAAACTCTAGAGAATATAGGCCTAGTCTACTCAATCTCTCCTCATAGGACAATCCCCCATCCCAGGAACCAGTCTGGTGAACCTTCGTTGCACTCTCTCTATGACAAGTATATCCTTCCTTAGGTAAGGAGACCAAAACTGTACACAATACTCCAGGTGTGGTCTCACCAGGGCCCTTTATAATTGCAGTAAGACGTCTTTAATCTTGTATCAAATCCTCTTGCAATAAAGGGCAACATACAATTTGCTTTCCTAATTGCTCGCTATTACCTGCATGTTAAATTTCAGCGATTCGTGTACAAGGACACCCAGATCCCGCTGAACACCAACATTTCCTAATCTCTCAACATTTAAAAAAATACTCTGCTTTTCTATTTTTCCTATATAAGCGGATAACTTCACATTTCACCACATTATATTCCATTGCCATGTTATTACCCATTCACTTAGTCTGCTTATATCCTCTTGAAGCCTCCTTGCAACCTGTTCAAAACTTACATCCCCACCCAGCTTGGTATCACCAGCAAACTTGGATATATTACATTTGGTCCCCTCATCCGAATCATTGATGTAGATTGTGAATAGCTGAGGTCCAAGCACAGATCCTTGCTCATCCCCGCCTAACATGAGAAGCTCCTCCGAAAATCCGCACCTAATATCTGCATCACTGCCCCAACCATTCTAATTTACTCAGGTCATCCTCAACTCCACCAAGTATCCTCAGCGCTTCCACGCCCCACGTAAAATCCTCAGCTCTTTACCACTCCACCTAATATCCTAATTTCCCCCCCACCGCCAACGAACATCACCTCTCCACCCCACCTTACATTCTCAGCGACTCAACAATCCCCCAGCCGCCAAACTTCCTCAGCAACTCCCCACCCTATCTCACGTAACCGCCTCTGATTTTCCATATCCCACCAGCTCCTCCGCACACACACAGCAAACATCCTCAGCTCCTCCCCACCCTGAACCTAACATCCTCAGCTCCTGCACAATCCATCTAATATTCTCAGCTATGCCAGACCTCCAGCTAACAGGTTGGGTGATTGGGCAGAAGCATGGCAGATGCCATATAACGTGGATAAATGTGAGGTTATCCACTTTGGTGTCAAAAACAGGAAGGCAGATTATTATCTGAACGGCAATAGATTGGGAGAAGGGGAAGTGCAACGAGACCTGGGTGTCCTTGTGCACCAGTCGCTGAAGGTAAGTATATGAAGGTGCAGCAGGTGGTTAAGAAGGTAAATGGTATGTTGGCCTTCGTAGCATTAGGGTTCGAGTACAGGAACAAGGATTTCTTGCAGCAGTTGTACAGGGCCTTGGTGAGACCACATCTTGAGTATTGTGTGCAGTTTTGGTCGCCTTATCTGAAGAAGGAAGTTCTTGCCATGGCGGGAGTGCAGTGAAGATTCACCAGACATACCTGGCATGGCAGGAATGATGTATGAGGAGAGATTGGGTCAATTGGGCTTATACTCGCTGGAGTTTAGAAGAATGAGAGGGGATCTCATTGAAACTTATAAAATTCTAACAGGACTAGACAGACTTGATGCAGGAAGGATGTTCCCGATGGCCGGGGATTCCAGAACCAGGAATCACAGTCTAAGGATAAGGGGTAAGCCATTTAGGACAGAGATGAGGAGAAATTTCTTCACCCAGAGAGTGGTGAACCTGTGGAATTCTCTACCAAATCAAATCAAATCAAATCAAATCAAATCAACTTTTATTGTCATTGTTAGTGCACAAGTGCAGTACAACGAAATGTAGGCTTGCGGCTCCCGAGAGTGTACATTTAGATTAAGACATTTAAACATTCAACATTCATTTGGCTTGTAATACATTAACATAAACATAACCATAATAAAGTGCATTGGCAGATGTGCAGGCTTTAGAGTTTATTTGTGGAGTTCAGTAGGATGACAGCCCTGGGAAAGAAGCTGTTCCTAAATCTGGTCGTACGGGTGCGAATGCATCTGTAGCGTCTCCCAGATGGCAGGAGGGCGAACAGACTGTGGCTGGGGTGGGTAGTTTCTTTGATGATGGACCTTGACCTCTGCAAACAGCGTTTCTGGTATATGTGCTCTATGGTCGGTAGCCGGGTGCCGGTAATGCGTTGGGCAGTTTTGACTACCCGCTGCAGGGCTTTCCGGTCATAGTAGCTACAGCTGCCATACCATACTGTGATACAGTTCGTCAGGATGCTCACTATTGTGCAGCGGTAAAAGTTAGAGAGGATCAGGGGTGACAGGTTACATCCCTTCAGCCTCCTTAGGAAATATAGGCGCTGCTGGGACTTCTTCACCAGAGTGGAGGTATTGAGAGACCAGGAGAGGTCTTCCGTGATGTGGACTCCGAGGAACTTAAAGCTGTCCACCCTTTCCACCACAGCCCCATTGATGTGGACGGGGGTGTGACTTCCGCCTTTAGACTTCCTGAAGCCCACAATGATTTCTTTGGTTTTCTTGATGTTAAGGGCTAGGTTGTGGCCTCCAAAGAAGGCAGTGGAGGCCAATTCATTAAATATATTCAAGAAGGAGTTGGATATATTTCTTAAGGCTAAAGGGATCAAGGGATATGGGGAGAAGGCAGGAACAGGGTACTGAGTTTGGATGATCAGCCATGATCTCATTGAATGGCGGAGCAGGCTCGAGGGGCCGAATGGCCTACTCCTGCTCCTATCTTCTATGTTTCTATGTTTCTATGTAACATCCTCAACATCTCTCCACTTATCTCTGCATAAACTCTGCAGCTGTCAATCACATACTCTCTGCCGGGGACTGTCAGGGAACTGCCTGTACGTATTTCTGCCTACAGTCTGTCAATCCAATGGGTGCGATGTGCTATCACAGATTATCAACCAGAGAGAACAACAACAACTTGCTGCAAATTTTTTTGCAATTCCGAACAGAGTTTACAAATTGTGTGCAGAGAGATAGAAACATAGAAACATAGAAGATAGGAGCAGGAGTAGGCCATTCGGCCCCTCGAGTCTCCTCCACCATTTAATGAGATCATGGCTGATCATCCAAACTCAGTACCCTGTCCCTGCTTTCTCCCCATACCCTTTGATCTCTTTAGCCTTAAGAAGAATATCCAACTCCTTCTTGAATATATTTAATAAGTTGGCCTCAACTGTCTTCTGTGGTTGAGAATTCCACAGGTTCACCACTCTCTGGGTGAAGAAATTCCTCCTCATCTCTGTCCTAAATGGTTTACCCCTTATCTTTCGACTGTGACCCCTGGTTCTGGACTCCCCAACCATCGGGAACATCCTTCCTGCATCTAGTCTGTTCAGTTCCTGTCAGAATTTTATAAGTTTCATGAGATCCCCTCTCATTCTTCTAAACTCCAGCGAGTATAAGCCCAATCGACCCAATCTCTCCTCGTACGTCATTCCTGCCATCCCAGGTATCAGTCTGGTGAATCTTTGCTGCATGGCAAGAACATCCTTCCTCAGATAAGGCGACCAAAACTGCATACAATACTCAAGGTGTGGTCTCACCAAGGCCCTGCACATTTGCAGCAAGACATCTTTGTTCCTGTACTCGAATCCTCTCGCTACAAAGGCCAACATACCATTTGCCTTCTTAACCACCTGCTGCACCTGCATGCTTACCTTCAACGACTGGTGCACAAGGACACCCAGGTCTCGTTGCACTTCCCCTTCCCCCAATCTATTGCCGTTCAGATAATAATCTGCCTTCCTGTTTTTGTCACCAAAGTGGATAACTTCGCATTTATCCACATTATACTGCATCTGCCATGCATCTGCCCAATCACCCAACCTGTCCAAATCATACTGGATACGTGCAAGTAGTTCTCTAACAGTTCCCAGGAGGAGAGTTTACTATAAAGTATTACCAAATGTCATTCACATGGAAATGACTTATGAAGTAATACTGGGCGGCCTACTGGTGGAGCTGTCCAGGGGCAGTATAAATACTCGGGCATGGGCCCAGCTTGCGCAGGACATTCTTTAACAGGAACTAGTGAAGGACACAACTAGATCTCCATGTTGAAAAACAGTTGATTAAAGCCTTGTTTAATACTCAGACCAAGGGCCTCGTAGTTTTCTGACATCACCAAGAATGTACAGTACTGAAATTATCCTTTCAGCCCAACAGGTGTATGCCGGTGTTTATGCTCCACTCGACCCTCCTCCCAACTTTCTTCGTAAACACCTTCAACATATCCTGCTATTCATTCATCGACCATGTGCTTATCTAACTTCCCCTTGAATGTGTCTATGCTGTTTGCTTCAATTATACCTTGTGACAGCGCCATCCACCACAGGGCGGCCATGTTTGTGTCCGCTGCAGGCGGCCATGTTTGTGTCACCCACAGACGGCCATGTTTGTGTCACCCACAGACGGCCATGTTTGTGTCACCCACAGACGGCCATGTTTGTGTCACCTACAGACATGTTTGTGTCACCTAAAGACGGCCATGTTTGTGTTTTGTGCGGTCGGCCATATTTGTGTGTCTCGAGGCCAAAACATATCATCAGTTTCTTTTAATATAGCTTTCCATGTAATGTATTTAATGCAAATGGTATATTGAAGGGCTTTAATAAAAATATGAATAAAAATACTGTTTTCAGGCTCTGTTTTGTGATTTCCCCTGCAGGCCTTCCATTTTAAATTTGAGAACAAAAATAAGAAATTTCCCACCCCAAAGAAAGTCATTGCTCTGTACGGGGTGATGTACAAAGACTACTGAGCACCTGGTTTGAGTATAAAACAAGGCTTTAATCAACTGTTTCAAAACCATGAGATTTCTGGTAACATCACTAGTTCCTGGTTACAGAAACATCCTGAGCAAGCTGGGTCCATGCCCGAGTATTTATACTCCTAGGATGGTGCCACCAGCTGGCCGCCCAGTGTTACCTCATGAGTCATGATAAGATTCATGACACGGGGATGGAACCCTCGACATTGGCCTTGTTACAAAATGAGCTGATAACTCCCTGGAACTGTCAGAGAAATCCTTGCATATTCTCTCAGCAAACAGTCTGCAGCTGTCAGTCACACGCTTTACCTTCCCGGGAACTGAGAATAAACTGTCTGCACCGATCACCAATCACTCTGCACAGAGTCTGCAGCTGTTCAGAAACATAGAAACATAGAAGATAGGAGCAGGAGTAGGCCATTCGGCCCCTCGAGCCTGCTCCGCCAATCAATGAGATCATAGCTGATCATCCAAATTCAGTACCCTATCCCTGCCTTCTCCCCATATCCCTTTAGCCTCAAGAAATATATCCATCTCCTTCTTGAATATGTTTAGTGAATTGGTATCAACTGCCTTCTGTGGTAGAGAATTCCACAGGTTCACCAATCTCTGGGTGAAGAAATTCCTCCTCAACTCTGTCCTAAATGGCTTACCCCTTATCCTTAGACTGTGACCCCTGGTTCTGGACTCGCCCGCCATTGGGAACATCCATCCTGCATCTAGTCTGTCTAGTCCAGTTAGAATTTTATAAGTTTCAATGAAATACCCTCTCATTCTTCTAAACTCCAGCGAATATAAGCCTAATCGACCCAATCTCTCCTCATACATCATTCCTGCCATCCCAGGTATCAGTCTGGTGAATCTTCGCTGCACTTTCTCCATGGCAAGAACATCCTTCCTCAGATAAGGCGATCAAAACTGCACACAATACTCAAGGTGTGGTCTCACCAAGGCCCTGTAAGACTGCAGCAAGACATCCTTGTTCCTGTACTCAAATCCTCTCGCTATGAAGGCCAACATACCATTTGCCTTCTTAACCGCCTGTTGCACCTACATGCTTACCTTCAGCGACTGGTGTAAAAAGACACCCAGGTCTCATTGCACTTCCCCTTCTCCCAATCTATTGCCATTCAGATAATAATCTGTCTTCCTGTTTTTGCCACCAAAGTGGATAACCTCACATTTATCCACATTATACTGCATCTGCCATGCTTCTGCCCAATCACCCAACCTGTCGAAATCATACTGGAGTTTCTCGGCATCCTCCTCACATCACACATGCCCACCCAGCTTTGTGTCATCTGCAAACTTGGAGATATTACATCTAGTTCCCTCGCCTAGATCATTAATATATATTGTGAATAGCTGGGGTCCTAGGACCGATCCCTGCGCTACCCCACTAGTCACTGCCTGCCACTCGGAAAAATACCCATTTATTCCAAACCTTTGCTTCCTGTCTGCCAACCAGTTATCAATCCAAGTCAGTACCTTGCCCCCAATCCCATGTGCCTTAACTTTGCACACTAATCTCTTATGCGGGACCTTATCGAAAGCCTTCTGAACGTCCAAATACACCACATCCGCTGGTTCTCCCTTATCTACTCTACCAGTTACATCCTCAAAACATTCCAGTAGATTAGTCAAGCACGATTTACCTTTTGTAAATCCATGTTGACTTTGTCCGATCCTGTCACTGTTTTCCAAGTGCTCTGCTATTACATCTTTTATAATGGACTCTAGCATTATCCCCACTACCGATGTCAGGCTTACTCATTTATTTAATTGCTAGTTGTGGGAGCTTGCTGTGCTCAAAATTCCAGGCTTCCTACTTTGCAACAGTTGATATGGTAGATTGAGAGAGACTCTTTCATCTGATGGGGGAGTCAAGAGCAAAAGGTGCACGACCTGAAAATTAGAGCTGGGCCGTTCAGGGCTGAGTTCAGAAAGCACATCTTCAGACAAAGAAACATAGAAACATAGAAGATAGGAGCAGGAGTAGGCCATTCGGCCCCTCGAGCCTGCTCTGCCATTCAATGCGATCATGGCTGATCATCCAAATTCAGTACCCTGTCCCTGCCTTCTCCCCATATCCCTTGATCCCTTTAGCCTTAAGAAATATATCCAACTCCTTCTTGAATATATTTAATGAATTGGCCTCAACTGCCTTCTGTGGTACAGAATTCCACAGGTTCTCTCTGGGTGAAGAAATTCCTCCTCATCTCTGTCCTAAATGGCTTACCCCTTATCCTTAGACTGTGACCCCTGGTTCTGGACTCCCCGACCATCGGGAACATCCTTCCTGCATTTAGTCTGTCTAGTCCTGTTAGAATTTTATAAGTTTCAATGAGATCCCCTCTCATTCTTCTAAACTCCAGTGAGTGTAAGCCCATTCGACCCAATCTCTCCTCATACGTCATTCCTGCCATCCCAGGTATCAGTCTGGTGAATCTTCGCTGCACTCCCTCCATGGCAAGAACATCCTTCCTCAGATAAGGCGACCAAAACTGCACACAATACTCAAGGTCTCACCATGGCCCTGTACAACTGCAGCAAGACATCCTTGTTCCTGTACTCAAACCCTCTCGCTACGAAGGCCAACATACCATTTGCCTTCTTAACGAAGGCGCACAAGCTGAAAATTAGAGCTGGGCTTTTCAGGGCTGAGGTCAGAAAGCACATCTCAGACAAAAGTGGTGGATATCTGAAATTCTCTTTCCAAAAAACTGTTGAGGCTAGATCAATTGAAAACGTCAAAACTGAGATGGAGAGATTGGGGTATTAGGGTTTATGGATCCAAGGCGGGTGCTTGAAGTTAAGATAGAGATCAGCCATAATCTAATTGAAGAATGTAACAGGCTGAAGGGGCTGAATGGCCTTCTCCTATTCCAATGTTCTGACCAGCTAAAGCATGTGATTTGAGTGCTTTGGGACATCCTGAGATCGTGAAAGGCGCTGAATAAATGCAAGTTCACTCTTTTTAAGCCCACTCTTCTTTGTGATGGACGTGGTTCCTCCATGCAGTTCGTGCTTAGCTCCGCTGCACGCGAGAAGTCCATTGCTGACGGCCATGAGCATTGGTTACAAATCCATTGGCCAGCATTCAGGTCAATGTCCTTCTTCCGACTGCCACTGATACTTTTTTGTTACTCCTATTTGCTTCTGATGTTTAGTTCAGCGTCAGCCGATTTTGATCGCTGAGTGATACAATTGCACTTCAACTATATCCGATTGTGGGCATTCTCACTATTGTTTGACTTATACTCAACAGAAAGCAACCTTGAAATTCCGTAGCCCTGCCCAAGCTATCTATGACCAGCATGACAATGATAAGCCTTTTAGCACATTGGAGAGGACAAAGTATTCTGGCTGAAATTGCAACATTGCGGGCGGACAGTATGTTGGATTCCACACTGACATCACTTGAGACCAGAAATCAGCCGCACTTGGCACTTTATGTAGCAAGTTAGAGATCTCAACTGCACAACAATAACTTATATTTAGAACTAGCCCTGGAATTTGAGAGTCAGCCCCAACCCAAGTGCTTTGGCACAACTCGAATCGGAAACAGACGAGCGAGCGAGCGAGTGCTGGTGAGATTTCTTCCGCGGAGTTTGGGGACTGTGTGTTAACGCAGGCGCAAGGCAAAGGTGGAGAGGTTTTGGGAGGAAGTAGGAGGGAGGAACTGACTGTTCTGCTGAAAATTTCGGTGGAAGGAAGGCTTAAAACAGGGCGTGTGAATGTCAGAGCGGCGTGGTGTTCTGCAATAGATGGAGGAGATGTAGAAATAAGGCTAAACGAGGGCGTGAGATGATATTAAGATGATTTGCATTTTTGTAAGAATGAATGGTTTCGGGTGAAATGTTAATGGAGGTCATGAAAGACAATTGGCAAGCGGGTAAAGATACGTGCGAGTGTGCTCTTTTAGCAGGCAGTAAACCTTATTGGGGGGTGGAAAGAGAGAGAACAGAAAGTAGAGCAGGAGAACCGCACCAACAACTTGCATTTGTATAGCGCCTTTAAGACAGTAAAACGTCCCAAGGCGTGTTACCAAAACAACAATTGGCACCGAGCCTCATAAGGATATACTTCGACAGGCGAGCTCATTCATGAGTAAAGAGATAGGTTTTGGAATAAACGGGTCTTTTTCCGAGTGGCAGGCAGTGACTAGTGGGGTACAGCCGGGATCGGTGCTAGGACCCCAGCTATTCACAATATATATTAATGATCTAGACAAGGGAACTAGATGTAATATCTCCAAGTTTGCAGACGACACAAAGCTGGGTGGGTATGTGTGCTGTGAGAAACTCCAGTATGAGTTGGACAGGTTGGGCGATTGGGCAGATGCATGGCAGATGCTGTATAATGTGGATAAATGCAAGGTTATCCACTTTGGTGACAAAAACAGGAAGGCAGATTATTATCTGAACGGCAATAGATTGGGAGAAGGGGAAGTGCAACGAGACCTGGGTGTCCTTGTGCACCAGTCGCTGAAGGTAAGCATGCAGGTGCAGCAGGCGGTTAAGAAGGCAAATGATATGTTGGCCTTCGTAGCGAGAGGATTCGAGTACAGGAGCAAAGATGTCTTGCTGCAGTTGTACAGGGCCTTGGTGAGACCACACCTTGAGTATTGTGTGCAGTTTTGGTTGCCTTATTTGAGGAAGGATGTTCTTGCTATGGAGAGAGTGCAGCGAAGGTTCACCAGGCTGATACCTGGGATGGCAGCAATGACGTATGAAGAGAGATTGGGTTGATTAGGCTTATACTCGCTGGAGTTTAGAAGAATGAGAGGGGATCTCATTGAAACTTATAAAATTCTAACAGGACTAGACTGACTAGATGCAGGAAGGATGTTCCCGATGGTCGGGGAGTCCAGAACCAGGGGTCACAGTCTCAGGATAAGGGGTAAGCCATTTAGGACTGAGATGAGGAGGAATTTCTTCACCCAGAGAGTGGTGAACCTGTGGAATTCTCTACCACAGAAGGCAGTTGAGGCCAATTCATTAAATATATTCAAGAAGGAGTTGGATATATTTCTTAAGGCTAAAGGGATCAAGGGATATGGGGAGAAAGCAGGGACAGGGTACTGACTTAGGATGATCAGCCATGATCTCATTGAATGGCGGAACAGGCTCGAGGGGCCGAATGGCCTGTGCCTGCACCTATCTTCTGTGTTTCTATGTTTCTATAATACCCTCAAGTTGTGTTCTTACCCCACTGTATCGTTTCAAGACAGAGCTGATCACGCTGCGAGTGTTGGACGCAACAGTGCCTCTCCTGAGCGAGTCAACTCAGGCTCAGTGGGTAGGCCCCTTGCCCCTGTGTCAAATGGTTGGGGTTCAAGTCCCACTCCAGGGACTTGCGCCCTAAAAATCCAGCCTGACTCATCCAGGGGAGTGCTGCACTGTCGGAGGTGCCGTCTTTCGGGCGAGAAGTTAAACCGATGCCCCATCTGCTCTCTCAAGTGGACGTAAAAGATTCCCTGGCACTATTTCGGCGGAAAAGCAGAGGAGTTCTCCCCAGTGTCCTGCCCAATATTTATCCCTCAATCAACATCACTATAGCAGATTATATCTGGTCCACATCACATTGCTGTTTGTGGGAGCTTGCTGCGCGCAAATTGGCTGCCGAGTTGCCCACATTGCAACACAGTTCAAAAATAAAACTACTTAATTGGCTCTTAAGCGATTTGAGATGTCTGGTGGTCTTGTAAGGCGCCATATAAGTAAAAGTCTTGCTTTAATCAGGGCAATGCTTCAGTCTTATATTGCTCCAATAATGTGTTACACACATAGAAACATAGAAACATAGAAGATAGGAGCAGGAGTAGGCCATTCGGCCCCTCGAGCCTGCTCCGCTATTCAATGAGATCATGGTTGATCATCCAAATTCAGTACCCTGTCCCTGCCTTCTCCCCATATCCCTTGATCCCTTTAGCCTTAAGAAATATATCCAACTCCTTCCTGAATATATTTAATGAATTGGCCTCTACTGCCTTCTGTGGTAGAGAATTCCACAGGTTCACCACTCTCTGGGTGAAGAAATTCCTCCTCATTTCTGTCCTAAATGGCTTACCCCTTATCCTTAGAGTGTGACCCCTGGTTCTGGACTCCCCGACCATCGGAAACATCCTCCTTGCATCTAGTCTGTCCAGTCCTGCCAGAATTTTACAAGTTTCAATGAGATCCCCTCTCATTCTTCTAAACTCCAGCGAGTAGAAGCCCAATTGAATCAATCTCTCCTCATACATCATTCCTGCCATCCCAGGTATCAGCCTGGTGAATCTTCACTGAACTCCTTCCATGGCAAGAATATCCTTCCTCAGATAATGCGACCAAAACTGCACACAATACTCAAGGTGTGGTCTCACCAAGGCCCTGTACAACTGCAGCAAGATATCCTTGTTCCTGTACTCAAACCCTCTCGCTATGATGGCCAACATACCATTTGCCTTCTTAAACGCTTGCTGCACCTGCATGCTCACCTTCAGTGACTGGTGCACAAGGACACCCAGGTCTCATTGCACTTCCCCTTCTCCCAATCTATTGCCATTCAGATAATAACCTGCCTTCCTGTTTTTGACACCAATGTGGATAACCTCACATTTATCCACGTTAGATTGCATCTGCCATGCTTCTGCCCAATCACCCAACCTGTCCAAATCATCCTGTAGTTTCTCGGCATCCTCCTCACAGCACACACGCCCACCGAGCTTTTTGTCATCTGCAAATTTGGAGATATTACGTCTAGTTCCCTTGCCTAGTTTATTAATATATAATGTGAATAGCTGGGGTCCAAGGACCGATCCCTACGGTACCCCACTAGTCACTGCCTGCCACTCAGAAAAAAAACCATTTATTCCAACTCTTTGCTTCCTGTTTGCCAACCAGTTATCAATCCAAGTCAGTAATTTGCCCCCAGTCCCATATGCCTTAACTTTGCACACTAATCTCTTATGCGGAACTTTATCGAAAGCCTTCTGAAAGTCTAAATACACCACATCCACTGGTTCTCCCTTATCTATTTTACTAGTTACATCCTCAAAAAATTCCAGTAGATTAGTCAAGCACGATTTACTTTTTGTAAATCCATGTTCACTTTGTCCGATCCTAACACTGTTTTCCAAGGGCTCTGCTATTACATCTTTTATAATGGACTCTAGCATTTTCCCCACTACCGATGTCAGGCTTACCGGTCTGTAATTCCCTGTTTTCTCTCTACCACCTTTTTTGAATAGTAGGGTAACATTAGATACCCTCCAATCCATGGATACTGTTCCAGATTCCATCGAATGTTGGATGATGATAAGCAATGCATCTACTATTTCCAGGGCCACTTCCTTAAGTACCCTAGGATGTAGATTATCAGGCCCTGGGGATTTATCGGCCTTCAATCCCATCAATTTCCCTAACACCGCTCCCTCCATGGCAAGAGCATCCTTCCTCAGATAAGGTGACCAAAACTGCACACAATATTCAAGGTGTGGTCTCACCAAGGCCCTGTACAACTGCAGCAAGACATCCTTGTTCTTGTACTCGAACCCTCTTGCTACGAAGGCCAACATACCATTTGCCTTCTTAACCGCCTGCTGCACCTACATGCTTACCTTCAGCGATTGGTGCACAAGGACACCCAGGTCTCATTGCACTTCCCCTTCTTCCAATCTATTGCCGTTCAGATAATAATCTGCCTTCCTGTTTTTGACACCAAAGTGGATAACCTCACATTTATCCACATTATACTGCATCTGCCATGCTTCTGCCCAATCACCCATCTTGTCCAAATCATACTGGAGTTTCTCGGCAGCCTCCTCATAGCACACATGCCCACCCAGCTTTGTCTCATCTGCAAACTTGGAGATATTACATCTAGTTCCCTCGTCTAGATATATATTGTGAATAGCTGGGGTCCTAGGACCGATCCCTGCAGGACCCCACTAGTCACTGCCTGCCATTCGGAAAAAGAGCCGTTTATTCCAACTCTTTGCTTCCTGTCTGCCAACCAGTTCTCTATCCACGTCAATACCTTGCCCCCAATCCCATGTGCCTTAACTTTAAAGGCTAATCTCTTACGCGGGACTTTATCTAAAGCCTTCTGAATGTCCAAATACACCACATCCACTGGTTCTCCCTTATCTATTTTACCAGTTACATCCTCAAAAAATTCCAGTAGATTAGTCAAGCACGATTTACCTTTTGTAAATCCATGTTGACTTTGTCCGATCCTGTCACTGTTTTCCAAGTGCTCTGCTATTACATCTTTTATAATGGACTCTGGCATTTTCCCCACTACCGATGTCAGGCTTACCAGTCTGTAATTCCCCGTTTTCTCTCTACCACCTTTTTTGAAGGTGGTAGAGAGAACGTCAACATATGACCTTTCATCTGTCAAAAATATTTGACAGATGAATTGTCATCGTCTGACAGCTCTGCGATGTTTACCAATGGTGACATTCTCTGTAGTTTGACGAGGTCTTGAATTGAAGACCTCATCAAACCTCTTCCTTTTTGCAGAATACGAGATGGTTGTAGCATTGAGAGACTCTCTACAGAATCTCAGCATCTCTACCGCGGAGGTGCGAGACACTCCGCATACCCACCAACCGAAGCCTGCAGGAAGAATCAAAGGTAAGTACACTTTGATGTAAAAGGACTACTAATCACTTGGTTTGAGTATAAAACAAGGCTTTATTCAACTGTTTCACAACCATGAGATTCTAGTCACATCACCAATTCCTGGTTACAAAAACGTCCTGAGCAAGCTGGGCCCACGCCCGAGTATTGATACTCCTTGGCTGGCGCCACCAGCTGGCCGCCCAGTGTTACTCCTTGAGTCGTTTCTTCATGAATAAGATTCACGACACACTTTTTCTTACACTTTCTACTTACCTCACATCTGCACCCCTCCACACTTGCACCCATCACTTACCTCCACAGCGCACTTCTGCACCCCTCTGACCCCTGCAGGCCCACTACTCACCTCGGTGTCCATGGTGGGGTTGAGAGCCTATGGAAAGCCGGTGCTCGTGGGGGGCAAAATGGGGATAAGCTTGTTTTCTGCCTGTTAACTACCTGTTAAGAGGCAGTTAAGTGGCTGTAATCACTCCACCCCACCCCTCCAAGGAGACGGGACCCGGCGCGGGATGGCAAGATGCCACGGAGGCGGGTTGGGCGCCCGCCCCCATATTCTGCCATTTTCCCGGCAGTCCCGCCTCCATTCCCGCCTGCCCCGGGCTGGCAAGATCGCGCCCTATGTCTCCAAGATAAGGTGAGATTCTACAGCTCACGAGGACAGGCAAGGGAAAATAAAGAAAGGCGTGTGTTTCGGCCTAAGAAAGGAAAGGCTTGACAGAGTAAATCGAGCGGGGTGCCAAACAGGCTGCGATAATGTACAGGCCCATTTTTCAGTCCGGAGTTAAATTTCCATTGCCCAGCATGAAGCTAGAAGTAGGGATAAGAAACAAACAAAGATTCACATTGATATAGCGCCTGTACCACCTCAGAAAGTTTTAAAGCCCATTACAACCAATGCATTACTTTTCAAGTCTAATTACTGTTGTAATTTGGGTGACGATGCGTCTGATTTGCGCACAGAACGACCTCACAAATATAAATGGGATGATGGCCAGTAGTACTCTCCCTCTCTTAGGTAGTCCCTCGGAACCGAGGATGACTTGCTTCCACATGAAAAATGAGTTCTCAGGTGACTGATGAGTCCAATGTGGGACCTACAGTCTCTGTCACAGGTGGGGCAGACGGTAGTTGAAGGGGTGGGTGGGTGGGGTGCTTGGGTTGACGTGCACTCCTTGCGCTGTTTGCGCTTGGCTTCCGCTTGCTCCCGGTGAAGAGACTCGAGGTGTTCGGCGCCTTCCCGGATGCTTCTCCTCCACTTTGTGCGTTCTTGGGCCAGGGATTCCCAGGTGTCGGTGGGGATGTCGCACTTTTTCAAGGAGGCTTTGAGGGTGACCTTGAAGCGTTTCCTCTGCCCACCTGGGGCTTCCTTGCCGTGCCGGAGCTCCGAGTAGAGCGCTTGTTTTGGGAGTCTCGTATCGGGCATGCGGACACTGTGACCCGTCCATCGGAGCTCATTGAGCGTGGTCAAAGCTTCGATGCTGGGGATGTTGGCCTGACTGAGAACACTGACATTGGTGGGCCTATCCTGCCAATGGATTTGCAGGATCTTGTGGAGGCAGCTTTGGTGGTACCTATCCAGTAATTGGAGATGGCCAGATAATCTATTGTTGGTGATCCTGGTTGAGTGAGATTTCACCTGTTCGTTTCCGAAATAATGCCATGGGAACTTTCACTTTCATCTGAGAGGGGAGACGGGGCATGAGTATAAAATCTCATCTGAACGACAGCACCTCCGGCAGTGCAGCTCTCCCTCGATAATATCATTGGGATTGGCAGCCTGGATTATGCATTCAAACCTCAGGAGAGAGTCTGGAACCCACGCCCTTCTGACTCAAAGGCGAGAGTGCTACGAACAAAGTAGCTATTCACAATATATATCAATGATCTAGACGAGGGAACTAGATGTAATATCTCCAAGTTTGCAGACGACACAAAGCTGGGTGGGCGTGTGTGCTGTGAGGAGGATGCCGAGAAACTCCAGTATGATTTGGACAGGTTGGGTGATTGGGCAGAAGCATGGCAGATGCAATATAACATGGATAAATGCGAGGTTATCCACTTTGGTGTCAAAAGCAGGAAGGCAGATTATTATCTAAATGGCAATAGATTGGGAAAAGGGGAAGTGAAACGAGACCTGGGTGTCCCTGTGCACCAATCGCTGAAGGTAAGCATGCAGGTGCAGCAGGCGGTTAAGAAGGCAAATGGTATGTTGGCCTTCGTAGCGAGAGGATTTGTGTACAGGAACAAGGATGTCTTGCTACAGTTGTACAGGGCCTTGGTGAGACCACATCTTGAGTATTGTGTGCAGTTTTGGTCGCCTTATCTGAGGAAGGATGTTCTTGCCATGGAGGGAGTGCAGCGAAGATTCACCAGGCTGATACCTGGGATGGCAGGAATGACGTATGAGGAGAGATTGGGTCAATTGGGCTTATACTCGCTGGAGTTTAGAAGAACGAGAGGGGTTCTCATTGAAACTTATAAATTTCTGACAGGGCTGGACAGACTAGATACAGGAAGGATGTTCCTGATGTCCGGGGAGTCCAGAACCAGGGGTCACAGTCTAAGGATAAGGGGTAAGCCATTTAGGACAGAAATGAGGAGGAATTTCTTCACCCAGAGAGTGGTGAACCTGTGGAATTCTCTACCACAGAAGGCAGTTGAGGCCAATTCATTAAATATATTCAAGGAGGAGTTGGATATATTTCTTAATGCTAAAGGGATCAAGGGATATGGGGAGAAGGCAGGGACAGGGTACTGAGTTTGGATGATCAGCCATGATCGCATTGATTGGCGGAGCAGGCTCGAGAGGCTGAATGGCCTCCTCCTGCTCCTCTCTTCTATGTTTCTATGTTTCTGTGACCAAATCCGACGTTATTAATCCCAAACCAAAGGAGTTGGAGAATTTGAGAATTGTTTTTCTGTTTCTTTTCAGAAATGGAGTTATTACAACGAAAATTAAGAGACACAGGTGAAGACACAAATTTAATGAATGATATGAATTTAAAATATCTATGACGTTATATATATAATAAACAATAATAAATAATGATGCTCTCGCCCAGCTCCTCTTCCGTGCACCTTCCACATCAAACTCCAACAATAAGTTAGAACCTCTCATGGACTTCTTTAACACGATGACGGTGACCATCCATTAGCTCTGCCGTGGTGACATCGTCTGAAAACATTGTTGCAGGTTTCTTAAGTATGCTGCCGACACCCAAATCTATCTTTCCTCCATCTCAATTGATGCCTCAACTGCCTCCGGATTGACAGGTTGCTTCTCTGACCTCCTGCACTGGCTCACCCGCAACTTCCTCCAGCTAAATATTGGGAAGGCCAACTCTATTCTGTTAGAACCCAGCCAGAACTCTTTACCTCGTTCCCGAGCCCTTCTCCCTCTCTGATACTGTTCCACGTTGCATCATAGATTCATGGAGTCATACGGCACAGAAGGAGGCCCATTCAGCCCATCAGGTCCGTGCCGGCTCTCTGTAGAGCAATCCAGTCAGTCCCATTCCCCCGCTCTATCCCCGTAGCCCTGCAAGTTTATTTCCCTCAAGTGCCTATCCAGTCTCCACTTGAAAACATTGAGTGTCTCCGCTTCCACCACTTCCGTCGGCAGCGAGTTCCAGGTCCTCACCACTCGCTGCGTAAAAAAGTTTTTCCTCACATCCCCCCTGTATCTCTTGCCCAAAACCTTAAATCTGTGTCCCCCAGTCCTTGTACCTTCAGCTAGTGGGAACAGCCTTTCCCCGTCTAGCCTATCCAAACCCGTCATAATCTTGTACACCTCTAGCAAATCACCCCTCAACCTCCTTTGCTCTAATGAAAACAAATCCAGCTTCTCCAACCTGTCCTTGTAGCAAAGATCCCCAATCCCCGGAACCATTCTGGTAAATCTCCTCTGCACCCTCTCAAGGGCCTTCACATCCTTCCGACAGTGTGGTGACCAGAACTGGACACAATACTCCAGTTGTGGCCTAACCAGCGCTTTATAAAGGTTCAGCATAACTTCTCTACTTTTGTACTCAATACCTCTATTTATGAAGCCCAAGATCCCATATGCTTTTTTAACCACCCTCTCAATAGGCCCCGCCACCTTCAGGGACCTATGCACATTAACTCCCAGGTCCCTCCGTCCCTCATGTTGTGAACTGACCTGTCCAGGAATAATTTTGATGAATGTGTTTTCAGTGATTGATAATGAGGTCACTCACGGTCCTAGTTTTATAAGAAGGCAACACAACGACCTGCCTTCCCAATAACATGGTTCAGTTTAACTGGAATTTCAATGTATTTATTGGTTTTCACTGTTATGAAATATTATTTCACTGTCTGTGTATCTGACTCGGCTCCTCAGGTCTGACTACCGAACTGAGGTTGTTGCTGAGATCTTTACAGCTAAAACCCTGATCCATGGCTTTGTCACATCCAGACTTAAAAAGTCCAATGCTCTCCTGTCCGGACTCCGATCCTCCACTTTCCATATGCTTGGGCTCAAGCCCTAGCCTTCTGCTAGTATCCTATCCTATCTTCTCCTTCTTAGGCAGTCCCTCAGAACCGAGTATGACTTGCTTCCACATTAAAAATAAGTTCTCAGGTGACTGATTATTCCAATGCGGGACCTATAGTCTCTGTCACAGGTGGGGTAGAGGGTGTTTGAAAGGGCAGGTGGGTGGGGTGCTTGGGTTGACGTGCGCTCCTTGCACTGCCTGCGCTTGGCTTCCCGCTTGCTCCCGGCGAAGAGACTCGAGGTGTTCGGCGCCTTCCCGGATGCTTCTCCTCCACTTTGTGCGGTCTTGGGCCAGGGATTCCCAGGTGTCGGTGGGGATGTTACACTTTTTCAAGGAGGCTTTGAGGGTGTTGTAAGGATTCCGGGGGCTTCTTTTAAACTGGTTTAAGGTAATCTACCTGGCCAGCAGTCTTTTTGCTGCTGCACTCTAAACCAATTTACAAACAGCGGTTTTGAATCGCTACCCCTCCTTTAGTTCTGAGTGGAGGAACTTATAATTAATGATATTAAAACGGAACACGTGGTTTGGATGAGAGAAAAAAATCAATCTTTATTAACTAAAAGAAACTATAATCACAATATCAAACTATCCCACACGAACACAGTGAAATTGTAAAACTATATAACAGGGGGTTGCAGACGGTGAAAACGAGGGATACAATGGCTACAATGTTATTTAAACAATCTTAGCAATTCCCTTAAATCACCATCCCCCCTTAACTCCTGCTAGGTTGCCTTGTTGAGGAGTCAGAAACTCTGCTCACATGTCTGCTCACATGTGGTCCAGCGAAGAGAGAGAGAGAGAGCTCACCTATGGTCCCAGGAAGTCAAGAGAGAGTCAAGAGAGCGAGCTGGCTGCTCAGCCCCTTTTTTATACCTGGTGAGCCCCTCACATCCTGCCTTGCAAGGGCTGTGTGCAAAATTAACCCCAAAGCTGTGATAGGCTAACTCAAAGTGGTTAGATTGAGTTAATGTGATTTTCAGAGCTCCCTGTGCTGAAACAAAAGGGAGATACTGGGTGATTTAAAATCCTTTCAAATGTTAACGCTTCCCATTCAAGGTGCAAAAGTCTCTTCTGCAGTTCAGGTGTATCTAAACAAATGCTAATAGCATTCAGTTGCTTTGTAAACAAAGCATTGTCCTTTGTCTTCATTGAACCTTACTTCCAGACACAGAAAGCTACATCCCAAGCCTCTTTTTCTCGGCCATGTGGTGACTGCCATTTTATCCCTGGAAATTTAAAAGCACATCGCTCAGGGATCCTTTAATCAAAAAGGTGAATCTTCAGAACTGTAAATCATTGCGAATTCTTACAGTCCACCCTTGGATACTTCCAGCTTGCTTGTAGTATCCTCTTGAAGAAATGAGCAATGATTTCTGACCCCCCACAAACAACCATCCCCTGTATTTACCTAATAGCTATCTGCCACTGATCCCCGTCCCGTCTATTCCCCTTAAAATCAAGAAAAACCATGGTACGGCAGGCATCTTACAGATACTTCAGTTTTCACTAAGGGGTCTCATACCCCTACACGCTTGTAAAATTATACAGTGTAAACCAAATTTACAGTCACCTTTTTTTTACATCATAAGTTATTACAAAATGTTGCAATCTTAGTTACACAATGTACTCAAAAATTATCGCAAGCACGGAGAGGGTCCTACGCCTCTGCTCAACTTGGAGTTGTCACAATCTGGTCCCAAGCACGGAGAGGACCTCACGCCTCTGCTCAACTTGGGGCTGCAACACAAAATACAAAAAATCATTAAACAACATGCTTAAATGAACCCCGATCATCACGTGCCGATGATGGGTCGCGAAATTCGAGTGGGCATTGCTCCTCCCACTCGGGCAGTAAAAGTACCTTCCACCCCCCTATGATCAGCTTAAACTTTAAAACAGGCAGAATGGATTTTGCAACCAGCCTGCTCCGCCAGCCCCGAGCCGTTCCCTTGTCCCTCTGTGGAGGCGGGGTACCCCTCACGTTTAAAATATTACCTTAGCACAGACCAAGACCGGGGAGTATGGGATCTCATGACTCCCAGTCCCTCCCCCTCCCGTCTTCCCTCGACTAGCTGCAGAAAATGATGGGTGCCTGGGTGGCGGCACTCCCTGGCCCCACACTGATCCAGCCACCCACTCATCCTTCCCAGCCACAACTTCTCTACTTTGCCCGTGGGCCCCCGGGTGAGTTCCTCCCTCCCCCGACCGCACCCACGTGACTCTTGGGTCTCCCCCTCCTCTATGCAATCATTCCCGGGCCATCACCACCCACCCCCGGGGAACGCGTCCCTATGACCAGGCGCCCGCGCTTCCCCATCGTGACTCCTCAACAGCGAGGCCTCCCGCACGTGAACTTCGGTCAGGATAGTGCTGGGTTGGGGGCCATGCCCCACCCAGCTGGGGCCATCTCCTCCCCGTAGGAGGAGTAGGCAAGTTCCTCCGGACTCGGTCCGGCTTTTCCCCGAAGATCACTGCGGGGTCTCCTGGATTTGTCCAGTGGCGAGGTGATCCCCAACATTCCGTATCTTCATTCGATGTCCAGCTCGGGCTGGGCGAACATGGCTGCTTCATTTTCCAATCTCCTGTAAAACTTAAAAGGGACATGCAGCCAGGTCTCACTGACCTGCTGCCTTAGGTGGAGACATGGTCGGGTCCCTCGACCTCGGACCAAAATACAAACATTTGGCACACATGTAAATTTAAACTCTTTAAACTTAAACTTAAGACTAGTTAAATCAACAAAACTTAAAATACACCTTAAAGCAAGCTATATACGCACACATAGCTATCATACAAATGCCGCCCATCTCCGGACGGCCAGTCTAATCTCTGGCACTGTCGCAGATTGCTGCTGACTGCAGCGAAGCTGGACTGCCTCCTGTCTCTGGTCCCTCGCAGCTTATGGCTGTTGAGTGGGGGCCTCTGTTCTCTGGCTTCTCCCTGGCTCGGGAAACCGCCCTATTCCACTGTAAAGTGGGTGACCATGCTTTCTTAGGCTGGGGCACCCGCTGAGACCTTCTGAGGGGTGTCTCTATGGGGGAAACTTTGGCTGGCGGACCCTAAGCTTGGGTCACAGCCCCAGCTGGCTGGGAACCTTCTCCCCATGTCCAAATAGCCCGCACTGTATAATATACCTGGCAGCCTGCCGGTGCAAATCTCTCTCTGGGTTTGTTTGCTTTTCCCTGGAAACAATTCACAGTTCCTGTTTTTGTAGGCTGTGAACTTGAACTTGCATGGACAGCAAACTCATGTACCCTCACCCAGGTGGCTTTAACTGGGGAATTTTGGACCTGCCTTTTTCCTGGGGCCAAAACTATCCCCTGCGTGCCTCCCTTGTCCTGGATTTCTGCTACTGGGCCTGCTCTACAGGGGTCCCAGAACTCTCCTCTTCTGTTCCCTGGCTTAAACCGCTTATTCTGAATATGAATGGCTCCTCCCCCCACACAAGCCACAGTGCTTGCCTGTGAACTCGAACTTGCTGTGGGCTGAGGATTCCTATTCTCAGGCTCACTCCTCACGGGCGGACCGTACCTCCGTTGTTGGAGGGGGTACACTGGTCCTGGTCCCTGCCTGCCTAGCGGGACCTGCTGGTGTTCTCCTACCACACCATTGTCCACCCCTCCTTGCTGCCAGAGCTCCTCAAGACCCGGAGCTGTGGGCTGCTGTCTTGGGATCTCTAATTCCCTAGCCAGCCTTTCCCTGGGTGATGCCTGTGGGGCGGTTTGATTTGGGCTGCCAGTAAAATCCAGCTGACCTGCCTTCGGGCTGATCAGACAAATCATCCCCTTTGATGCATTTAAAGCCATGTTAAGGCTTTCTAACTCTGCCCTACAGGGGCCATGATCTGCTTCCTCAAACCTTAGGGCGCAGGCCAGCTTATAAGCTGCCTTTGCTTCCCTAAACCTTTCCTCCTGCTCTCTCTTCACACCCTTCCTAACCCAGCCATCTATACCCCGATAGGTCAGCCTACACGCTGCTGCTAACATCCGCAGGGCTACCCACATACTGAAAACAATGAGAGAAAAAGAGCTGATGCTTTCACCAGATCCAGACCACTTATTAAATCAAAAACTGCCTCCACTCCTGGCTGGCTCGCCATTGTAAGGATTCCGGGGGCTTCTTTTAAACTGGTTTAAGGTAATCTACCTGGCCAGCAGTCTTTTTGCTGCTGCACTCTAAACCAATTTACAAACAGCGGTTTCGAATCGCAACCCCTCCTTTAGTTCTGAGTGGAGGAACTTATAATTAATGATATTAAAACGGAACAAGTGGTTTGGATGAGAGAAAAAAAATCAATCTTTATTAACTAAAATAAACTATAATCACAATATCAAACTATCCCACATGAACACAGTAAAATTGTAAAACTATACAGCAGGGGGGTTGCAGACGGTGAAAACGAGGGATCCAATGGCTACAATGTTATTTAAACAATCTTAGCAATTCCCTTAAATCACCACCCCCCCTTAACTCCTGCTAGGTTGCCTTGTTGAGGAGTCAGAAACTCGGCTCACCTATGGTCCAGCGAAGAGAGAGAGAGAGAGAGAGATCACCTATGGTCCCAGGAAGTCAAGAGAGAGTCAAGAGAGCGAGCTGGCTGCTCAGCCCCTTTTTTATACCTGGTGAGCCCCTCACATCCTGCCTTGCAAGGGCTGTGTGCAAAATTAACATCAAAGCTGTGATAGGCTAACTCAAAGTGGTTAGATTGAGTTAATGGCCCAGAAATTCCAGAACGGGGCTTGCAGCGCGTGCAAGCCCCGTATTTGCACTTACCCCGCGCTCGTGCCGATCAGCTTCTGGGACGCCTGAACTTGCAGAAATAGAAAGCACATTCCCGGGCAGCGTATGACGTCACGCCGCCCAGGAGTGCAGCCAGCGCGAAGCCAGGAGCGTGCAGTGTAAGTGAGACACGCCCCTTGAGGTCTCAGTTTCACTGGACACGCCCCCAATGTTTCTGTCAAGCTGCTAAGGATTTTTACATGCAAAGCAGCAGTTTAAATAGGTTATTGGAAGTTTTTTGAAGATTTTGGTAACTTTTATAAACTTTTTAAAATGTTTACATTATTTTGAGTAATCTGAAGTAGTTTTAAAGAGAATTAAAGCAATTTAAAGACTTTTAAAAGCCCTAAAAGAATTTTTTAAATTCCATTTATTTATTTAGCAATGTCGTCGTCATACGTGTCTTCACACTGTTCCCTTTGGGGAACTGTATGAAGTGGTGGAAGGATTTATGGCCATGATTAACGCTCATTCCGTGACCGTAACCATCTTTGAACCAGCCATTAGGGCGGTTAGTCCTATGGCGGGAGGGTTTTACGGGCTCCCACAAGCTATACAAGGAGGGGGGGCCACCCACACCCACGGACGCAAATATCCCACTGGATGTCAACCCAGAATTTAGAGCCGGAGCTCCGACTCCACTTGCCGGGACTGTCTGGAGCGGGGTTCGAAACCCTACCCTGATCTGGCCCAGCGGCGGGGATCCTACCGCTATGACAAAGGCCCAATCCAATTAGCAACGTGAAATGGCAGCATAGGGCTCCAGTCACGGGGAGGGAAAAGGCACAGGAAACGTATGGGTGTCACCTTTTGTGCGGAGTGGGCCTTTTGCGTAGCAGTAAGCATCCCCGCCGCTGGGCCAGAAGGAGTAGGGTTTTGAACCCCACTCCAGACAGTCCCGGCAAGTGGAGTCGGAGCTCCAACTTTAAATTCTGGGTGGACATCCAGCGGGATGCTTGCGTCCGTGGGTGTTGGTGGCACCCCCCCCCGTCAGATGGGTTGTGGGAGCCCGTAAAACCCGCCCGCCATAGGACTAACCACCCTAATGGCTGGTTCAAAGATGGTTACGGTCACGGAATGAGCGTTAATCACGGCCATAAATCCTTCCACCACTTCATACAGTTCACCAAAGGGAACAGTGTGAGGATACGTACGATGATGACCTCTTGCGCAATGCACCTCCTTGGACCCTCAGTCGCAGATGCGAGGGGGCAAGTTGTGCAATTGTTAAATTTTTTATTTTATTGACATGTAAAATGTTGGCCCATTAATTCCCTTCCAAATGCGCTAGTACGGTCGGGGTACTTACGCATCTGGCCGGATGAAATGCCGGTTTTCAGCATGCACAGTGCATGTGGGGAAAACCGGCATTTCCTGTCCTCTGAACGAAGGGGTTCAGAGGCAGAACGCATGCGACTGCACAGGCAGCGCGTGCGCAGTATAATTCGCCGCTTTCATTAATGCTTTCAGTGAGGTCCAGTCATTACAACTTACACATGAAAAAAGCATGGGTACAGTTGCTCCAGAGGCTGCGTAGGAAGATATTTCTTATCGTGGAGCTTCTGAAAGTATGTATGTCTGTATATATTCCTTTGCGTGTTATGTATATATTCCTTTACTTATGTGTATGAATGTATTATTTAATTATGACTTTCAGAGAAAGTAACTTATTGGAAAATCATAATTAAAAATATACATTCATACACATTAGTAAAGGAATATAAAACATACCTACATATATGTAAAGGAATATATGTGGACATACATACATAACTCATTCTCACATTCCATTCACACAGCCACAATTGCTCCTTCTACCTACCGTTCTGAAAACCCGTTTAAAAAAAAAAAATTAAAGTTTAAAACTTAGTTAAAATTTCTTAAAATAACTTCCCTCCCTTTCCCAAACCTAAATATTGCATTTCATAAGCTCCTCCATAAAATATATCTCCTTCCCCAGCCAATGAACAACTTTACACTTGCTTTTTTCAAGTGCAAGTTCTCGGGACTTACCCTCACTGAATCCATCAGTGAAATCTACAAAGTTCACTGCGCAAGCGCTGCCTGTGCAGTCGCACGCGCTGTGAATAGACCTCGGGTCTGGAAATGCCGGCGTTCCCCGCATGCGCTGTTCCTGCTGAACACCGGCATTTCCAACGGCCAGATGCGTGAGTAACCCGACCGTACTCACGCTTCTGGCCTGGAATTTCTGGCCCATTGTGATTTTCAGAGCTCCCTTTGCTGAAACAAAAGCGAGATACTGGGTGATTTAAAATCCTTTCAAATGTTAACGTTTCCCATTCAAGGTGCAAAAGTCTCTTCTGCAGTTCAGGTGTATCTAAACAAATGCTAATAGCATTCAGTTGCTTTGTAAACAAAGCATTGTCCTTTGTCTTCATTGAACCTTACTTCCAGACACAGAAAGCTGCATCCCAAGCCTCTTTTTCTCGGCCATGTGGTGACTGCCATTTTATCCCTGGAAATTTAAAAGCACATCGCTCAGGGATCCTTTAATCAAAAAGTTGAATCTTCAGAACTGTAAATCATTGTGAATTCTTACAGTGTCCTTGAAGTGTTTCCTCTGCCCACCTGGGGCTCTCTTGTCGTGCCGGAGCTCCGAGTAGAGCACTCGTATCGGGCATGCAGACAATGTGACCCGTCCATCGGAGCTGATCGAGCGTGGTCAAAGCTTCAATGCTGGGGATGTTGGCCTGAGCAAGAACACTGACATTGGTGCGCCTATCCTGCCAATGGATTTGCAGGATCTTGCGGAGGCAGCATTGGTGGTACCTCTCCAGTGCTTTGAGATGTCTGCTGTACATGGTCCATGTCTCTGAGGTGTACAGCAGGGCGGGTATCACTGCTGCCCTGTAGACCATGAGCTGAGTGCCGGGTTTGAGGTCCTGGTCTTCAAACACTCTCTTCCTCAAGCAACCGAAGGCTGCACTGGCACACTGAAGGGGGTGTTGGACTTTGTCGTCGACGTCTGCCCTTGTTGACAGTAGGCTCCCGAGGTATGGAAAGTGGTCCACATTGTCCAAGGCCTTGTCGTGGATTTTGATAATCGGGGGGCAGCACTGTGTGGCGGGGGCAGGTTGGTAGAGGACCTTTGTCTTACGGATGTTTAGTGTAAGTATCCTGCCCTACACCAAATGGTCATTGCCAGCTATGATCCTCCGCTCAGCCCAATTAAATTGCCAATATGAAGTCAAAAACAGAAAATGCTGGAAATACTCAGCAGGTCAGGCAGCATCTGTAGAGAGAGAGAAACAGAGTTAACGCTTCAGGTCGATAACCCTTCGTCAGAACTGGAAAAAGTTAGAGATGGAACAGGTTTTTAAGCAAGTGCAGAGGTAGGGAAAGGGAGTAAACATAGAAACATAGAAGATAGGAGCAGGAGTAGGCCATTCGACGCCTCGAGTCTGCTCCGCCATTTAATGAGATCATGGCTGATCATCCAAACTCAGTACCCTGTCCCTGCCTTCTCCCCATATCCCTTGATCCCTTTAGCCTTAAGAAATATATCTAACTCTTTCTTGAATATATTTAATGAATTGGCCTCAACTGCCTTCTGTGGTAGCGAATTCCACAGGTTCACCACTCTCTGAACCGCCTGCTGCACCTGCATGCTTACCTTCAGCGACTGGTGCACAATGACACCCAGGTGACGTTGCACTTCCCCTTCTCCCAATCTATTGCCGTTCAGATAATAATTTGCCTTCCTGTTTTTGCCACCAAAAGCGGAACTATCAGCCCGCAGAGGCCCTTCACCAGGGCAGGCGTCCGATCTGTCAAGAACATTCTTGGCCGATCGGAAATACCGGTTTTCAGCGCATGCGCTTGGCATGCCTAAAACCGGCATTACCGATGTCCCTGCAGGTGTGGACACAGTGCGTAAACACCCGTCGGGATCGGAATATACGGCCCATCATCTTTAAGGTGATGAGAGTGCTAGAGAGGCGGAGAGGTATGCAGGGTGAATAAAAAAGCTGGGGATCTAGCCGGCTGAAACAAGGTGGAAAGATGAAAATCGTAATGAACAAGAGGTCAGAGTTGCAGGAGCACAGAGATCTTGGAATTTTCTAAGCATGCAGGATGTTTCAGAGATATGCATCGTGACAGTGTTAAAGGTCAGGGGTTGTAGGCCAGGCAGCGATTGGACGATCGTTTTGTGGATCACCTCCGTTCAGTCCGTAAACTTGATCCCGAGCTACCGGTCGCCTGTCACTTTAATTCTCCACTCCACGTCCATCTGATCTCTCCGTCCTCGGCCTTTTACACTGTTCCAATGAAGCTCAACGTAAGCTGGAGGAACAGCACCTCATCTTTCGAATAGGCACTTTACAACCTTCAGGACTCAACAATGAGTTAAAAATTTCAGACCATAACCTCTGCCTCTATTTTTCTTTAAATTTTATTTATTTTCTTTCAGATGGCAGCTGATGATTCGACCATTGCCATTTACACCTCATATAGAATTTATTTTGTTTCTTAACTTGTCCCATTACCACCTCATGTTGCCTTGCATCATCACCCCTTTTGTCATTTAATTTTTCCTGCCTTCCATCCTATCACCGACCTTCCCCTTTGTTCATTCCTCCCCTCCTCTGTCTTGCTGCAGTTGTACAGGGCCTTGGTGAGACCACACCTTGAGTATTGTGTGCAGTTTTGGTCACCTTATCTGAGGAAGGATGTTCTTGCCATGGAGGAAGTGCAGCGAAGATTCACCAGACTGATACCTGGGATGGCAGGAATGACGTATGCGGAGAGATTGGGTCGATTGGGCTTATACTCGCTGGAGTTTAGAAGAATGAGAGGGGATCTCATTGAAACTTATAAAATTCTAACAGGACTAGACAGACTGGATGCAGGAAGGATGTTCCCAATGGCCGGGGAGTCCAGAACCAGGGGTCACAGTCTCAGGATAAGGGGTAAGCCATTTAGGACAGAGATGAGGAGGAATTTCTTCACCCAGAGAGTCGTGAACCTGTGGAATTCTCTACCACCGAAGGCAGTGGAGGCCAATTCATTAAATATATTCAAGAAGGAGTTAGATATATTTCTTAAGCTAAAGGGATCAAGGGATATAGGGAGAAAGCACGAACAGGGTACTGAATTTAGATGTTCAGCCATGATCTCATTAAATGATGGAGCAGGCTCAAGGGGCCGAATGGCCTACTCCTGCTCCTATCTTCTATGTTTCTATGTATAACTTCCCAGTACTGGTATCGCCGTAGCTATAAATTGATTGTAGTAAAAACGGCACCTCAGTTTAACGTCTCATGTGTAATATGACACCAGATTGATTCCTGGGATGGCAGGACTGTCGTATGAGGAGAGATTGGGTCGACTAGTCCTGTATTCACTAAAGTTCAGAAGAATGAGAGGGGATCTCCTTGAAATGTATAACATTCTGATAGGACTAGACAGACTGGATGCAGGAAGGATGTTTCCCCTGGATGTGGGGCTCTAGAACGAGGGGTCACAGTCTCAGGATACGGGGTAGGACATTTAGGACTGAGATGAGGAGAAATTTCTTCACCCAGAGGTTGGTGAACCTGTGGAATTCTCTACCACAGAAAGCTGTGGAGGTCAAATCAATGCATATAATTAAGAAGGAGGTAGATAGATTTCTAGACACAAATGGCATCAAGGGGTATGGGGAGAGAGCGGGAATATGATACTGAGATAGAGGATCAGCCATGATCATATTGAATGGTGGAGCAGGCTGTAAAGGCCGAATGGTCTAATCCTGCTTCTATTTTTCTACCTGTCTATGTTTCTCCAACAGTGCGGTGCGGTGCGGCACTGGGATTCTCAGCCTGGACTCTGCCCTCTAAATTCAAAGGGCTGGATTTTTATTGAGGAGTCGTGTAGGAGGCGGGACTACAACTTTCGGGCTTGTAGTCCCGCCTCCATCGAGTTCTAGCCAACCCACGCGATTTTGACTTGATTGACCTTGTTGAGCCCGCCCAGCAAGCTCAGCAGGCCAGTTAAGGGCCACCCGGCAACAGGTGATGTCACAGATTGATGTTTCATCTGTCAAGGCCTTTTGACAGATGAATTATCAGCGTTTGACAGCTGTTTGAAGCTGTCATACACTGACAATCTGTATTATAAGTTAATTCCTTCCTCTCAGGATGATTCAGAGATCTTCCCGGAACAGAAAGCTGAATGCTGCAATTTTTGACAGCTCGCAGCCATTCTGCTTTCTGTGCCGGTGAGATGAGGGACTCCCGAGACCTGAAGGAAGGAAGGCTGTAAAGGTAAGTAAAGGTATATAAAACTTCTTTAAACACTTTACATAGAAACATAGAAGATAGGAGCAGGAGAAGGCCATTCGGCCCCTCGAGCCTGCTCCGCCATTCAATGAGATCATGGCTGATCATCCAAATTCAGTACCCTGTCCCTGCCTTCTCCCCATGTCCCTTGATCCCTTTGGCCTTAAGAAATATATTTACACACACCAAACACACTTACCTCTGCACTCATGCACCCATCACTCACCTGAACAACGGACATCTCGAACCCTCCAAGCCCTTCATCCCGACGGCCCGCCTCCTCTCATTTGGCATGGATTGGAGCCGTCGGGAATCCCACACTTCAACCTTAAAAATAGGGAATAGGCTAAAAACTGCCTGATAACTACATGTTAACAGGCAGTTAATTGGCACTAATCCCCTTCCCACCTCGGGTAGGCGGGTCCCAGTGCGGGGCGGGTACCCGCCTCCTTTGAAACTGGCACGGAGTCGGGTTGGGGATGGGAAGGGGTCGGGAACCCTGACTTCGGGATCTTAACCCCCCCCCACCCCCAAGCCTCCAATCCCGCCTCCACGGCCCAATGAAAATCCTGCCCAAATTGTTCGAAAAGAATGCTAAACTTTTTTTGTGGTCATGATTTTGTACTTGCAGAGGAACGGTTGAGACAGTGCCGCAAAGGTAATTGAGCAGAAATCAGACGGGCTGCGGTGCGAGGCGCTTTGTAGTCAATAACTCATCCAAACATGGCATACTGACTTCACTCTTATTACTTCAATCATGCTATTCCTAGACCTGGCAGACAAGAGTAAACGCGAAGGTGAGTAAAACTAAAGAATGTTTCTGCATCAAGCCAGTACTGTAGTTTTAGGTTGTTACTTGAGTCTGTGGTGATCATTTGGAACGTGGGTGGTTCTGTCAGAAACATAGAAACACAGAAGTTAGGAGCAGGAGTAGGCCATTCGGGCCCTTGAACCTGCTCCGCCATTCAATGAGATCATGGCTGACCATCCAAACTCAGTACCCTGTCCCTGCCTTCTCCCCATATCCCTTCATCCCTTTAGCCTTAAGAAATATATCCAACTCCTTCTTGAATATATTTAATGAATTGGCCTCTACTGCCTTCTGTGGTAGAGAATTCCACAGGTTCACCACTCTCTGGGTGAAGAAATTCCTCCTCATCTCTGTCCTAAATGGCTTACCCCTGATCCTTAGACTGTGACCCCTGGTTCTGGACTCCCCCGCCATCGGGAACATCCTTCCTGCATGTAGTCTGTCTTGTCCTGTTAACATTTTATAAGTTTCAATGAGATCCCCTCTCATTCTTCTAAACTCCAGCGAGTATAAGCCCAATCGACCCAATCTCTCCACATACGTCATTCCTGCCATCCCAGGTATCAGCCTGGTGAATCTTCGCTGCACTCCCTCCATGGCCAGAACATCCTTCCTCAGATAAGGCGACGAAAACTGCACACAGTACTCAAGGTGTGGTCTCACCAAGGCATGTACAACTGCATCAAGACATCCTTGCTCCTGTACTCAAACCCTCTCGCTATGAAGGCCAACATACCATTTGCCTTCTTAACCACCTGCTGTACCTGCATGCTTACCTTCCGCGACTGGTGCACAAGGACACCCAGGTCTCGTTGCAGTTCCCCTTCTCCCAATCTATTGCCATTCAGATAATAATCTGCCTTCCTGTTTTTGCCACCAAAGTGGATAACCTCGCATTTATCCACATTATTCTGCATCTGCCATGCATCTGCCCAATCACCCAACCTGTCCAAATCATACTGGAGTTTCTCGACATCCTCCTCACAGTACACACGCCCACCCAGCTTTATCTCATCTGAAACCTTGGAGATATTACATCTAGTTCCCTCGTCGAGATCATTAATATATATTGTGAATAGCTGGGGTCCAAGGACCGATCCCTGCGGTACCCACTAGTCACTGCCTGCCACTCGGAAAAAGACACGTTTATTCCAACTCTTTGCTTCCTGTCTGGGAACCAGTTCTCTATCCAAGTCAGCACCTTGCCCCCAATCCCATGTGCATTATCTTTACATGCTAATCTCTTATGCGGGACCTTATCGAAAGCCTTCCGAAAGTCCAAATACACCAAATCCACTGGTTCTCCCTTATCTATTCTACCAGTTACATCCTCAAAAATTCCAGCAGATTAGTTAAGCACGATTTACCTTTTACCTGAGACAAGAAGTCCTGAAACAACAACAATAACTTGTGCCGTAAAAAACTACTAGGCACTTTGTCTAAGCGTTAAACAAAGCTTTTATCAACTGTTTTACAACATGGAGGTCTAGTTGTGTCCTTCACTAGTTCCTGTTAAGAATGTCCTGCGCAAGCTGGGCCTGTGCACGGTTAGTTATACACTCCCTGGACCGCGCCATCCGTAGGCCGCTCAGTATTATTTCATAGGTCTTTCTTTCATGAATGACTGATTCATGTCAACTTGTATTTAGAAAACGCCTTTAAGGCAGTGAACCATGCCAAGGCACTTCACAGGAGTATTATAAGTCAAGACATTTGACACCAAACCACATAAGGAGAAAGTAGGGCAGGTGAGCAAAAGCTTGGTCAAAGCGGTAGGTTGTAAGGAGCATCTTAAACGAGGAAAGAGAGCTAGAGAGGCGGAGAGGTTTAGGCAGCGAACTCCAGAGATTGGGGCCTGGGCAAGAGAAGGCACGGCCACCAATGGTTGAGCAATTATAATCAGGGATGCTCAAGAGGGCATAATTGGAGGAGTGCGGATATCTCGGTGGGTTGTGGGGCTGGAGGAGATTACAGAGATAGGGAGGGGTGTAGGCGCTGGAGGAGGTTACAGAGATAGGGAGGGGTTTAGGGGTTGGAGGAGGTTACAGAGGTAGGGAGGGGTGTAGGGGCTGGAGGAGGTTACAGAGATAGGGAGGGTTGTAGGGCTGGAGGAGATTACAGAGATAGGGAGGGTTGTAGGGGCTGGAGGAGGTTACAGAGATAGGGAGGGTTGTAGGGCTGGAGGAGATTACAGAGATAGGGAGGGTTGTAGGAGCTGGAGGAGGTTACAGAGATAGGGAGGCGATGGAGGGATTTGAAAACAAGAATGAGAATATAAGCCGAATCTATTCAATCTCTCCTGATTTTTTCTGCTTTTAGCCGCTTCAATAGCAATGCATCCTTCCTGAGGTGTGGTGCCCAGAACTGAATGTCTTCTACCTTTGTCCACATTTGTCAGATTAGCATGCATCCAGATAAAAGTTAATTATATCTGATCGGACATCCGCTTCTCACCACCCGACCGATGTTGTTTGCCCTTGAAGAGAATCAAAACGGAAAAGTGGGGAGTGGGCAAATTTCTTAGCCCATTATTGTGCGAATCCATCCCATTGGAGGTAAAGTCCTTGGACAAAATGGACAGGAAAATCGCTCGCCAATGTGACACCAATTAGACTTTATTTCAAATTGAATGCAAAATCAGGCGAATGTGTAACGAGCGGCTGTCTAATTTTGCACATTTTCAGACATATCAAAATGAGATTTTACCCCTGAGTTTGACTACACTGTTCTGCTCAGTATTGAAAGCCCGTTAAAGCCACAGAAATCATAACTAGCAGCCAGGTCTCAGGGATAGCACCCTCGCCTCTGATCAGGTTGTCCTTATTTTCGAATCCCATTCCAAAGACTGTGGGGGAGAAATTCGGTATCCCCCCATTTGGGGCGCCGTTATCGGCCGTGCGCAAAGTTTAGCGCCTGGTGCTAATTATCGCCTCCGACGGCAAACTTGGCTTCTATCGCCCCTGGAGGTGATTGGAGCGCTAAATCAGGTGCTTCACACCTGTCTTAAGGCGCAAAGGCCGAGGAGCGAGGCGCTACCTCAGAGTGCTGGCGAAGCTCATGTGATGTCAGTCAGCAATGGAGCACAGACACACTGGCACCGGCCAATTCTTAAAGGGGAGTTCTGACGAATGGTCATCGACCTGAAACGTTAACTCTGTTTCTCTCTTCACAGATGCTGCTTGACCTGCTGAGTTTCTCCAGCATTTTTCTGTTTTTATCTTAAAGGGGAGAGTCGATCTTGCTCTCCCTCCACATCCTGCTCATTGCAGCCTTGAATCTCGGCCTGGAGAGACCTGTACATCAAATCTGCTGGAAAGAACAATGGAGAGACCCAGGGAAAGAGTTCAGAGTGCAGCCCCCACAGTCTCTTCTAAATAGATAGATACAAGGAAGGGCAAATCAAAATGAACCTGCAAAGTGCTGCTCAGTACCCAAAACTCCTTCACACAGCGTTGAATCTCTCCAGAAGTCTCTCTCTCTCTCTCTCAGAATGCGTGGTGCAAAAATGTCACCGACAAAAAAAGGCAGGAAGCGGTCGCCCTTAAATAGCGCTCCCCCAGTCCCTTCCTGACTGCAAAACGCTCCCCTCAACCTGTCATTGCTAGTGGCAGGCGGTAAGGCAGGGGGCGCCACGCAATATCTGGTCCGGGGCGCTACCGGGGCGTTGCGCACTCAACTGACGTCACGATCTGCTGGTGCAGGAGATCGTGGTGGTAGTGTTTAGCGCCTCTGCAAAATGTCTAGTTAATTTCGCGAGTGGCGCAAACATCGCCGCGCCCGGGCACCAGTTGCTTTGCACCCATTAGCGCCCTCTCAAGGCGCTAACAGGAGGTGCAAACAACTGAATATTTCCCCCTTGAGCTCATAATCCAAGCCGGCACTCATGTGTCGGTACTGAGGGAGCGCTGAAATGTCGGAGTTGCATTTTTCCGATGAGGTCTTAAACCGTCTGAGCTCTCAGGTGGACGTAAAGGATTTATCCCCTCTCTGATGACTAACTTAGATTCACTAGGGTTCGCACTATATATCTGCCAATTATATGGCACCTTCAACCGAGAAAATCTACAGCCAGTTTAATTCACAGGAGCAGGATGAGGCAAGAATGGGTGCTTACCAAAATAAGAGATCATTAGCGGCGGTGAGCAAAAGCTTGGTAAAAAGATGAGAGTTAAGAGTGTCTGAAAGGAGAAGGGATGTGAAGCACAGGGGACTATGGAAAAAAATTCACATCATGGATCCAAAACTTGGCTGAGAAAGCATAGTTATCAGAAAGAATATCTACTGCTACCAAGGATCTGATGAGTCAATGGAGAAAAATAATGTTTTGCCTTCTATAGCAATTGAGTAGCGACACTTGGCCCATTTTAATCTGTAACTATAACATTGTGGAGAAAAGTTAAGAGCAATTACGTCACACAGGAATTGCTTGAAACATAGAAACATAGAAGATAGGAGGAGGAGTAGGCCATTCGGCCCCTCGAGCCTGCTCTGTCATTCAATGCGATCATGGCTGACCATCCAAATTCAGTACCTTGTCCCTGCTTTCTCCCCATATCCCTTGATGCCTTTAGCCTTAAGAAATATATCTAACTCCTTCTTGAATATATTTAATAAGTTGGCCTCAACTGCCTTCTGTGGTAGAGAATACCATGGGTTCACCACTCTCTGGGTGAAGAAATTCCTCCTCTTCTCTGTCCTAAATTGCTTACCTCTTATCCTTAGACTGTGACCCCTGGTTCTGGACTCCCCCGCCATCGAGAACATCCTCCCTGCATCTAGTCTATCTAGTCCTGTTAGAATTTTAGAAGTTTCAATGAGATCCCCTCTCATTCATCTAAACTCTAGCGAATATAAGCCCAATCGACCCAATCTCCCCTCATACGTCATTCCTGCCATCCCAGGTATCAGCCTGGTGAATCTTCGCTGAACTCCCTCCATGGCAAGAGCATCCTTCCTCAAATAAGGTGACCAAAACTGCACACAATACTCAAGGTGTGGTCTCACCAAGGCCCTGTTCAACTGCAGCAAGACATACTTGTTCCTGTACTTGAATCCTGTCGCTATGAAGGCCAACATACCATTTGCCTTCTTAATCGCCTGCTGCACCTGCATGCTTACCTTCAGCGACTGGTGCACAAGGACACCCAGGTCTCGTAGCACTTCCCCTTCTCCCAATCTATTTCCGTTTAGATAATAATCTGCCTTCCTGTTTTTGCCACCAAAGTGGATAACCTCGCATTTATCCACGTTATACTGCATCTGCCCAATCACCCAACCTGTCCAAATCATACTGGAGTTTCTCGGCATCCTCCTCACAGCACACATGCCCACCCAGCTTTGTGTTGTCTGCAAACTTGGAGATATTACATCTAGTTCCCTCGTCTAAATCATTAATATATATTTTGAATAACTGGGGTCCTAGCACCGATCCCTGCGGTACCCCACTAGTCACTGCCTGGCACTCGGAAAAAGACCCGTTTATTCCAACTCTTTGTTTCCTGTCTGCCAACCAGTTCTCTATCCATGTCAGTACCTTACCCCCAATCCCATGTGCTTTAACTTTGCTCGCTAGTCTCTTATGCGGGACCTTATCGAAAACCTTCTGAAAGTCTAAATACACCACATCCACTGGTTCTCCCTTATCTATTCTACCAGTTACATCCTCAAAAAATTCCAGTAGATTAGTCGAGCACGATTTACCTTTTGTAAATCTATGTTGACTTTGTCCGATCCTGTCACTGTTTTCCAAGTGCTCTGCTATTACATCTTTTATAATGGACTCTAGCATTTTCCCCACTACTGATGTCAGGCATACCAGTCTATAATTCCCCGTTTTTTCTCTACCACCTTTTTTAAATAGTGGGGTTACATTATCTACCCTCCAATCCATGGGAACTGTTCCAGAGTCTATAGAGTTTTGGAAGGTGACCAGCAAAGCATCTACTATTTCCAGGGCCACTTCCTCAAGCACCCTAGGATGTAGATTATCAGGCCCTGGGGATTTATCGGCCTTCAATCCCGTCAATTTCCCTAACACCATTTCCCTTCAAATACTGATTTCATTCAGTTCCTCCCTCTCATTAGACCCTATGGGGGGAAAATTCGGTATCGCCCCATTTGGGGCGCCGTTATTGGTGGTGTGCAAAGTTCAGCGCCTGGCGCTAATTATCGCCTCCGACAGCAAGCTTTGCTGGTATCGCCCCTGGAGGTGATTGGAGCACTAAATCAGGCACTTCACACTTGTCTTAAGGTGCAAATGCCGAGGAGCGAGGCGCTACCTCAGAGTGTTGGCGAAGCAAGTAAGGGCAAATCAAAAAAACCTGCAAAGTGCTGCTCAGTACTCAAAACTCCTTCACACAGCGTTGAATCTCTCCAGAAGTCTCTCTCTCTCTCTCTCTCTCTCTCAGAATGCGTGTTGCAAAAATGTCACCGACAAAAAAAGGCAGGAAGCGGTCGCCTTTTGATAGCGCTCCCCTAGTCCCTTTCTGACAGCATAATGCTCCCCTCAACCTGTCGTTGCTATTGGCAGGCGGTAAGGCAGGGGGCGCCACTCAATATCAGGTCCGGGGTGCTAACGGGGCGTTGCGCACTCGACTGACGTCACGATCTGCCGACGCAGGAGAACGTGGCAGTAGTGTTTATTGCCGCCGCAAAATGTCTAGTGAATTTCGCGAGCAGCACAAACATCGCCGCGCCCGGGCGCTAGTTGCTTTGTGCCCCAATTGGCGGCCTCTTAATGCGCTAACGGGAGGCGCAAACAATTGGATTTTTCCCCATATGTTCTCCGACATCTCTGGGAGTTTATTTGTCTCCTCCTTTGTGAAAGCAGAACCAAAGTATGTATTTAATTGGTTGGCCATGTCTTTGTTCCCCATTATAAATTCGGACGGAGCTTGCAACGGGCGGCCAAATCGATACCGGAATCTTCGCTCTACTGCCCCAAACGAATTTATACCCCAGTACATCTATATTTGAAGCTTTGTACGTGACAGACGTAAGTGGTGAGTGCAGGGTAGTTGGTTTACATCTGAGATGCTCGCGCAAAGAGCTAGCAAAGGCACGATGCACCGAATGGCCTCATCCTGTGCTTTCAATGTAATGTCCTGATACTGATATTGACTTGCACTCTATGACCATTACAGATATACTCCTGCTTGAAAAAACTTTAGGTAAAACATCTCTTATATTCTGCATTTCAGCTGGTCCTGCAATGCCATTGTATAATCTGTCCAGACAGAGACAGCCAAGTCTTAAATGGCAACACTTTTGCCCCTGACTCAGAAGGTTGTGGGTTCAAGTCCCGCACATGGGGAGAGGGGCTACCACGGCGATAGAGGCCCGAGACATTCCTAATGGGCGCACCCATCATCAGTCCTATTCGTCCTTGCCTCAGAAGATAAGTTTTATGCTTACATTTGCTGGCCTTCACTTTAACTCCACTCCAAGGCTGGCGGTATGAGTAGCAGGTGGCGTAAATCACCATGGGGTCCAATCAGAGCAACTAGTATCGATTACTGAAATTTACTGTAACTCGCCAACATCGCACGATTAAAATCACGAGCTCTCCAGGGCGGTGCTGTAGTCTCAAGGAATTAAAAATGGACGCCACTACAAGCAACCCAGGCGATTAATCAAAAGGTGATTAGACATTGGCCCAGAAATTCGGGTCGGAGGCTTCCCGCGGGTGCAAGCCCCCGACCTGCACTTACCTTGTGCGCCGGCCATTGTGCTGTGGGCCCGCGTGGGATTCCGATCCTGGGCCTCCTCCAACTGCTGGCGCGCAGTGCTTGCGTATCCCAGGGGCGCAGTTAGTTCAAAACGTCCCCTGTGATCACGTGGGCCATGGAGAGCCAATCGGAGCAGGGAATGCTTCATTCATATGTTTGACAGGAAGAGCTTTCAAACCTATAAATACTATAAGCCCCAAAACATCACTAAAACTTCAAATAATTTTTTTTTTTTAAATCACATTTTAAAAATAACTATAAATTACATAAAATAACTATTTTAAACAATAATTTAAATTTTTAAAAACATTAATTACTGTTTTTAACGGGGCTAAAAATAAACTTACCTTTCTTTAAAGTATTTAAAAATAATAAACCTGTGGAAAAAATGTTTTAATTTTACTTAATTCACCACTTACCTTGTTAAAAGCAGGCCTTGCGACTGCTTTTTAAAAGCATCGCTCCTGGAGACTTACCCTCCCGGAGAAACCTGTAAAAAAAAATGGAAGTTCCGGGCGTACGCGCTGCCTCTCCGGCGCACGCGTTCGACCTGTGAACCCCTTCCTTTAAGGGAACGGAAGTTCCAGTTTCCCGCGCATGTGCAGTGCATGCACGAAACCGGAACTTTCTTTGGGCCTACGGGCGAGTACCCAGCGCGTACTCACCCGTGGGGACCCGAAGTTCTGGCCCCTATATATATATAATACTCCAGCTGAAGCCGACCCAGTGTTTTTCAAAGTTATTTTTTTAACCGCTTTCTCAACCTGCCGCGCCACCTTCACCGATTTGTGCACATACACCTCCAGGTTCATGCACCGCTTTAGAAGTGTACCCTTTAGTTTATAAGAGAAGGTATATAGACAGGTTATAACGTGGATCTCGCTACCACATGGAATAGTTGAGGCGAATAGCACGGTTACAATTAAGATGTTATGGATAAGTAAGTGAAAGGGAATTGAATAGAAGATAATACTGATAGGATTAGTTGACGGTGAGTGGGAACCGGTTTGTGTGGAGCTTAAACACGGGCTGGATCGAATAGACTGTTTCTGTGCGGTAAATTCGATATAATTCGATGTACAAAGAAGTTTTCCTTTCGCTTTTCAGAACTGGAAAACCTGAAAAAAGCCCTGAGCTCTGCAGGTGTGTAAAAATATGTAAAGGACATCAACACAATCGTTGCAGACGTGGGAATATCCACAGGGGTAGAAATTAGTTTGCGGTTGATGCGCTATCGATTCTAATAAAAGGCTGAGTAGAGTTCAGAACAACAGGCTTTTATTAACTACTGAATGCAACTACAAACAGATCAGGACTATGCCTCTAGTGGACGACCGAATGGCAGAGAGCTGCCGTGCAGCCGTCCTTATACCAGGTAGCCAAGGGCGGAGTCAGCTGAGGCATAGTCAGGTATAACAGTGAAACAAGAGTGAACGACAACAACAACAATAGTGAACACCGTGAACGACAGTGGTTTACCACATTCACCCCTCGTTTAAAATTAAGTCCGGCGGGGTGAAGTGTATCAAAAGTTCGAGTAGGTGAGTCTGTCGGGCGGCCTCGTTTGCCGTCGAGGTCTTCGTGGCGATGGTTGAGATGGTACAGCTTCCAACGACGCGTCTTGAACAGGATCGAGCACCGGCGTATCGTCCCCTTTGGTGTTGGGTGGGCGAGTGGACTCCGGCGGGTCCTGGGGTCGTGGCATGTCGTCTACTGGGGTGGAATGGACAGGGGTGAGAATTGGGTCTACTGAATTTTAGGCCGTGTCGAAGGGGGTCATGGTGGAGGGCAATGGTGATGGGTCAGTGGAACCTGAGGGTGCCAGATCTCTAATGGAGACTGTATCCTCCCGCCCGTCCGAGTATGCCACGTAGGTGTACTGGGGGTTGGCATGGAGGAGGTGAACCTTCTCTACCAGGGGAGCCGTTTTGTGGGACCTTACATGCTTCCTCAGCAGGACGGGCCCTGGGGACGTCAGCCAGTGTGGTAGTGAGGTACCGGATGTGGACCTCCGGGGAAAAACGAACATTCGCTCATGGGGGGTGGCGTTGGTGGCAGTACACAGCAGTGACCGGATGGAGTGGAGCGCATCAGGTAGGATATCCTGCCAACGGGAGGTCGGAAGGCCCCTAGATTTTAAGGCTAGGAGGGCCGCCTTCCAGACTGTCGCGTTCTCTCTTTCAACCTGTCCGTTCCCCCGGGGGTTGTAGCTGGTGGTCCGGCTTGAGGCAATACCTCTCATGAGCAGGTACTGACGGAGTTCGTCGCTCATGAAGGACGAGCCCCGGTCGCTATGAATATAGCTGGGAAAACCGAACAAAGCAAAGAGGTTGTGCAGGCATTTAATGACCGTAGCGGTGGTCATGTCCGGGCAGGGGATGGCGAAAGGGAAACGGGAGTACTCATCAACTATGTTGAGGAAGTACACATTACGGCCAGAGGAGGGGAGGGGCCCTTTAAAGTCGACACTCAGGCGCTCAAAGGGGCGGGTGGCCTTGATCAGGTTTGCTCTGTCAGGCATATAGAAGCGCGGCTTGCGCTCTGCACAGACTGGGCAGCTCCTGGTCATGGTCCTGACCTCCTCGATGGAGTAAGGCAGGTTGCGGGCCTTGATGAAGTGGAAGAACCTGGTGACCCCCGGGTGGCAGAGGTCGTTGTGAAGGCCCCGTAGTCTATCGATCTGCGCGTTGGCGCATGTGCCTCGCGATAGAGCATCTGAGGGTTCGTTGAGTTTCCCGGGCCGGTACAAGATGTCGTAATTGTAGGTGGAAAGTTCAATTCTCCACCTCAAAATCTTGTCATTTTTGATTTTGCCCCTCTGCTTATTATTGAACATAAAAGCAACTGAACGCTGGTCAGTAAGCAGGGTAAATCGTTTTCCAGCCAGGTAGTGCCGCCAGTGGCACACCGCCTCCACAATGGCCTGGGCCTCCTTTTCCACAGAGGAGTGTCTGAGTTCGGAGCCCTGGAGGGTTCGTGAAAAGAAGGCCACGAGTCTTCCCGCCTGGTTAAGGGTAGCGGCCAGGGCAAAGTCGGATGCATCGCTCTCCAACTGGAAGGGGATGGACTCATCCACCGAGTGCATGGTGGCCTTGGCAATGGCATCTTTTATACTGTGAAAGGCTGAGCGGGCCTCCGCCGTCAGGGGAAAGGAAGTGGACTTGATAAGTGGACGGGCTTTGTCCGCATAATGAGGGACCCACTGGGCGTAATAGGAAAAGAAGCCCAGGCACCTTTTGAGGGCCTTGAGACAGTGGGACAGGGGAAGATCCATCAGGGGGCACATCCGGTCAGGGTCAGGACCGATGACTCCGTGTTCCACCACGCAGCCAAGGATAGCGAGGCGGGTTGTGCGGAATATGCACTTTTCCTTGTTGTACGTGAGGTTTAGGAGTTGGGCCGTGCGAAGGAACTTATCAAGGTTGGCGTCATGGTCCTGCAGGTCATGGCCACAGATGGTCACGTTGTCCAGGTAGGGAAACGTGGCCTGTAACGCATTCTCGTCGACCATCCGGTCCATCTCCCTCTGGAAGACGGAGACACCGTTGGTGACGCCGAAAGGAACCCTGAGGAAGTGAAAAAGACGGCCGTTTGCCTCGAATGCTGTGTACTGGCGGTCCTCAGGGCGGATAGGGATTTGGTGGTATGCTGCCTTGAGGTCAATGGTCGAGAAAACGCGATATTGCGCTATCTTATTAACCATGTCGGCTATGCGGGGGAGAGGGTATGCATCCAACTGGGTGTACTTGTTGATTGTCTGGCTGTAGTCGATGACCAGGAGCTGCTTGTTGCCAGTCTTAACGACTACCACCTGAGCTCGCCAGGGGCTGGTACTACCCTCAATAATCCCCTCCTTCAGGAGCCGCGTCACCTCAGATCTTATAAAGGATCTGTCCCCGGTGCTGTATCGCCTGCTCTTTGTGGCGATAGGCTTGCAGTCGCGGGTGAGGTTAGCGAACGGGGCGGGGGGGGTGTGATTTTGAGGGTGGAGAGACTACAGGTGGGGCGCGGTGGGCAATTTAAAAACTGCTGGTTGCAGACAGTGAGTGGGGGAAAAGGTCCACCGTATGTCAAGGTGACACTCTTAAAGTGACAATGAAAGTCCAACACCAGCAGAACGGCAGCGCAGAGATGTGGCAGGACGAAGAGCTTTACATTTTTATAAACGGAGCCCCTCACCGAAAGGGTCACTACGCAGTAGCCGCCGACGTCTGCTGAGTGAGATTTTGAGGCCATGGAGATCCGATGGTGCGCTGGCAGGACCGAGAGGGAATAATGCCGTACCGTATCAGGGTGTATGAAGCTCTCCGTGCTCCCGCAGTCAAAAAGGCAAGTTGTGGCGCGGCCATTTACCTGGATGTCCATCGTGGACCTGGCTAGCTGATGGGGTCTGGATTGATCCAGCATAATGGAGGCCACTGTGGAGTCGGGAGCGTCGCTGTAAAACCCCGGTGAGGCGGTGGGTGAGTCGGGGGCCCGTTGGCAAAATGGCGGACAAAATGGCGGCTTCGGAGAAGAAGGACAAAATGGCGGCGCCCATGACGATCCCGATCCCCACGAGGCTGGAGGAAGGCAAGATGGCCACTCCCACGAATCGCAAGCGGCGCTGCTGAAGGTAGGGGTCTTCTGACTTCTGCAGACGCCAGCGTAGTGTCCCTTCTTACTGCAGGCAGAGCAGACAGCGTTTTTCGCCGGGCAGCGTGCCCTGGGGTGCATGGTTTGGCCACAGAAATAACATTTCTGGCTCGGGCGGGACATCGCTGCAGCAGTTGGGGCCGGGGCCCAGGGCGGCGCCACGTCCCAAGATGGCGGCGGCCGCGACATCCACGAGGCGGCCGCGTGGTCCGGGGAATAGGCCTCCATGTTCCGATGGGCTACGTCCAACGAAAGGGTGAGTGAAATCGCCTTCTTCGGGTCAAGCTCGCTACTTTCCAGCAGTCGCTGCCGTGTGTGAGTGGACCTGAGGCCCGCAACGAGGGCGTCCCGGATGAGCTCCTCCGTATGTTCCGTGGCTGATACTTGCTTGCATTCGCAGGCTCGGCCGAGTTCCTTCAGCGCCCGTATGTATGCTTCTGTGGGTTCCCCGGGCTGTTGTTTGTGGGACCCCAGGAGATGTCTTGCGTAAACATAGTTGACCGGGCGTGCATATTGTTCCTTTAAAATGTCGATAGCCCCCTGGTAGCTCGTAGCATCCCGGATAAGGGCAAAAGCTCGGTGGTTTACTTTCGAATTCAGCACCCTGAGCTTGTCGGCGTCGGTGGCGACGGTCTCGCCAGATGCAGCCAGAAAAGACTCAAAACAGTTCAACCAGTGTGAGAACTTAGCAGGCGAGTCCGGTTCTTGCGGGTCGAGTTCCAGGCACTTGATCTTAAGTATCTGCAGCATCGTTATTTTTTTTTTTGTCAGTAGTTAATAAAATTGATGCGTTATCGATTCTAATAAAAGGCTGAGTAGAGTTCAGAACAACAGGCTTTTATTAACTACTGAATGCAACTACAAACAGATCAGGACTATGCCTCTAGTGGACGACCGAATGGCAGAGAGCTGCCGTGCAGCCGTCCTTATACCAGGTAGCCAAGGGCGGAGTCAGCTGAGGCATAGTCAGGTATAACAGTGAAACAAGAGTGAACGACAACAACAACAACAATAGTGAACACAGTGAACGACAGTGGTTTACCACAGCGGTATTGCATTGACCGCCCGTTCTACTCTCCGCCTGATGTTCAGTTACATTTCCTGTCAGCTGTGGCTCAGCGGTAGTGTTAGATTTGAATTTGGAGAAACTCTAGACGGAGACAGAATTGAGGACAAGTACAGAATTCAGTAAAGCAACTAAGAGAGGCTTGTGCACAAGGGAGAGTCCCCTGCCTCCTCAAACAGGAGGTGCACTCACAGGGGATAAACAGTTGCTCATTCAAGTTGTACAATTCTATAAGCAATGCCCACTTACTACAGAATGGGGCGTGCATGTACAAACAGTGTCACAACAGTTACTCTTTATTGGTTTATGTGGTTAGTCACTCAACTGTCGGGCCCACCCCCTTGAACTCAGGTACCCCCTGACCATGTTAGCCACAGATGTCGGTTTTAATCTTACTCCCCACATTCCTGTTGTTATCTCTTCCCTGTTGCCGGCCTTGTTTATAGTTTGAGAAACCGTGATTTATTCTTAACTGTCGAACAATCCAGGTGATTGCAAGGCCACAGAGATTCATGTGTTCTGCGACTAGTACTATTTGGTTGTTAATTGTACTCTTATCTCCTAGGAGGACAGGGCAGTGTTTAGACAATGGTTCTACTGAGGTGCTGCGAACACACATTCCCATAACCTTATCACTTCTATGTGTCTTTGATGTCTGATATTCGACCTTTCTGCATCCCTTCTATCTGTTCCCAGCTTCATGTTGTCAGTCCCTGTTCTAAGAATTGAAACATACATAGAAACATAGAAGATAGGAGCAGGAGTAGGCCATTCGGCCCCTCGAGCCTGCTCCGCCATTCAATGTGATCATGGCTGATCATCCAAATTCAGTACCCTGTCCCTGTCTTCTCCCCATATCCCTTGATGCCTTTAGCATTAAGAAATATACCTAACTCCTTCTTGAATATATTTAATGAATTGGCTTCTACTGCCTTCTGTGGTAGAGAATTCCACAGGTTCAACACTTTCTGGGTGAAGAAATTCCTCCTCATCTCTGTCCTAAATGGCTTACCCCTTATCCTTAGACAGTGACCCTTGGTTCTGGACTCCCCAGCCATCGGGAACATCCTTCCTGCATCTAGTCTGTCTAGTCCTGTTAGAATTTTATAATTTTCAAAGAGATCCCCTCTCATTTTTCTAAACTCCAGCGAGTATAAGCCCAATCGACCCAATCTCTCCTCATACGTCATTCCTGCCATCCCAGGTCTGATGAATCTTCGCTGCACTCCCTCCATGGCAAGTACATCCTTCCTCAGATAAGGTGACCAAAACTGCACACAATACTCAAGGTTTGGTCTCACCAAGGCCCTGTACAACTGCAGCAAGAGATCCTTGTTCCTGTACTCGAACCCTCTCGCTACGAAGGCCCACATACCATTTGCATTCTTAACCGCCTGCTGCACCTGCATGCTTACCTTCAGCGACTGGTGCACAAGGACACCCAGGTCTTGTTGCACTTCCCCTTCTCCCAATCTATTGCCGTTCAGATAATAATCTGCCTTCCTGCTTTTGCCACCAAAGTGCATAACCTCGCATTTATCTGTGGTAAAACCGCCAATGAACTCCTGTACAAATGAATAACTGTCTTTAAAGCAATGTTACAGCACCTATGTCTGTTTGCTGAGTGTAAACAAGCTTTCTGTAAAAACCCTGAAACTACGCGATGACGTCATCACGTTGGTCACGTGGTGCCCCGAGTGGCGGGAAACGTGATGACGTCATGACATCAGAGGTGGGAGGTTCTGAGTTCAGACCTCGTGGAACTAGTTACTGCGTAGAACTGTTTGCTGTTGCTCCTGCATGTTTTTGTTTAGTTCACCAGTTTAATTAAATTCGGTTAATTTACTGAACTGCCTCGACCTCAGTGATTTAGATAGGAATCCGTTGATTCCTACATTGGTGACCCCGAAGCTTCGCGGACGATTTTCGTGGAGACAAGCTCGAGAACAAGATGGATGTAAATGCAGCGAGTTTGAAGCTCCCTCAATTTTGGGAACAACAGGCAGCCTCCTGGTTCGTTCAAGCGGAGGCTCAGTTCCAACTGCGAAACATAGTGCTGGATCAGACCCGTTACCTGTATGTGGTCTCCGCACTGGACAGCTCGACAGCTTCCCGCATTATCAGCCTGCTGGAGACCCCGCCCGCGGAGAACAAGTACGAAATGCTCAAGGCGCGCCTCCTGCAAGTATTCGGTCTCACAAAGGCGGAGCGCGCACGACGCTTGCTCGCATTCCCCGGGTTAGGCGATGCTAAGCCTTCCGAGTTGATGAGCCATATGCTCACCCTCCTCGGGTCTGAGCCGCAGTGGTTTATATTTCGTGAACTGTTCCTCAGCCAGCTCCCTGAGCAGGTACAAGCAGCCCTGGCCAGGTCGATGGCTAAGGACGGTGTGGCGCTCGCGGCCGAAGCCGACACCATTTATGCGGTGATGCAACAGTATTGCACCACCTCGACGCGCCCTGCCTCCAAGAACCCCGCCTCGGCACCTCCACAGACCGGCTTTTGCTACTACCACGCCCGTTTCGGCCAGAAAGCCAGATTCTGCCGACCACCGTGTAAATTCGTGCCACCGGCACCGAGAAAGCAGCAACACCGATTGCGCGACCAGAAGGGAAGCCCCGAGGTCGGTTTCGCCTCCACAATGACAGTTGGTGATTCCGGGAAATTCTTGTACATCACTGACTCCATTTCGGGCCGGCGTTTCTTTTGCGACACGGGCGCTCAGTGCAGCATCCTCCCCGCTTTGGTTCTCGACGTCCGATCTGGGTGGCACGGTCCTCCACTACAGGCCGCCAATGGCAGCGTCATCCATACGTACGGGAAGCGGCGTATCCGATTGTGTCTCGGCGGCCAACTCTTCCACTGGGAGTTTATCACCGCCACGATACCACTGGCAATCCTCGGTGACGATTTTTTCTGCACGCATGACCTACTGGTCGACGTACGTAATCGCCGCCTGATCCATGCCACCTCACGAGCCCCCATCCCCGGTTTTCGGGGCCTCCGCACGACCCACGCGATTGCCCGCACCGAGTCGCCGTCCGACGAGTTCGCCCGCCTGCTCAAGGAATTTCCGGAGCTCGCTCGACCCACTTTCTCTGCGACGACTGCCAAACACGGTGTTGAACACCACATCGCGACAACCGGCCCCTCGGTTTACGCCCGGGCTCGGCGATTAGAGGCCAGTAAACTCGAGGCTGTGAAGGCGGAATTCGCCACTATGGAGTGGTTGGGCATCGTTCACCGATCTGACAGTCCCTGGTCGTCCCCGCTACACATCGTGCCAATGCCCGGTGGCGGGTGGCGGCCCTGTGGTGATTATCGGCACCTCAACGAGGTCACAACTCCAGACCGGTACCCGATACCGTATATTCAAGATTTTTCCGCCCATTTGGCCGGCACGTCGTGGTTCTCCAAGATCGACCTCGTCCGCAGATACCACCAGGTGCCCGTCCACCCTCAGGACGTCCAGAAAACGGCGGTCATTACCCCATTTGGCCTCTTTGAATTTTTACGGATGCCTTTCGGGCTTAAAAATGCGGCGCAGGTGTTCCAACGCCTCATGGATTCAGTGCTCCAGGACCTCAAATTCCTTTTCGTATACCTCGATGATATCCTCGTCGCCAGCTCGTCAATGGAAGAACACCTACGTCACCTGCGTGTCCTTTTCTGTCTTCTCCAGGAGCCCGGCCTTATAGTTAATCCAAACAAGTGCCAATTTGGTCTGAGGCAGATCGATTTTCTCGGCCACTGCATCACCGCGGAAGGGGCACTGCCACTCAGGGCGAAAGTGGCAGCCGTCGCGGCGTTCCCACGGCCGCAATCCGTCAAGGCGCTCCAAGAATTCCTCGGCATGGTAAACTTTTACTATCGCTTTGTCTCCCGGGCCGCCCAGCTCATGCGGCCGCTCTACGAGGCACTCCGAGGGAAACCGGGGAAAGAACCGGTGATCTGGTCGTCGGTCATGGACCGTGCATTTGGAGACACGAAGGAGGCCCTCGCCAATGCGACGATGTTAGCGCACCCGCTGCCCGCCGCCACCATCGCGCTCACGACAGATGCGTCGGACTATGCCATCGGCGCCGTGCAAGAGCAATGGGTCAACGGGCCATGGCAACCGCTGGCGTTTTTTAGCCGCCAGTTACATAGTAACGAACGTAGCTATAGCACATTTGACCGAGAGCTGTTGGCGTTGTTCCTGGCCAACCGCCAGTTTCATTTTTTATTAGAAGGATGCCAATTCGTCACTTTCGTGGATCACAAGCCCCTGACGTTTGCCATAGCTAAGACAACTGAGCCGTGGTCGGCCCGACAGCAACGGCAACTCACGTTCATCTCCGAGTTTACCACCAACATCCGTCATGTGGCCGGCAAGGACAACGTGGTTGCCGACTGCCTTTCGCGTGCGGCCGTCCAGGCCGTCCAACTGGGTCTCGACTATTCACTAATGGCGGTCGACCAAGCGGCTGACCCGGAGATGCACGCTTTCCATTCCGATTCGTCCGGCCTGCAGCCAGTGGACGTACTTTTCCACTCAGACGGCACATCCTTGCTCTGCGATGTCTCCCAGGGAGACCCACGCCCGATCGTTCCATCATCCTGGCACACGAAAGTCTTCGATATCATGCACAACCTCGCCCACCCGGGTGTGCGGGCGTCACAGAAGTTGTTAGCATCCAAGTTTGTCTGGAGGGGAATGCGAAAAGATGTGCGTGACTGGGCCAACACCTGTGTCGTGTGCCAGAGAGCGAAGGTGCAGCGCCACGTTAAAGCTCCTGTCGCCATTTTCGAGGTACCGGAGCGGCGATTCGATCATGTTCATATCGACCTCGTGGGCCCACTACCACCGTCACAAGGGTTCACGCATCTGCTGACAATCGTCGACCGCACCACCAGATGGCCGGAGGCCATTCCATTGATGTCCACCACCTCCGCGGATGTCGCCCGGGCTTTTCTTTCGTCCTGGGTTGCCCGTTTCGGCGTGCCGTCGGACATTTAATCGGACCGCGGGCCGCAGTTCTCCTCTGCTCTGTGGAACGCCGTGGCTTCAGAATTGGGCGTCAAGATCCATCGCACCACGGCTTACCACCCGCAGGCCAATGGGTTATGCGAACGCTTCCATCGTTCTCTGAAGGCATCGCTGCGGGCCACCCTCCAAGGGACCGCGTGGATGGATAAGTTGCCATGGGTAATGCTCGGGCTGCGCACGGCGCCTAAAGAGGACCTGCAGGCGTCGGCCGCTGAATTGGTCTACGGCCAGCCGCTCTGGGTCCCCGGTGAGTTTCTCCCATCGCCGACGCGTCCGTGGGTCCGCCACTGAACAGCTGAAGGCTCACTGTGCCGCGGCGCACGCTTTCCGGCCCATTCCGACTTCACAGCATGGACTGCCTGCGTCACATGTTCCGCCAACGCTCATGAGGGCTAAATTCGTTTTTGTACGGCACGATGCCCACCGTAGTCCCCTCATGCCTCCATTCACGGGCCCCTTCCGGGCACTGAAGGCGGGCGCCAAGAGTTTTCTGGTAGACGTCGGCGGGACGCTCGACTAAATTTCCGTGGACCGCCTTAAGGCTGCACACCTGGACCTCGGCCAGCCAGTCGAAATGGCACAACCGCCGCGTTGTGGACGACCGCCCGCGGCTGCTTCGCCTGGCCCATTGGCCCCACGGCCCAGCTCCTCTCCTGCACCATCCATTCCTCTCCGGGAATATCGGAGTCGCTCTGACAGGATTGTCCGACCTCCTCGGCGATTGACTTTGATGATTAAAGACACTTCTGGGGGGGCGCATGTGGTAAAACCACCAATGAACTCCTGTACAAATGAATAACTGTCTTTAAAGCAATGTTACAGCACCTATGTCTGTTTGCTGAGTGTAAACAAGCTTTCTGTAAAAACCCTGAAACAACGCGATGACATCATCACGTTGGTCACGTGGTGCCCCGAGTGGCGGGAAACGTGATGACATCATGACGTCAGAGGTGGGAGGTTCTGAGTTCAGACCTCATGGAACTAGTTACTGTGTAGACCTGTTTGCTGTTGCTCCTGCATGTTTTTGTTTTGTTCACCAGTTTAATTAAATTCGGTTAATTTACTGAACTGCCTTGGCCTCAGTGATTTAGATAGGAATCCGTTGATTCCTACATATCCACATTGTACTGCATCTGCCATGCTTCTGCCCAATCACCCAACCTGTCCACATCATACTGGAGTTTCTCGGCATCCTCCTCACAGCACACACACCCACCCAGCTTTGTGTCGTCTGTAAACTTGGAGATATTACATCTAGTTCCCTCGTCTAGATCATTTATATATATTGTGAATAGCTGGGGTCCAAGGACCGATCCCTGCGGTACCCCACTAGTCACTGCCTGCCACTCGGAAAAAGACCCGTTTATTCCAACTCTTTGCTTCCTGTCCGCCAACCAGTTCTCTGTCCAAGTCAATACCTTGCCCCCAATCCCATGTGCCTTAACTTTACACGCTAATCTCTTACGTGGGACCTTATCAAAAGCCTTCTGAAAGTCCAAATACACCACATCCACTGGTTCTCCCTTATCTATTCTACCAGTTACATCCTCAAAAAATCCAGTCGATTAGTCAAGCACGATTTACTTTTTGTAAATCCAGGTTCACTTTGTCTGATCCTGTCACTGTTTTCCAAGTGCTCTGCTATTACATCTTATCTATCGCAGGAGACATCAAACCGAGGTCAAATCTGTCATCTGAGAGGGAAGTACAATATACAGCGGCAATGTTTCGAAGAGCAGCTATCCAGGACGATATTTTTCTCTGATATTATTACATGGGCATTATCCTGTTGATGTTTATGGGATGTGATTGGGCGCAATTTGGTGTCCGCCTTTCCCCACAATCCAACATTGACTTCAATGCTAAAGCAAGTAATTGGATGTAAAGCACGTTGGGAAGTTGTGAGGTTCTGAAAGGCTCTATATCCTTCTTTCCAATGAGACGTTAAACCGGGGCCGCGTCTGCTGTCTCAGGTGGGCGTAAAAGATCCAGTGGCAATATTTTGAAGAAGAGCAGGGGAATTACCGCCAGTGTCCTGGCCAGTATTTATCCAACAATCCACAAAACAAAAACAGAATTTCTGGTCATTATCACTGACGTAAGCAAACTACTGGGCACTTGGTCCCAGTATTCAACAAGGCTTTAATCAACTGTTTCACAACATAGAACTAGCTGTGTCCTTCACTAGTTCCTGTTGAAGAATGTCCTGAGCAAGCTGGGCCTGTGCCCGAGTATTTATACTCTCCCCGGACAGCGCCACCAGCAGGCCGCCCAGTATTACTTCATAAGTCATTTCCACATGAATGACAAGATTCACATTGCTCTTTGTGGGATCTTGCTGTGCGCAAGTTGGCTCCCGTGTTTCCCACATTGCAAGAGTGACTACGCTTCGAAATACATCATTGAGCTGTAAAGTGCTTTGAGACGCCCGCTGGTCGTGATAGGCGCGATATAAATGTAAGTCTTTATATAAATGCGAGTCTTTTTTAAAATTTTGATCACAGTCCATTGAATTTCTCATCAGGCGGGGCGCCTAACGGGCGATTTGCGTTAATGCCCAAGGCGTATTTCTAACACTCAGAATATCAACCCATCTCTCTCTGGGGACAGAATGTTGAAGTGTCATCTCATGCACCATCTTCGACATCGTATAAAATGCAAATTGAGCTTGTGTCTACAGGGATTGTGTTTACCGATTAATTGGTATTTCGCACCAATATCAGCACCAAATGTCATACGTGAGGGAAGAATATCCGTGGCGGGGATGACCCACATTTTGGTATACAACTCAAAGGGCTCTTTCCGCAGGATTTCTGCACAAGCTACTAGCCAACGATGGAAAAAAAACAGAATATTCTTGCATTTGGCCTCAGAGGATTGTGAATTTCCCTCCAATTAGGGTCTATTGTGACTCCCGATTGGCAATGGAACACCATTGGCAGAGGTATCTTCAGTTTCCTAGGGCCTATATTCCTCAATGCACTCTCTAAACCTCTACACCAATTGACATCTCTCCCCTAATTTAAGGGGGGAGAAATTCGGTATCGCCCCGTTTGGGGCGCTAGTTCTGGCGGTGCGCAAAGATTAGCGCCAGGCGCAAGTTCTCGCCACCTCGAGCGATATTGGGTTGCATCGCCCCTGGAGGTGATTGCGACGCTAAATCAGGCGCTGCACGGTGTTCTTAAGGCGCCAACCCGGCGGCGCAACGCAATTTCTCCACAGGCGGGCGCAGCGTAGGTGCCGTCAATTATTGAATTCACCCAGACACGTTGGCACCGGCCAGCTCTTAAAGGGCCGGATCGATTCTCTTCTGCAGCCACACTTTGCGCCTTGTAGGCCTCAAAATCGGCGGTAACCTACCTGTAGCGGCCAAAGCTTCACCCACATGGAGAGGGCCAGGGAGAGAGTGCAGCGCTTCACCGAGGGGGCATTGGATGCTCTGGTTGACGCGGTGGAGCGCCGGCGAGCTGTGCTGTGCCCGGAGAATTGCAGGAGGCCTCATCAAACAGAATACCGCAGAGCTTGGAGGGAGGTTTCCCAAAGAGTCACCTCCAGCAGCATGGTTCCAAGGACTCCTGTGCAATGCAGGAAGAAGTTCAACGACCTCACTCGGGTCGTCAGGGTGAGTGCCTTTTTCAGAATCATCTTCATTCCTCCATCTGCACCTCACTTAATGGCCAGACGGTCTGCAAAGCCCCAATGGCCAGCTGTCATCCAGAACCCATGGCCCTTTCTGAACACACACGCACATTCAGCTCAGTGCATAATGTAAGGGCTATTCTACCATAGGAGGCATGTGATGCCAGATCCGGGCAGCATAATGTAAGGGCTATTCGACCATGAGAGGCATGTGATGCCACAGCAGGGCAGCATAATGTAAGGGCTATTCGACCATGGGAGGCATGTGATGCCAGATCAGGGCAGCATAATGTAAGGGCTATTCGACCATGGGAGGCATGTGATGCCAGATCAGGGCAGCATGCTTCATCACACTCCATCCTTTCTCTTGCAGGTCAAGCTGGCGAGTAACCGCAGACAGCAGCTTTGGACCGGAGGAGGCCGGCCTCACCTGCAGACCCTTACAGACCTGGGGGAGCGAGTCCACCAGATCGTCGCAAGCCGGATGACTGGCCCCGTCGCCTCTGGAGATGCCGATCCCATTGTGGACAGTGATGGTAAGGCCATGACCTTTTTGACCTCTCTCCTTCCAGTTGTTCCCCACACCAGCATGCTTTTTCACTCTCGACCCAATTCAGAGCATTGCAGCACTCATGCATCCCTTGCTGCCACCCTGTCCTTTCACTAAAGCCACTCTTGAACTTCCCTGCTTTCAGATGCTGCATCACCAGCTCGGGAGGCGGGCCCTCAAGCTGCCACTGCGACTGACTCCAGAGGCGATGAGGAGGAGGAAGCCGGAACATCCGCTCAACCCTCAGGCGAGCCAGCCCATCTCCAGACTGGGGAGACTCCTTCCCTGGAGGGGAGTCGGGGGGAATGCTCTGAGGAGAACCCAGCTCCAGGAACCAGCGGCCTGCAGTAATGCGAGGGGGGTAGGGAAGCTCGGCGGCCGTCTCTCCGGAGGGCGAGTCGGGCTGCGAGTCCTGCTGCACAGAACGCAGAGGAGGTGCGTGCCCTCACTGAAATGAGCGCCTAGGCTGGGCTCAGGCACACTGAGCTCATGGCTGCAGTGGGAAGGATGCCCGAATCCATTGAGACACTAGCAAGGAGTGTCCAAGACTTCAGCGCAGCACAGGCAGCGAGTGTGCAGGACTTCAGCGCAGCACTTGCAAGGATGATGCAGGACTTCAGCGAAGCACTGGCAAGGGTTGTCCAGGGCTTCAACGAAGCAATGGCACCTGCCACGCAAGTGCTGAATGCTGCCACGCAGTCACTCACTGGTCTCATGCAGATGCAGATTGAGGCCATGCGAGCACTGGCTGCTGCCACCCTCGCTGGATCGGGCAGGATTCCCCGGGGCCCTTGCAGCACCACAGCAGGCCAGCAATCTGTGCACCAACTGATTGCTGTGCATGCTGCGGTGCTGGCCCGTCAGAGTGCCAGTATGCCGGCCGACCAGGGAGCTGCTGTCCGCTCTCAGGATGACAGCATTCCTGATGCCACCACTGACACTTCTCCACTGCAGCTGCCACCACCTGCAGGACAGACTGCTTCCGCCCATGCAGAGTCAGAGCAGTCAGGAGCCATGCCCTCCATGCCCAGAGCTCGTCCAGGCCGTCCCTCAGGTGCATCTGCGGTTTCGGACAGTCAGCAGGCCTCCACCAGCCTTGTTGCAGCCACTGGGGTCCCATTACAGAGGAGCTGCAGGGCGGGAAGGGGCCAATGCTGAAAGGGAAGCAGATCACCATCGAGGGGGAGAAAGTAGAAGGTGCTGCTGAATCGTGTTATTTGTTTCATTCAAGGCAGAGGATGCTGGTCTGAATGTTAGTTATGTTTTGGACAGTCTCCCGCGTGTGAGAGCCACTTATGTTTTGGACAGTCTCCCGGGTGTGAGAGTCACTTATGTGGCAGTCTGTATGTTTTGCTTTCTGTTGCCATTGCTTTGTCAGGCGGGAAGGAAGCACATTTTGTACAATAAACAACTTTCTTTATTCACAATGGCCATGTCTGTTCTTTGGACAAATTTTGCCCTTGACCGGCTTAGGGGTAGGAGAATGGTTCCATTCATGTTCTTGGAATGGCAGCAAGCATTTCCTGAGAGGGGCCTAGAAGCAACTTGCTATAAGCCTCTGACGGACAGCCCTTGCAGTTTGTTCCTCCCTCCCGTCTTGGTGCTGCTGCTCCTCCTCCTCCTCCTCTGCTGGGGCTTCAATGTCTGGTGGCATTGGCTGGGTCCTGAGGATTGCCAGGTTATGCAGCATAGAAACATAGAAACATAGAAGATAGGAGCAGGAGTAGGCCATTCGGCCCTTCGAGCCTGCTCCGCCATTCAACGAGATCATGGCTGATCATCCAAACCCTAGCACCCGGTCCCTACACCGACAGCCATCCCACCCAAGCCCTAACCCCGTAACCCCACATATTTAATCCCCCCTAACACTAAGGGTCAATTTTTTTTTTATCTTGACCAATCAACCTAACCCGCACATTTTTGGACTGTGGGAGGAAACCGGAGCACCCGGAGGAAACCCACGCAAACACAGGGAGAATGTGCAAACTCCACACAGACAGTCACCCGAGGCCGGATTTGAACCCGGGTCCCTGGCGCTGTGAGGCAACAGTGCTAACCACAATGCCACCGTGCATGCAACACACAACGACGAAGTGGGAGACTCGCTCAGGTGAGTACTGAAGGGCTCCTCCAGAATGGTCTAGACAGCGGAACCGTTGCTTCAGCACGCCGATTGCATGCTCCATGACGTTCCTGGTTGCTTGATGGCTCTCATTGTATTCTTCTTCAGCAGGGGTGCTGGGCGAATGGACCAGGGTCATTAGCCAGGGGCACAGAGGATAGCCCTTGTCCCCGAGAAGCCAGCCTCCTGGGTGAGCCGGGGCCTAGAAAAGGTTTGCCACAGAAGTCTGGCGCAGGATGAAGGCGTCGTGGCTGCTGCCTGGAAACTGGGCATTCATAGTGAGTATCAGCTGTCGGTGGTCACAGACCAGCTGCACATTCAAAGAATGGAACCCCTTTCGGTTGCGGAAATCCTCCGCATTCTCTAGAGACGCCCGCAAAGCTACATGCGTGCAGTCAATGGCGCCCTGCACCATGGGGAAGCCCGCTATCGTTGCAAAGCCCTCTGCGCGCTCTCGCTGCTTGTCCGGGGTCATTGGGAAGGAGATGTACTGCCATCTCCTTCTAAAGAGGGCATTAGTCACTTGACGGATGCAGCAATGCACTGCGAACAGTGAGATGTTGGCAATGTCTCCAGTAGCGGCCTGAAAGGAGCCGCTTGCATAGAAGTTTAGAGCCACAGTGATCTTCACAGCCACCGACAGAGATGTCCTGCACCTTAGTTGAGGCTGCAGATCTGGCTGGAGCAGGTGGCAGAGCTCAGTGACCACCTCCTTACTGAAGCGCAGCCTTCGGAAACACTGCTCCTCCGACATGTTGATATATAAAAACTGCTGGCGGAAAACCCTGGCAGCGTAAGGTCTCATGGGGCGACGTCTGTAGGCCCTCCTCCGTCTGGCCATGCCAGCGACTCTATCCCTGCGTCTCTGTGCCCTGTCCAAATGATTGAGAAGCACGACGTTCGCATCCAATGCAGCCCCCATAGTAAGAGCGCACTGAAAGTTATTCCGGCTGAGAAGCTCACCAACTGCAAAATTATGCTCAGAAGGCTAAAGTTCCTCAGCCAGCACTGGCTCACTGCAGAAATGGCTCTCCGTTTGTCTCTGAGCAGCTCTCTCTCTCTCTCCAAGAAGTTGTGGTCCAAAAATGGCTACCAAGAATAATCCAGAACAGTCCCCTTTAAATAGCGCCCCCGGAGCCCGACAGCGACTGGGAAACGTTCCAGGTAACCTGTCCTTGTTAGCGCCAGGCTGAACGCAGGGGGGCGCCACTGAATTTCCGGTCCAGGGCGCACCAAAGGCGTTGTACACTGAAATGACGTCATGATCTGCGTGCGCCGGTGAGCGGGCGCTAAAGTTTAGCGCCGGCGCGAAATGTCCGTGCAATATGGGAAGATGCACAGAGTTCGCTGCGCCCAGGTGCGAGTTGGTTAGCGCCCCACTTCTCGGCCTCTTTAGGCGCTAATGGGTGGCGCAGCCAATCGAATTTTTCCCCCAAGGTGCCTTATCTGAGGAACAGTGTCCTTATCTGAGGAAAGATGTTCTTGCCATGGAGGGAGTGCAGCGAAGAATCACCAGGCTGATACCTGGGATGGCAGGAATGACGTATGAGGAGAGATTGGGTCGATTGGGCTTATACTTGCTGGAGTTCAGAAGAATGAGAGGGGAACTCATTGAAACTTATAAAATTCTAACAGGACTGGACAGACTAGATGCAGGAAGGATGTTCCCGATGGTCGGGGAGTCCAGAACAAGGAGTCACAGCCTAAGGATAAGGGGTAGGCCATTTAGGACTGAGATGAGGAGGAATTTCTTCACCCAGAGAGTGGTGAACCCGTGGAATTCTCTACCACAGAAGGCAGTGGAGGCCAATTCATTAAATATATTCAAGAAGGAGTTGGATATATTTCTTAAGGCTAAAGGGATCAAGGGATATGGGGAGAAGGCAGGGACCGGGTACTGAGTTTGGATGATCAGCCATGATCTCATTGAATGGCGGAGCAGGCTCGAGGGGCCGAATGGCCTACTCCTGCTCCTATCTTCTATGTTTCTATGTTTCTATGTGCCCCTTGCAATCTGCCTCTTTGAGCATGCTTTTGGTCACGTGTACTTATATCTGCTTACGTGGCTCGGCGTAAAACATTTTTCTGATTACGCTCCTGTTAAAACCCCAAGGAACGTGTTTTATTAATTCTGTCATAGGATATGCGTGTCTCTGGCAAGGCCAGCACTAATTGCCCATCCCTAAGCGCCCTTAAGAAGGTGGTGGTGAGCCGCCTTCTTGAACCGCTGCAGTCCGTGTGGTGAGGGTACTCCCACAGTGCTGTTAGGGAGGGAGATCCAGGATTTTGACCCAGCGACGATGAAGGAACGGCGATATATTTCCAAGTCAGAATGGTTTGTGACTTGGAGGGGAACTTGGAGGTGGTGGTGTTCCCATGCGTCTGCTGCCCTTGTCCTTCTAGGTGGAAAAGGTCGCGGGTTTGGGAGGTGCTGCCAAAGAAGTCTTGGCGAGTTGCTGCAGTGCATCTTGTCGATGGTACACACTGCAGCCACAGTACGCTGGTGGTGGAGGGAGTGGATGTTTAAGGTGGTGGATGGGGTGCCAATCAAGCGGGCTGCTTTGTCCTGGATGGTGTCGAGCTTCTTGAGTGTTGTTGGAGCTGCACTCATCCAGACAAGTGGAGAGTATTCCATCACACTCCTGACTTGTGCCTTGTAGATGGTGGAAAGTCTTTGGGAAGATAGGAGGTGAGACACTCGCCGCAGAATACCTAGCCTCTGACCTGCTCTTGTTGCCACAGTATTTATGTGGCTGGTCCAGTTAAGTTTCTGGTCAATGGTAACCGCCAGGTTGTTGATGGTGGGAGATTCGGCGATGGTAATGCCATTGAATGTCAAGGGGAGGTGGTTAGACTCTTGCTTGTTGGAGATAGTCATTGCCTGGCACTTCTGTGGCGCGAATGTTACCTGCCACTTATCAGCCCATGCCTGAACGTCATCCAGGTCATGTTGCATGCGGGTATGGACTGCTTCATTAACTGAGGAGTTGCGAATGGCACCATATAAATGCAATTTCTGGTTGTTCTTGGACTTTTACTAATAATGTTCATTTTACCAGAGCAAAAACTCAATCAATGTCAGAAAGGTAAATGGAGGCAACGAGTTGAGAATTATATCATCTCCTATTCTGAAAACTGAATTCTTCAAATAACTGTATATTTTTTTATTTCACCACGTTATTAATAACATCCTTAGAACTTCAAGAGAAATGCCAAAATGATGGTGAGTAATAATCTTCTCTTCATCAGGAAATAAAATGATTGACTTTTTTGGGGCGAGACTGGGGCAGTGGATTATTTAATTAATATGGGGACATAAGGAGTGAGCGGGGAAGTGGGATTTGTGATGCATCGATGCAGAACTGTGGGCGGAGAACAGGACTGCAGGAATAGGTTTAGATTCAGAATTTTCTATGGGGACAGAGCTGGGCAATGGAACTACCATTGAAACATAGAAGGGTACTGAGTTTGGATGATCAGCCATGATCTCATTGAATGGCGGAGCGGGCTCGAGGGGCCGAATGGCCTACTCCTGCTCCTATCTTCTATGTTTCTATGATGTAGTTCCTTAAACTCACTATATAAATGCAGGCTGTTGTTGGCCTGAGCTGGTAAGGTTAAGTTCTTGGCTGATGGGCCGAGGGGCTTCAGTCGATGTAGAACATGAGCTTTCTGGTTTCAACGATTTGCATTTATTTCCACTCTTTCAGATGAAAGGCTGATGGAGAGAGCAATAGGTAACGTTTCGTAACTTCCATCAATTTGTTTAAAGATGATCTCAACGTCAGAAATAGGAGCCGGAATAGGCCGTATATCTCTCCAGCCTGCTCTGCCATTCCATAATATCATGGCTGATCTTCAAACACAAATCCTCGCCCTCCCACACATCCTGTGATTCCCTTAGCCTGGCATGAATCAATCCATAATCTGTTTCATAGATACATCCTAGCATTCCGCTCAATAACAATTGACAAGGAGCAGGTCAGCAACCTATCCTCTTGGCTGGGGACTAAAATAGGAGATTAATTTTTTGAGGATGTAACTGGTAAAATAGATAAGGGAGAACCAGTGGATGTGGTGTACTTGGACTTTCCAAAGGCTTTTGATAAGGTCCCGCATAAGAGATTAGCATGTAAAGTTAAGGCACATGGGACTGGGGGCAAGGTATTGACTTGCATAGAGAACTGGTTGGCAGACAGGAAGCAAAGAGTTGGAATAAATGGCTCTTTTTCCGTGTGGCAGGCAGTGACTAGTGGGGTATCACAGGGATCAGTCCTTGGACCTTAGCTATTCACAATATATATTAATGATCTAGACAAGGGAACTAGATGTAATATCTCCAAGTTTGCAGATGACACAAAGCTGGGTGGGCGTGTGTGCTGTGAGGAGGATGCTGAGAAACTCCAGTATGCTTTGGACAGGTTGGATGATTGGGCAGAAGCATGGCAGATGCAACATAATGTGGATAAATGCGAGGTTATCCACTTTGGTGTCAAAAACAAGAAGGCACATTATTATCTGAATGGCAATAGATTGGGAGAAGGGGAAGTGCAACGAGACCTGGGTGTCCTTGTGCACCAGTCGCTGAAGGTAAGCATGCCGGTGCAGCAGGCAGTTAAGCAGGCAAATGGTATGTTGGCCTTCATAGCGAGACGGGTTGAGTACAGGAACAAGGATGTCTTGCTGCAGTTGTACAGGGCCTTGGTGAGACCACATCTTGAGTATTGTGTGCAGTTTTGGTCGCCTTACCTGAGGAAGGATGTTCTTGCCATGGAAGGATTGCAACGATGATTCACCAGGCTGATACCTGGGATAGCAGGAATGACGTACGAGGAGAGATTGGGTCCATTGGGCTTGTACTCCCTGGAGTTTAGAAGAATGAGAGGGGATCGCATTGAAACTTATAAAATTCTAACAGGACTAGACAGACTAGATGCAGGAAGGATGTTCCCAATGGCGGGGAGTCCAGAACTAGGGATCACAGTCTAAGGATAAGGGGTAAGCCATTTAGGACTGAGATGAGGAGGAATTTCTTCACCCAGAGAGTGGTGAACCTATGGAATTCTCTACCACAGAAGGCAGTGGAGGCCAATTCATTAAATATATTCAAGAAGGAGTTGAATATATTTCTTAAGGCTAAAGGGATCAAGGGATATGGGGAGAAAGCAGGGACCGGGTACTGAATTTGGATGATCAGCCATGATCGCATTGAATGGTGGAGAAGGCTCGAAGGGCTGAATGGCCTACTCCTGCTCCTATCTTCTATGTTTCTATGTAAACTATCTGGCGATAATCACAAGAGGTCAGATCAGTATCAAGGCGGCAAAGAGCTGATTAGAGCAAAGAGTTTGGTTATCAGTGGCCAGAACGAGTAATTGCCATGGACTAAAGTGATCACAGATGTGGAACAGAATCCAGCCCACTGTGTCTTATTATTTAATCAGATCAACTAGAGTAAGATTAAAAACGAGTCACTATTTACATGTATATGTGTACGTGTACCCCTTGCGACGCCTGGGAATCCCTGGCCTAAGACCGCTCAAAGTGGAGGAGAAGCATCCAGGAAGGCGCCGGACACCTCAAGTCTCGGAAGGAGTGCACGTCAACCCAAGCACCCCAACCCACCCGCCCCTTCAACCACCGTCTGCCCCACCTGTGACAGACAGTAGGTTGCCCATTGGACTCATCAGTCACCTGAGAACTCATTTTTTAGCATGGAGGCAAGTCATCCTCGGTTCCGAGGGACTGCCTAAGAAGAAGAAGATTCCCTTAGAGTACAGCAATCTATCGATCTCCCCTTTCAATATGCACAACCACTCAGCCATACGGGGTAGAGAATTCCAAAGATTCACAACACTCCGAGTCAAGACGTTTCTCCTCATCTTTCATAATCTGCCGACGCCTTATCCTGAGACTATGCCCCCTAACTCTACACTTTCCATCCAGTGGGAACAGCCCCTGAGCAACTACCCTGTCAAGCCCCTCACAGAACCTTATACGTTTCAATGAGATTACCTCTCATTCCTTGAAACCCCGGTGAGTATCGGCCCATTCCACTCAACATCTCCTGATAGGTCAACCCTCTCATCCCAGTAATCAATTTGATGAACCTTTGTTGCACTGCTTCTAAGGCAGGTATACCCAGCCTCTCCTGCATCTTCCCAGCCGAAAGCTTCATGAAAAACATAGAAACATAGAAGATAGAAGCAGGAGTAGGTCATTCGGCCCCTCGAGACTGCTCCGCCATTTAATGAGATCATGGCTGATCATCCAAACTCAGTACTCTGTCCCTGCCTTCTCCCCATATCCCTTGATCCCTTTAGCCTTAAGAAATATATCTAACTCCTTCTTGAATATATTTGATGAATTGGCCTCCACTGCCTTCTGCGGTAGAGAATTCCACAGATTCACCACTCTCTGGGTGAAGAAATTCCTCCTCATCTCAGTCCTAAATGGCTTACCCCTTATCCTTAGACTGTGACCCCTGGTTCTGGACTCCCCCACCATCGGGAACATCCTTCCTGCATCTAGTCTGTCCAGTCCTGCTAGAATTTTATAAGTTTCAATGTGATCCCCTCTCATTCTTCTAAACTCCAGCGATTATAAGCACAATCGACCCAACCTCTCCTCATACGTCATTCCTGCCATCCCAGGTATCGATCTGGTGAATCTTCGCTGCACTCCCTCCATGGCAAGAACATCCTTCCTCAGATAAGGCGACCAACACTGCACACAATACTCAAGGTGTGGTCTCACCAAGGCCCTGTACAACTGCAGCAAGACATCCTTTTTCCTGTACTCGAACCCTCTCGCTAGGAAGGCCAACATACCATTTGCCTTCTGAACCGCCTGCTGCACCTGCATGCTTACCTTCAGCAACTGGTGCACAAGGACACCCAGGTCTCGTTGCACTTCCCCTTCTCCCAATCTATTGCCATTCAGATAATAATCTGCCTTCCTGCTTTTGCCACCAAAGTGGATAACCTCGCATTGATCCACATTATACTGCATCTGCCATGCATCTGCCCAATCGCCCAACCTGTCCAAATCACACTGGAGGGTGCACAATTTTTTCTGACGAGAATCCGTTACACCCAACTAAAATGAATTGAAACCAATAATTCAAATTGCACCTTGCCTCTCAGATTCCACTCACTCCAGTTAGCTTCCTACTGATTTACTGATTTCAACCTGTAGCCAATGGCGATCCGGTTACAATGTTTTATGGGTTTTCATTGGTCAGATTCATTGATTGATAGAATCATAGAAACATAGAAAAATAGGAGCAGGAGTTTGCCAGTGGCCCCTCGAGGCTGCTCCACCATTCAATATGATCATGGCTGATCCTCTATCTCAATACCATATTCCCGCTCTCTCCCCATACCCCTTGATGACTTTTGTGTCTAGAAATCTATCTATCTCCTTCTTAAATATATTCAGCGACTTGGCCTCCACAGCCTTCTGTGGTAGAGAATTGCAGAGGTTCACCACCCTCTGAGTGAAGAAACTCCTCCTCATCTCAGTCCTAAATGTCCTACCCCGTATCCTGAGACTGTGTCCTCTCGTCCTAGACCCCCCAGCCAGGAGAAACAACCTCCCTGCATCCAATCTGTCCAACCCTGTCAGAATTTTACATGTTTCAATGAGATCCCCTCTCATCCTTCTAATCTCTAGTGAATACAGACCTAGCCTAGCCAATCTGTCCTCATCTGACAGTCCTGCCATCCCAGGAATCAGTCTGATTAGCACGTAGATTTTTCCCCTCTCTTGAATTTAAACAAGCGGCGAAAAGAATGAAATTAAGAGGGATATTATAAGGATAGAAATTCGTTATTGGAGTTTGCGCTAAAAGGCTGCCTCGTGCCGGCCGCTCGTTATGCTCCCCGCCCGATATTCAGTTACAGTCATTTCCAAAGATCTCAATGTAGGATAGGGTGTATAACGGGTATCCGAGGCATTACCGCCAGTTTACCGCTACCACCCGACACAAATATCTAAGCCGCCATTTGCACAACAGCCTGTGCTCATAGCGACCTATACAGCTGGTTTGTTTTATAAATCTCATCATTCATCTAGAAACTACTCGTGAAATAACACTGGATGGCCAGCTGGTGGTGCCGTCCAAGGAGTATAAATACTCGGGCATTGGCCCCAGCTTTTAAGGGACATTTTGTAGGACAAGGAACTAGTGAAGTACAACTAGACCTCCATGTTCTGAAACAAGTTGATTAAAGCCTTGCTGTATGCTCAAACCAAGTGTGTAGTGAGTTTTATTACGTCAGTTTGTGTTGGTTTTTCTTTCAGAGATCGAAAGGTTGAAGATGACAATAAAAGCTGGCGGTGAGAATTAAATTAATTGCACCCTATATATTTGAGTATTTACTAAGACTACTGAGTGGGCAATCTGCTGAATGTCCATCCATAGAAAATGACAATGTAACACTGTTGACGGAATGCGAGCTTCTCAGTAGAAAACTACAATAGAATAATAGAAACTTAGAATGATACAAGACAAAAGAGGACCATTAGGTCTATCGTGCCTGTGTGCCAGGCTGTCCAATTGCTCCCACTCCCCGGCCCTTTCATAGGGACATCGGAACAGAGGCAAATAAGAACAAGATTAGGCCATTGAGCCCCTTGAGCCTGTTGCGCCATTCAATGAGGTCATCGCATTTCTGCAACCTAACTCCATATACTTGCCTTTGGCCCATGTCCCTTAATACCTTAGCTTAACAAAAATCTATCAATCACAGATTTATAATTAACAATTGATCTTGCGGAAGAGAGTTCCAAACTTCTACCACCCTTTGTGTGTAGAAGTGTTTCCTAATTTCACCACTGAAAGGTCTGGCTCTAATTTTTAGACTATGCCCCCTAGTCCTAGACTCCCCAACCAGCAGAAATAATTTCTCTCTATCTACCCGATCAGTTCCCCTTAATATCTTGAAAACTTCGATCAGATTACGTCTTAACCTTCCAAATTCTAGGGAGTAGAAACCTAATTGGAAAATCTCTCCGCATAGCTTAACCCTTGAATTCCGGATTTCATTCTGGTAAACCTACGCTTCACTCCCTCCAAGGCCAATATATCCTCCCTAAGGCGTGGTGCCCAGAACAGCTCACAGTGCTCTAGGTGTGGTCTCACCAGGGCTTTGTATAGATGCAGCATAACTTCTACCCCCTATAGCCGTTTAAATTTCCACTACAGGTTCTAATCCGATTCCCTTCTGAAAATTACGATTGAATCTGCATCCCACACCCTTTCAGGCAATCCATTCCAGATCAAAGCTGGGTGGGCGTGTGTGCTGTGAGGAGGATGCCGAGAAGCTCCCAGTATGATTTGGACAGGTTGGGTGATTGGGCAGAAGCATGGCAGATGCAATATAATGTGGATAAATGCGAGGTTATCCACTTTGGTGGCAAAAACAGGAAGGCAGATTATTATCTGAATGGCAATAAATTGGGAGAAGGGGAAGTGCAACGAGACCTGGGTGTCCTTGTGCACCAGTTGCTGAAGGTAAGCATGCAGGTGCAGCAGGCGGTTAAGAAGGCAAATGGTATGTTGGCCTTCGTAGCGAGAGGGTTCGAGTACAGGAGCAAGGATGTCTTGCTGCAGTTGTACAGGGCCTTGGTGAGACCACACCTTGAGTATTGTGTGCAGTTTTGGTCGCCTTATCTGATGAAGGATGTTCATGCCATGGAGGGAGTGCAGCGAAGATTCACCAGACTGATACCTGGGATGGCAGGGATGACGTATGAGGAGAGATTGGGTCGATTGGGCTTATATTTGCTGGAGTTTAGAAGAATGAGAGGGGATCTCATTGAAACTTATAAAATTCTAACAGGACTAGACAGACTAGATGCAGGAAGGATGTTCCCGATGGCCGGGGAGTCCAGAACCAGGGGTCACTGTCTAAAGATAAGGGGTAAGCCGTTTAGGACAGAGATGAGGAGGAATTTCTTCACCCAGGGAGTGGTGAACCTGTGGAATTCTCTACCACAGAAGGCAGTGGAGACCAATTCATTAAATATATTCAAGAAGGAGTTGGATATATTTCTTAAGGCTAAAGGGATCAAGGGATATGGGGAGAAAGCAGGGACAGTGTACTGAATTTGGATGATCAGCCATGATCTCATGGCATGGCGGAGCAGGCTCGAGGGGCCGAATGGCCTACTCCTGCTCCTATCTTCTATGCTTCTATGTTTCGATAAATTCTGTGTCATAATATGTCGGCTTGCGTTTTCACCTTGATTCATAGGAGACAAAAGAGTTGAACACGATCCAGGTAAAATTAATAAATCGTATGGCGGTGCAGGGCTTTATTGTATTGCCCAATGGGGCAATGTTTGTAAGTTATGGTCGTTTTGTTTATCTCTCTGTTATTAGTGTGGTTCTTTAGGGTACATTTTCAAATAGCCGCCCAGGTGGCAAAGTGAAGTCAATGGAGGGGAATGCCGGGTGGGGCGTACAGTGGGCGACCCTCCAATATCGCTATTTGCGATCCCACCGAAGATTAACTTCATGAACCCCACTCCCCTCAAAATCACCCGCGAGATTAATTTCGAGTACAGGGAATGCTAACTCGAATCAACTCCCGGCGTCCTGCTGTCACATAACGCAACCTATTAATTGGCCCGGAATTTGGGTCGGGGGCTTCCCGCGGGTGCAAGCCCCCGACCTGCACTTACCATTGAGCTGTGGGCCCGCGTGGGATTCCGATCCTGGGCCTCATCCAGCTGCCGGCGCACAGTGCTTGCGTATCCCAGGGGCGCAGTTAGTTTGATGCTTCCCCTGGGGTCACGTGGGCCATGGAGAGCCAATGGTAGCAGGGAATTTTCATTCATAGATTTGACAGGAAGGGCTGTCAAATCTATGAAGAGAGTTTGGCCCCAAAACATAACTTAAACTTCAAATAATTTTTTTTTTTAAAAATCACATTTTTAAAATAACTTTAAATTACATAAAATAACTATTTTAAACAATAATTTAAATTTATGAAATAATTAATTACAGCTTTTAACAGGGCTAAAAATAAACTTACCTTTCTTTAAAGTATTTAAAAATAATAAACCTGTGGAAAAAATGTTTTAATTTTACTTAATTCACCACTTACCTTGTTAAAAGCAGGCCTTGCGACTGCTTTTTAAAAGCATAGCTCCTGGAGCCTTACCCTCCTGGAGAAACCGGCAGAAAAATCTGAAGTTCCAGGCATATGCGCTGCCTTTCCGGCGCACATGTTCGACTTTTGAACCCCTTTCTTCAAGGGAGCGGAAGTTCCGGTTTCCGCGCAAGCACAGTGCATGCACGAAACCGGCACGTTCGTTGGGCCTATGCGTGAGTAACCAGCGCGTACTCACCAGTGGGGACCCGAATTTCTGGCCCAAGCTTAACATAAAAGATAGGAGCAGGAGTAGGCCATTCGGCCCCCCGAGCCTGCTCAGCCATTCAATGAGATCATGGCTGATCATCCAAACTCAGTACCCTGTCCCTGCCTTCTCCCCATATCCCTTAATCCCTTTAGCCTTAAGAAATATATCGAACTCCTTCTTGAATATATTTAATGAATTGGCCTCAACTGCCTTCTGTGGTAGAGAATTCCACAGGTTCACCACTCTCTGGGTGAAGAAATTCCTCCTCACCTCTGTCCTAAATGGCTTACCCCTTATCCTTAGACTGTGACCCCTGGTTCTGGACTCCCCCGCCATCGGGAACATCCTTCCTGCATCTAGTCTGTCTAGTCCATAAGTTTCAATGCGATCCCCTCTCATTCTTCTAAACTCCAGCGAGTATAAGCCCAATCAACCCAATCTCTGCTCATACGTCATTCCTGCCATCCCCGGTGTCAGTCTGGCGGGCTCAACAAGGTCAATCAAGTTAAAATCGCGTGGATTGGCCGCATCTTGATGGAGGCGGGACTACAACCCCGAAAGTTGTAGTCCTGCCTCCAACCCACCTCCTGAGTTAAGTTCCTGCCCCATGTTTCCACTTGTGGGGAAGAGCAAAACTAGAGGCCATCAATATAAGATGGTCACCAAGAAATCCAACCAGTATTTCGGAAGAAACATCTTTAGCCAAAGAGTGGGGAAAGTCTGGAATTCGCTGCCACAGGGTGTGGTTGAAGCAAATAGCATCGAAGCATTTAAGCAGAGGCTGGACAAGCATATGAGGGAGAAGAGAATAGAGGGTTAGGCTGATAAAGTTAGATGAGAAAAGACGGGAGGAGGCTCGAGTGGAGAATAAATGCAGGGATGGACTGGTTGGGCCGAATGGCCTGTTTCTGTGCCGGATCTAACTGATCCTGATCTAAGATGATAGAGTGAAGAAATTTGCTTTTAATAATGCTAATTATCAGACTTTAACTTGCCAATCTGCTGGGATTTTCAGTGATAGACGCAACTTGAGGTGGAGTTTCTGCCAGCGGGAACCATCCGATCATTGAATCTGGACACTGGGTCGGTTTTGCCGAGGTGAATCGATGTCCCCGTTACTGCGCAAACACCTCGGCACAAGCCCGATAGTAAATTCTCACAAGAGGTAGTGCAATTTGATCAGCATTTGGAAACGTAAGCGGGTATTGGCCGTAACAGGGCCAATGGGGCCTCAAGATATATATTAACGATCTAGACGAGGGAACTAGATGTAATATCTCCAAGTTTGCAGACGACACAAAGCTGGGTGGGTGTGTGTGCTGTGAGGGGGATGCTGAGAAACTCCAGTATGATTTGGACAGGTTGGGTGATTGGGCAGAAGCATGGCAGATGCAGTATAATGTGGATAAATGCGAGGTTATCCACTGTGGTTTCAAAAACAGGAAGGCAGATTACTATCTGAATGGCAATAGATTGGGAGAAGAGGAAGTGCAACGAGACCTGGGTGTCCTTGTGCACCAGTCGCTGAAGGTAAGCATGCAGGTGCAGCAGGCGGTTCAGAAGGCAAATGGTATGTTGGCCTTCGTAGTGAGAGGGTTCCAGTACAGGAACAAGGATGTCTTGCTGCAGTTGTACAGGGCCTTGGTGAGACAACATCTGGAGTATTGTGTGCAGTTTTGGTCGCTTATCTGAGGAAGGATGTTCTTGCCATGGAAGGAGTGCAGCGAAGATTCACCAGGCTGATACCAGGGATGGCAGGAATGACGTATGAGGAGAGATTGGGTCGATTGGGCTTATACTCGCTGGAGTTTAGAAGAATGAGAGGTGAGCTCATTGAAACTTATAAAATTCTAACAGGACTAGTCAGACTAGATTCAGGAAGGATTTTCCTGATGGTCAGGGAGTCCAGAACTAGGGGTCACAGTCTAAGGATAAGGGGTAAGCCATTTAGGACAGAGTTGAGGAGGAATTTCTTCACCCAGAGAGTGGTGAACCTGTGGAATTCTCTACCACAGAAGGCCGTAGAGGCCAATTCATTAAATATATTCAAGAAGGAGTTGGATATATTTCTTAAGGCTAAAGGGATCAAGGGATATGGGGAGAAGGCAGGGACAGGGTACTGAATTTGGATGATCAGCCATGATCTCATTGAATGGCAGAGCAGGCTCGAGGGGCCAAATGGCCCACTCCTGCTCCTATCTTCTATGTTTCTATGTTTCTTAAGATGATTGAATTTGAAATGAGGTAAACTGGAAAAGTGATCCAGTAATTACTACAGTCAAAGTTTCAGATCTATCAGTCATTTCAATTGATTACTGGTCACAGTTGTTGTGTACCAATGCCAGGTCAACTAAAGTTAACTCAATCTCTCCCACTATTTCTCTATTGCCCTTTCTTTCTCATTCTCCTCTATTTCTCTCCCTCTAGGTCTCTCCTCCTCTCTATATCTCCCTCCTCCTCCCTTTATTTCTCACCCCTCTCCCTCTATTTCTCTACCCTCTCCCTATTTATCTCTCCCCTCTGCCTATTCCTCTTCCCTCTCCCTATTTCTCTCCCATCATCTCTCCCCTCCCTCTAACTCTCTCCCCCTCTCTCAATATCTCTCCCCCCTCTTTCTCTCCCACTATTTCGCTAGTTCACTCCCTTTCTATTTATCTCCCATGAGTTTAAGCTCATGGTCTACAGAGCAGTAGTGATACCCGCCCTCCTGTATGCCTCAGAGACATGGACCATGTACAGCAGGCACCTCAAAGCACTGGAGAGGTACCACCAACGCTGCCTCTGCAAGATCCTGCAAATCCATTGGCAGGATAGACGCACCAATGTTAGTGTTCTTGCTCGGGCCAACATCCCCAGCGTCGAAGCTTTGACCACGCTCGATCCGCTCCGATGGACGGGTCACATTGTCCGCATGCCCGATATAAGACTCCCAAAGCAAGCGCTCTACTCAGAGCGCCGGCACAGCAAGAGAGCCCCAGCTCGGCAGAGGAAATGCTTCAAGGACACCCTCAAAGCCTCCTTGAAAAAAGTGTAACATCCCCATCGACACCTGGGAATCCCTGGTCCAAGACCACACAAAGTGGAGGAGAAGCATCCGGGAAGGCGCCGAACACCTCGAGTCTCTTCGCCGGGAGCAAGCAGAAGCCAAGCGCAGGCTGCGCAAGAGCGCACGTCAACCCAAGCACCCCACCCACTCGCCCCTTCAACCACTGTCTGCCCCACCTGTGACAGAGACTATAGATCCCGCATTGGACTCATCAGTCACCTGAGAACTCATTTTTGATGTGGAAGCAAGTCATCCTCGGTTCCGAGGGACTGCCTAAGAAGGATTGATCTCCCTCTCCACCTCTCTCTATTTATCTCCCCTCTTTCTCTATCTCTCCCCCTATTTCTGTACATCACGCCCTTCTCTATGTTCTTTCTCTCTCTCCCTCCTCTCTCTCCCTCCTCCCTCTCCCTCTCTCTCTCCTCTCCCCAGGCCCGATTGATGAAGAGCTGTGTTAGAAATTTCGAGTGCTGCAAATGCATCAGTCGAGGTTTGCGGAGGGAAGATTGGGGAACGGGTGCGCGCGGGAATATTTCCCATTAGCCAATCGGCCTCTGAGCGGAGGTTTCTGTGCTGGATGAAACTGGTGGACAGGGGAATGTGGGACTATAAATACGCATGAGTCAGGCATCAATTGATTGGCTGGGCTCAGTAGCTGCAAGTCAGTAACGAGGGACTAATGTGAACAAGGTGACGGCACACCTGAACTGGCGAAAATAGCAGAAATTTGTGATTCTGTGGTTAACCCAGTTTTGACAACATCCTTCAATTTGGTTTGCAGAGCTCGACAAATTACTTCGAGACACGGGTACGCACCCAATTCAAAAAGCGTTTAGCAGAACACTTTGCGCATTCCGGGGCGTTGCGTATCTATGGTGACCATCCAATGAAACATCCCAGTTGCGAAGGTGTAGGGGGGCTTCTTTTAACTGGTTTAAGGTAATTCACCTGGTCTGCAGCCTTGCTGCTACACTGTAAACCAGTTTCCAATAAACCAACTTTCAAACAGTGGTTTCGAATCACTATCCCACCTTCCAATTCTGACTACAGGACTTATAATTAATGATATTAAAAACGGACACGTGGTTTGGATGAGAGAAAAATGAAGTTTTATTAACTAAAAGAAACTATAATCAAATATCAAACTATACCACACGAACACAGTAATTACAGTAAAATTGCTTAAATGGGGGAATGCAGACAGTAAAAATGAGGGGTAAGTGACTACAATGTTAATTAAACAATCTTAGCAATATCCCCTTAATTACCATCCCCCAACTCCTTACTCGGTTGCTTTGCTGAGGAGTCAGAAACTCTGCTCACATGTGGTCCAGTGAAGTGAGAGAGAGAGAGAGAGAGAGAGGCTCACCTGTGGTCCCAGGAAGTAAAGAGAGTGATAGCTTCTCAGGAGCTATCATATATACCTGGTGAGCACCCCCCCCCACCCCCTGCTGTTTGCCTGTCTGGAAAATTCGCTCCCAAAAAGTTCCAATTCGCAAGAGAAAAGCTGTGATTGGCTAACTCAAAGTGGTTGGACTGGGTTAATGTGTCTGCATTGTGGGGCCGAAATGTTCGCGCTCACATTCGGAGCTCACCTGGGCTAGAACAAAAGGGAATACAACAGCCCTATTGTCCAGAATGCTGGGTGATTTAAACCCATTCAATGCTTAAACTGTTGCAGCTCAAAATCCATTCCAGGGTTTCAATCTATCATTGTCTGTGAATGCTTTGAATGGCTGTGTAAACAGAAGCAGTTTCAAATCGATTGTCCTGCGGTCATTCTCAAGTGGGCTAATCTCTTAAGTAAATAAACAACTTCAAGTGCTTCGAAGGGAACCTCCCTTTGATTGGCAGGTCTGATTCACAGCCCCTGTAACCTCCCACTTTTTTCACACAGACAACTCGCTGCGAGCTGTTTTGCTGCTTTGTCCTTTTGGCCAAGCTTTCTGTGGCCATTTTAAAACCTTTTGTGATTGCCCAAACTCCAGGGAACAACTTTATTAAGATGTACTGTCTCAAGGTGTGTGAATATTTTCCACAGAATTCTTCGACTCCTGTGTTGTCCGTGTTCTTTCCATCTCAGAGCAGTCTTTTGCGGTTCTCGGCACATTTTAAAACACTGTAGACGAGTCACATCACCCAATTCTTCGTTCACGATGTGGACCAATATTTTCAATCTTCAGGGAAATAGGGGATTTTGCAAAACTCTTACATTCCCCCCTTTTGATACTCCCAACTTGCTTGCAGTATCAACTTGAAGGAGTGAGCAAAATTTCCAGACCCCCTCACAAACAACCATCCCCTGTATTTACCTAATAGCTATCTGCCACTGATCCCCCGAACTGTCCTTTCCCCTAAAATTCATGAAAAACCGTGGTACGGTAGGCATCTTACAGATACATCAGTTTTCAATAAGGGGTCTCATACCCCTACACGCTTGTAAAATTATACAATGTAATCCAAATTTACAAACTTTTTACATTATAACTTATTACAAAATGTTGCAATCTTAGTTACATAATGTAATTAAAATGATCCCAAGCACAGAGAGGGTCCAATGCCTCTGCTCAACTTGGAGTTGTCACAAATTGATTCCAAGCACGGAGAGGATCCTACGCCTCTGCTCAACTTGGGGCTGTAACATAAAATACAAGAAACTTGAACAACATGCTCAAATAAACCCCGACCATCATGTGCCAATGATGGGTCACAAAATTCGAGTGGGTATTGCTCCTCCCACCCGGGCAGTAAATGTACCTTCCACCCCCCTTTGATTGTCTTAAACTTTAAAACAGACAGAATGGATTTACAGACCAGCCTGCTCCGCCAGCCCCGAACCATTCCCTTGTTCCTTTGTGGAGGCGGGGTACCCCTCATGTTTAAAATTATCTTGGCACTGACCGAGACCGGGGAGTATGGGACCGTGACTCCCAGTCCCTCCCCCTCCCATCTTCCCTCGACTGGCTGCAGAAGAATGATGGCTGCCTGTGTGACGGCTCTCCCTGGCCCCACACTGAAACTTGAACCCCAGATCGGGCCACCCACTCATCCTTCCCAGCCACACTTACACTATCTTTGCCCGTGGGCCCCCAGGTGAGTTCCTCCCTCCCCTGAATGCACCCACGTGACTCTTGGGTCTCCCCCTCCCCTATACAATCTTTCCCGGGCCATCACCGCCCACTCCCGGGGAACGCGTCCCTATGACCAGGCGACGCGCTTCCCCACCATGACTCCTCAACAGCGAGGTCTCCTGCAAGTGAACTTCAGTCAGGATAGTGCTGGGTTGGGGCCGTACCCCACCCAGATGGGGCCATCTCTTCCGCGTAGGAGGAGTAGGCAAGTTCCTCCGGACCCTGTCCGGTTTTTCCCGAAGGTCGCTGCGGGGTTTCCCTCTGGATTCGTCCGGTGGCGAGGTGATCCCCAACATTCCGTATCCATATCTTCATTCGGTGCCCAGCTCAGGCTGGGCGAACAGGGCTGCTTCATTTTCCAATCTCCTGCAAAAACTTAAAAGGACATGCAGCCAGGTCTCACTGACCTGCTGCCTTAGGTGGAGACATGGTCGGGTCCCTTGACCTCGGACCAAAATGCAAACATTTGGCACACATGTAAACTTAAACTCTTTAAACTTAAACTTAAAACTAGTTATATCAACAAATCTTAAAATACACCTTAAAAGCACGATATATGCACACCAAAGCTATAATACAAATGCCGCCCTTCTCCGGACGGCCAGGCTAATCTCTGGCACTGTCGCAGATTGCTGCTGGCTGCAGCGAAGCTGGACTGTCTCCTGTCTCTGGTCCCCCGCAGCTTATGGCTGTTGAGTGGGGACCCCTGCCCTTTGGCTTCTCCCTGGTTTGGGAGACCGCCTTACTCCACTATAAAGTGGGTGACCATCTTGTCTCGGGCTTGCGGACCCGCTGAGACTTTCTGAGGGGCGTCTCTGTGGGGGAAACTTTAGCTGGCGGACCCTGAGCCAGGGTCGCAGCCCTAGCTGGCTGGGAACATTCTCCCCCATGTCCAAAACCCGTTACCAGCTCCCCTGCAAGAGGAATTGCAATCCCTGCCCCCCCCCCCCAGGGTCCCACTTCGTGGGGGGAACCATTCCAGAGGCTGGCTGGGTAGCTGGTCCCTTTAAACAGGCGACTGCGCCTGTGCGAATCTCTTCCCCTGAGTCCCTCGGCAGAGGCTGTGAAGCCTCTGTATTCAAGCAGGCGAGTGCGCCTGCGCAAACCTCCTGGAAAAGAGCCGCGCTGGTCCCGCCGGCAACTGTGCTTGCGCAAACCTCCTTTCCTGAGTTCCCCGGCAGAGGCAGTGAAACCTCTGTATTCAAGCAGGCGGCTGCGCCTGCGCAAACCTCCTCCCCCTTGTCTGACGGCAGAGGCTGTGAGGCCTCTGGCTTCAAACAGGTGATTGTGCCTGCGTGGGAAAACAGAAGAGGGGCCGCTGGGGTCCCGCAGGCAACCGCGCCTGCATGAACAATTTCGTTAAAGGGCTGGGGAACTGCTACACTAGCGCACGCAACCGCACCTGCACGTTCGGTCTCTTTAAAAATGGTTGGAAGAACCGCTGGGTCTTCCAAGCAGGCTTCTGCGCCTGCGCGTTTATTCTGGGAAGCGGGGATCTGTAACCGGCCGACTGCGCTTGCGCGCTCGGCCTCGCAGAGGAAAGGAGTCGCTGGGGGTTCCGGGTTCGCGACTGCGCCTGCGCGAACCCAGTGTTGAGAAACCTCTTCCCTCAGCCGCGTGGCTGCGCCTGCGCGGCCCTCCTTTTGGCAAAGCTCTCCCCTCAGGCGAGTGACCGCGCCTGCGCAGGAAAACTGAGGAGGATCCAGTAGGGGTACGGGCTGGGGACCCGTGCCTGCGCGTGCAGTTTCAGTGGATGGAGTGGCAGCAGCCTGCAGATTTCTGATCCCAGGCTGCTGTTTCTCTGATCTAAAGCCACCCAACCATTTCAAATTTGAACGTTGTGCAAAACTAGGGTCCCACTGGGGTAGGGAAGTGTCCCAATCCGGCTGACCTGCCTTCGGGCTGATCATGCAAATCATCCCCCTTGCTTTTAAAGCCATGTTAAGGCTTTCTATCTCTGCCCTACAGGGGCCATGATCTGCTTCACTAAACGTTTGCGCGCAGGCCAGCTTATAGGCTGCTTTTACTTCCCTAAACCTTTCCTCCTGCTCTTTTACTTCTGAGATGAGGCAGGCATTCTCTTCCCACAGTCTCATCTCACTTTCCCTGGTCTCAGTGACTTCCTGCACCAGGCGCTCTATAAATGCCTGGCATTTTTCAAACTGGGACTTCCGATTCTTGGCCTCTTTAACCTCCTCCTGCACACTCATCTCATCCTTCCTAAACCAGCCAGCTATATCCCGATAGGTCAGCCTACACACTGCCGCTAAAATTCGCAGGGCTACCCACATAGTGAAAACGAGAGAAACAAGAGCTGGTACTTTCTCCAGATCCAAACCACTCATCAAATCAAGAACTGTCTGCAGTCCTGCCGCGGTTGCCATTTTGTAGGGGGGCATCATTTAACTGATTTATGGTTATTTCCCTGGTCTTGCAGCCTTTGCCTGCACTCTGACCAATTCCAGTCTTTTACCTGGTTTTCGGTAATTCACCTGGTCAGGCAGCCTGCTGCTACACTGTAAACCAATTTCCAATAAACCAGTTTTCAAACAGCGGTTTCGAATCGCTACCCCACCTTCCAGTTCTGACTGAAGGACTTATAATTAATGATATTAAAAATAGACACGTGGTTTGGATGAGAGAAAAATCAAGTTTTATTAACTTAAAAGAAACTATAATCAAAATATCAAACGATACCACACGAACACAGTAATTACAGTAAAATTGCTTAAATGGGGGAATGCAGATGGTAAAACGAGGGATTAGATGGCTCCAATGTTACTTAAACAATCTTAGCAATATCCCCTTAATTATCATCCCCCAACTCCTTACTCGGTTGCTTTGCTGAGGAGTCAGAAACTCTGCTCACCTGTGGTCCAGCGAAGTGAGAGAGAGAGAGAGAGAGAGAGAGGCTCACCTGTGGTCCCAGGAAGTAAAGAGAGCGATAGCTTCTCAGGAGCTATCATATATACCTTGTGAGGCCCCGCCCCCCTCTGCTGTTTGCCTGTCTGGAAAATTCACGCCCAAAAAGTTCCAATTCACAAGAGAAAAGCTGTGATTGGCTAACTCAAAGTGGTTGGACTGGGTTAGTGTGTCTGCACTGTGGGGCCAAAATGTTCGCACCCACATCGGAGCCCACCTGGGCTAAAACAAAAGGGAAATTCAACTGCTCTATTGTCTAGAATGATGGGTGATTTAAACCCATTCAATTCTTAAACGGTTGCAAATCGAAGTCCGTTCCATGATTTCAGTCTATCATTGTCTAAGAGAGCTCTGAATGGCTGTGTAAACAGAAGCAGTTTCGATAGTCCTGCGGTCAATTCTCAAGTGGGCAATTGCTTAAGTCAATAAACAACTTCAAGTGCTTCGAAGGGAACCTCCCTTTGATTGGCAGGTCTGACTCACAGCCCCTGTATCCTCCCACTTTTTCACACAGACAACTCGCTGCGAGCTGTTTTGCTGCTTTGTCCTTTTGGCCAAGCTTTCTGTGGCCATTTTAAAACCTTTTGTGATTGCCCAAACTCCAGGGAACAATTTTATTACTAAAAGCACTGTCTTAAGGTGTGTGAATATTTTCCACAGAACTCTACGTCTCCGGTGTTGTCCACGTTCTGTCCATCTCAGAGGAGTCTTTTGCGGTTCTCGGCACATTTAAAAATACTGTAGACCAGTCACATCACCCAATTGTTCGTCCACGATGTGGACCAATATTTTCAATCTTCAGAGAAATAGGGGAAATTTTGCAACCCCTACATTGGGGAAGCAGAGAGCGAACAATCGGAAAGGATAATCCGTGTCAGAGGATGACGGTTTCGATGCTGGGATTCGTTACAATTCAGCCATGGCTTTCAGGGAATTGATTCCAGTCGGCGGAAATTGGTCTGGGGTTGTAGCCCATTATATGCCCCGCTGGATATTCAGTTCGAATGAAATCAATGGAACAGAGTATCGGGCGAGATTTTAACCAGCGGCCAATAGGATTAAGCCCACTGTGCCCTACAGGCCAAGACATAGATATATAGAAACATAGAAGATAGGAGCAGGAGTAGGCCATTCGGCCCCTCGAGCCTGCTCCACCAATCAATGAGATCATGGCTGATCATCCAAACTCAGTACCCTGTCCCTGCTTTCTCCCCATATCCCTTGATCCCTTTAGCCTTAAGAAATATATCTAACTCCTTCTTGAATATATTTAATGAATTGGCCTCAACTGCCTTCTGTGGTAGAGAATTCCATAGGTTCACCACTCTCTGGATGAAGAAATTCCTTCTCATCTCAGTCCTAAATGACTTACCCCTTATCTTTAGACTGTGACCCCTGGTTCTGGACTCCCCCGCCATCAGGAACATCCTTCCTGCATCTAATCTGTCTAATCCTGTTAGAATTTTATAAGTTTCAATGAGATCCCATCTCATTCTTCTAAACTGCAGCGAGTATAAGCCCAATCGAACCAATCTCTCCTCGTACGTCATTCCTGCCATCCCAGGTATCAGTCTGGTGAATCTTCGCTGCACTCCCTCTATGGCAAGAACATCCTTCCTCAGATAAGGTGATCAAAACTGCACACAGTACTCAAGGTGTGGTCTCACCAAGGCCCTGTACAACTGCGGCAAGACATCCTTGTTCCTGTACTCAAACCCTCTCGCTACGAAGGCCAACATACCATTTGCCTTCTTAACCAGCTGCTGCACCTGCATGCTTACCTTTATGACTGGTGCACCAGGACACCCAGGTCTCGTTGCACTTCCCCTTCTCCCAATCTATTGCCGTTCAGATAATAATCTGCCTACTTGTTTTTGCCACCAAAGTGGATAATCTCGCATTTATCCACATTATACCGCATCTGCCATGCATCTGCCCAATCACCCAACCTGTTCAAATCATACTGGAGTTTCTCAGCATTCTCCTCACAGCACACACGCCCACCCAGCTTTGTGTCGTCTGCAAACTTGGAGATATTACATCTAGTTACCTCGTCTAGATCATTAATATATATTGTGAATAGCTGGGGTCCTAGGACCGATCCCTGCGGTACCCACTAATCACTGCCTGCCACTTAGAAAAAGACCCGTTTATTCCAGCTCTTTGCTTCCTGTCTGTCAACCAGTTCTCTATCCAAGTCAGTACCTTGCCCCCAATCCCATGTGCCTGAACTTTACACGCTAATCTCTTATGCGGGACCTTATCAAAAGCCTTCTGAATGTCCAAATACACCACATCCACTGGTTCTCCCTTATCTATTCTACCAGTTACATCCTCAAAAAATTCCAGTAGATTAGTCAAGCACGATTTACCTTTTGTAAATGCATGTTGACTTTGTCCGATCCTATCACTGTTTTCCAAGTGCTCTGCTGTTACATCTTTTATAATGGACTCTAGCATTTTCCCCACTACCGATGTCAGGCTTACCGGTCTATAATTCCCCGTTTTCTCTCTACCACCTATTTTGGATGAATTTTAACCCCCCACCCCCACGTGTATTCTTAAATTGAGCACCGCTCCATTCCACCCCAGATGACAGCACCGAGGGGTTGCGATCTCAGTAAATTGGGATATTTTTTAATGAGTGAACTGGTTCATACTTTCCAATCCCCAGAAATACTGTTGACAAGAGGTATCTAAATTAAAAATAAGAACTTAAGAACAAAATAAATAAGAGCAGGAGCTTCCGGTGGCCTGTCACTTTAATTCACCGCTCCGTTCCCACTCAGACCTCGCCGTCCTCGGCCTCTTGCATTGTTCCACAGAAGCTCAGCGTAAGCTCGAGGAACAGCACCTCATCTTTCGATTAGGCACTTTACAGTCTTCCGGACTCAACATAGATTTCAACAATTTCAGATGATAGCCTCGGCCCCGATCATATATATATTTTTTCTTTTTGTTCCACAATTTTTGTTTGGCCTTTTTTTTCCCTCCCTCCCACATGGCAGCTGTCCTTCATTCTGCCAGCGCATTTCACACTTCATCTACAGCCATCCTTTGATCCTTAACCTGTCCCATTACCACCTCCTCTCGCCTTGAATGTCTCTTAATGTCTCTTAATCTCTTCTGCTTTCTATCCTATCACTGACCCCTTTTGTTCTTTCATCCCCTCCCCCTTTTCCCAGCCCCTAAACTTGCTTTCCATTTCCTGCTTTTTTCCAGTTCTGATGAAAGGTCTTCGACCTGAAACGTTAACTCTGTTTCTCTCTCCACGGATGCTGCCTGGCCTGCTGAGTTTCTCCAGCGTTTTCTGTTATTCCGCCATTCATTAAGGTCATGGCTGATCTTCTACCTCAACTCCACTTTCCTGCACTAACCCCACATCCCTGTTTCCCTTAATATCCAAAACATCCATCGATCTCTGTTTTGAATAGACTCAACGACTGAGCCTCCACAGCCCTCTGCGATAGAGAATTCCAAAGATTCACCACCCTCTGAGTGAAGAAATTTCTCCTCATCCCAGTCCTAAATGGCCGACCCCTTATTCCGAGATTGTGACGCCTGGTTCTAGACTCCCCAGCCAGGGGGAAACATCCTCTCTGCATCTACCCTGTCAAGCCCTGTAAGAATCTTGTATGTTTCAATGAGATCACCTCTCATTCGTCTAAACTCCAGAGAATATAGGCCTAGCCTACTCAATCTCTCCTCATAGGACAATCCCCCCATCCCAGGAATCAGTCTGGTGAACCTTCGTTGCACTCCCTCTATAGCAAGTATATCCTTCCTTAGGTAAGGAGACCAAAACTGTACACCATACTCCAGGTGAGGTCTCAGCAGGGCCCAATATATTTGCAGGCAATAAACAGGCAATGGCTTGCAATTGTGATCTGTTGTTCCCAGTTCTCATAGTCGAGAGATTCTTTAAGAAAACAATCGGACTGTGGTAGCAATTATGTTGTACTGTAGCGCATACATGGGCAGTATGACCACTGCTGCCTATTATAACCTCGAACCATATTTAGTTAGAGTGACTTTAATCACCTGGGTGTCCTTGTGCTCCAGTCGCTGAAGGTAAGCATGCAGCTGTAGCAGGCGGTTAAGAAGGCAAATGGTATGTTGGCCTTCATAGAGAGAGGGTTTGAGTACAGGAAGAAGGATGTCTTGCTGCAGTTGTACAGGGCCTTGGTGAGACCACCTTTAAGAGAATAACTGGTCTCAGACTGCAGTACCGGCAGTGACCACCCCTATATAAAAGGCGCTAGAGAGCCTCTGTTGTTTAGTTTCGTTATTGACTTCCACCAGTAAAGATCTGTTGTTTTCACTCCTGCTGGTCCGTGTCTCAATCATTCACGGACTTAACACTGGCGACGAGTAAGAAACGTACTTACCTGCAACTCGGCAGCAGCTCCGACGACGTTGTTGAAGGTCGGAGCCAGAAAGAAAAAAAAAGAAAAAAAATAGAGTACATTGAAACTCAAGAAATGGGCGTCGACCGTCAATCATCGATTTAAAAACTTGCAGGAGTGACTTTCCAGAGCCAGGCTTGGTTCCTCGGTCCGTGGTTTCCCAGCTAATCGAGCTGGTGGCAGGTAATGCTCTGATCCTTCCTGGGCTGCGGCGGGCTGAAGCTCGATCGGGTGGCTTTTCAACGGGGCCGGGCAGCGAGTCGGGAAGCAAAGAGCGAGAGAGAGGGTGGAGCACACAGGGCGTGGCCAGTGTTTCGAAGCCGGGCAGCGTTCGGACCTAAGAAGAGGGAGGGAAGTGTCCCAGAGGGTCCGCTCCACGACGGGAAAATAATAAAAGAAAAAGAATACGCGCAAGAAACCATGGAAAGCAACGCTAACAACAGCGGGGAAGAAGGCAAAGCACGGGAGGCGCCATTTTGTTAAATCGGGGAAGAAGGCAAAGCGCGGGAGGCGCCATTTTAGATTTGCAAGATGCCGAAGACTGGCTGTATCACTGCTTTTGATAATACATTAGAGGACTGGACCACGTATGTGGAAAGAGTCGAGGTATATTTCGAGGCAAACGATACAGCGGAGGGAAAAAAGGCATCGATATTGCTAAACTTAATGGGCGCTGGCAGATACCCTACGGGACAAATTTGTCTGTGGACTCCTGAGTGAAGGAACACAGAAGAAGTTACTCTCAGAAAAAGAGCTGACGCTAGATAAGGCTTTCAGCGTGGCAGTATCGTATGAAGCAGCAGCCAGGGGAGCTGCAGAAATTCAACAAAAACCCTGTGGCACCCACAAAATGACACGGGGATTTGCAAAATGTTATCGCTGCGGCAGAACTAACCATGACCCGAAGGACTGCTGGTCCAAAGACAAAATATGCAGGCAATGCGGGAAGATTGGACACATTGCACGAGTTTGTAGGTCTGGGAAGAAGACCAGCGACAACAAAAAGGCTACTAAGGAACCGTACAAGAAAGTACAAAAGATGACGGACAGTAGTTCCGAAAACCAGATGAGCGATAGTGAATCCGGAAACAGGAGACTAAGCTGTCTCAAACTTCACAATGTAATCGTAAAAGAGCATCACCGAACCATTTGGGTCACTCTCACGATAGCAGGGTCCCAAGTTAAAATGGAATTGGATACAGGATCAGCGCTAACCGTCATGAATCGACGAGACTATGAGTGGCTATTTTCACACATACCCTTGAGAGAGACATCCATCGTCTTGACGATGTATACGGGGCAAAAAGTATACCCCAGAGGAAAAGTAAGGGTGCCTGTCAAATACAATGGCAAGAAAATACGGAAATTGTATCTCTACATACTGCCAAATGGTGGACCACCGTTATTGGGACGGGAATGGATCAGGAAGATAAACTTAGATTGGCATTCCATTCATGCAATGACGGTGGATGGTAAAAAAGATGAAGACGTCACTCCTGGAAGATTGTCAACAATCTTAGCTAACGCCAACGAGGTATTTCAACAAGAACTGGGCACGCTTAAAGGCGTAACCGCCTCGATAAAAATAGAAGAGAATGCAGTTCCCAAGTTTTTCAAAGCGAGACCGGTACCATATGCAATTCGCCCAGCCGTCAAGGCAGAGCTGCAGAATCTGGAGAAGGCGGGCGTGTTGTCTAAGGTTGACTGGAGCGAGTGGGCGACACCCATCGTTCCTGTCATGAAGAAAACGTTAACCAATAAGTCCGGAGAGCCAAGGAAGATTCGCATCTGTGGGGATTTCAAGGTGACGGTGAACCCTGTCCTTCGCACAGTACAATATCCTCTTCCAAGGATAGAAGACATCTTCGCCTCGCTATCTGGAGGGAAGCGTTTTACAAATATTGACCTAGCACAAGCATATTTGCAGATGGAGCTTGAAGAGTCCTCCAGGAAGTATCTCACGATAAACACTCACAAAGGTCTTTACCAGTATCATCGATTGGTATTCGGAGTAGCATCGGCTCCGGCGATATGGCAAAGAGCGATGGAACAAGTCCTGCAAGGGATTCCGGGGACTCAGTGTTACTTGGACGACATCCTTGTAACAGGTGAAGATGACAGTGAACACCTTAACAACCTAGAACAGGTGCTCACTAGACTACGGGAACATGGGCTGCGAGCTAACCGCCCCAAGTGCAATTTTTTTAAGAAACAGATATCGTATTTTGGCCACGTGATTGATGAAGAGGGGTTACATAAGTCCCCTGACAAAATTGAAGCGGTCGTTAAGGCCCTAGCACCTGAAAATGTGTCGCAACTGAGGTCATTCCTCGGATTGGTGAATTACTATCATAAGTTTTTGCCGAATTTGTCGACAATTCTGCACCCACTGAACGCCCTGCTACGAATGGGGGTAGCATGGAAATGGAGCGATGATTGTAAGCATGCTTTTCAGAAGAGTAAGGACTTAATCACTTCAAAGGAAGTATTGGCTCACTACAACCCAGCACTGCCAATCAGGCTGGCGTGTGATGCGTCTCCCTACGGCATTGGGGCGGTACTGTCACATAAATTCCTTGATGGTTTGGAGAGGCCGATAGCTTTTGCATCACGCTCGTTAACTTCTGCCGAGCGTAACTACGCCCAGATTGACAGAGAGGCCCTCAGCCTAGTGTGGGGGGTGAAGAAGTTCAATCACTATCTGCACGGTCAAAAATTTACTCTACTAACCGATTATCAACCTCTTGTCTCCATTTTCAACCCTCAGAAGGGCATACCGATAATGACAGCACAACGGCTGCAGAGATGGTCCCTTTTCCTAGGGGCTCACCAATATGACATCGAGTACAAAGGAACTAAACAGCATGGAAATGCTGATGGGTTGTCACGTCTACCGTTGCCGACGGTAGAAGAAGAAGACCTTGCAGTGGATCCAATGGAGTTATTCTACTCGACCATAGTCGAATGTCTCCCGGTGACGAATGCAAACATAGAAAAGGAAACACGGAATGACCCGACACTATCACGGGTCTATGATTAAACGGTGAAGGGATGGCCAGCACATGGCGAACCACTGCTGCCAGCATTCTCGCCGAGAAGAGAACAGCTGTCAGTGTGCAGAGGAACCTTGATGTGTGGATCCAGAGTAGTAATTCCACCTAAGTTGACGGATAGAGTGCTCAATGAGCTTCATGAGGGTCATCTGGGTGGGGTAAAAATGAAGAGCTTAGCCAGAGCGTTTGTGTGGTGGCCGGGAATCGATAGAGAAATCGAAGAGATGACCAAGAGCTGTGCAGGATGCCAGAAGGTCCAAAACGCCCCACCACAAGCTCCTCTGCATCCATGGGAGTGGCCCTCATCTCCATGGCAAAGGGTGCACATTGATTTTGCTGGTCCCTTCATGGACTCGATGTTTTTAATTGCGGTGGATGCACATTCAAAGTGGCCAGAGGTAATAAAAATGTCCTCAACCACACGGAAAAAAACTATCACAGTTTTATGAACCATATTCACCAGGAATGGGCTGCCTGAACAGATTTGCTCTGACAATGGACCACAGTTTGTGTCTGAAGAGTTCCGGAGGTTCTTAAAGAACAATGGTGTTAAGCATTACACATCTGCCCCATATCATCCAGCCACTAATGGATTGGCCGAGAGGTTTGTCCAAACATTCAAGAAGGCTATCAAGGCAATGTGTAATGAAGATATACCCCTACAACACAAGGTGGACAACTTCTTGTTTGCCTACCGGAATGCGACACATGCGGTTACCAACCAAACTCCAGCCATGATGTTCTTCAATCGAAGACTACGATGCCGCTTGGATTTGGTTAAGCCAAACGTCCGAAGAGATGTGGAGAACAGGCAGTTTCAGAATATGAATGAAAGGCCGACCAGGAGTTTTAAGATAGGTCAACCAGTTTTGGCCCGGGACTACCACACTGAGAAACGGCAGCCAGGAACGATTTGTACACGACAAGGACCTCTCATGTATACCGTGGACATTGGGGAGAGCATTGTAAGACGCCATGCTGACCAGATTCTAGAGTCACTGGAAAACGTCAACTCCACACCACGATCTGATACACCTGGTAATGAAATCGACGTTCCAATTGCAGCTACCGCAGAACCGGTAATATTGGAAGCAGATGAACCAAACAACGACATTGATTCCGACTCAACATTGCCAGAAGAACCTGATACCCCAAAGAGGCGTTATCCAGACAGAATCAGGAAGCCTCCTCAAAGACTGAACTTATAATTGCTTAAACTTAACCAATGTATCTAGCAACAGTAATTGTGATTGTAATTCGTTATCATTAGTCGTTAAATGAATGTTATGTACTGTTTATCTAAAAGGGGAGGAATTGTTGTGTATGTACCTTTAAGAGAATAACTGGTCTCAGACTGCAGTACCGGCAGTGACCACCCCTGTATAAAAGGCGCTAGAGGGCCTCTGTTGTTTAGTTTCGTTATTGACTTCCACCAGTAAAGATCTGTTGTTTTCACTCCTGCTGGTCCGTGTCTCAATCATTCACGGACTTAACAACCACACCTTGAGTATTGTGTGCAGTTTTGGTCACCTTATCTGTGGAAGGATGTTCTTGCCATGGAGGGAGTGCAGCGAACATTCACCAGACTGATACCTGGGATGGCAGGAATGACGTATGTGGAGAGATTGGATCGATTGGGCTTATACTCGCTAGAGTTTAGAAGAATGAGAGGGGATCTCATTGAAACTTATAAAATTCTAACAGGACTAGACAGACGAGATGCAGGAAGGATGTTCCCGATGGCCGGGGAGTCCAGAACCAGGAGTCACAGTCTCAGGATAAGGGGTAAGCCATTTAGGACAGGGATGAGGAGGAATTACTTAACCCAGAGAGTGGTGAACCTGTGGAATTCTCTACCACAGAAGGCAGTGGAGGCCAATTCATTAAATATATTCAGGAAGGAGTTGGATATATTTCTTAAGGATAAAGGGATCAAGGGATATGGGGAGAAAGCAGGGACAGGGTACTGAATTTAGATGATCAGCCATGATCTCATTGAATGGCGGAGCAGGCTCGAGGGGCCGAATGGCCTACTCCTGCTCCTATCTTCTATGTTTCTATGTTTCTTCACTCAGAGGGTTGTGAATCTTTGTAATTCTTTACCCGAAAGGGCGATGGATGCTGAATCGTTGAGTATATTCAAGGCTGAGATGGGCAGATATTTGAACTCATGGTGAATCGAGGGATATGGAGGTAGGGCGGGAAAGTGGAATTGAGGTCGAAGATCAGCCCTGATCTTATTGAATGTTGGAGCAGGCTCAACAGACGTATGGCCTAATCCTGCTCCAACTTCTTTAGTTCTTATGATCGTATGCAGCCTGCCTAATTTGGATGTAAATATATTTTTGTTCGCAGTGCAGTCTGGTTATCGGAGGGTGCTTGCATAATTAATTAAACTGATCTTCGTGTATTCGACAATTTATATTTGATTAGGAAATTGATTCTGCTTGCAACAGCAATTATTTTCATATATATAGAGAAATTAATGGCGACAATTTAACATGGTTCTATATTAATTTTAATTAGGGAAATTAACTGTGTATTTATTTACAGCGAAATCACTTATTGCGAAAGAGAAAGGTAAATCATCCATAACATGGTATATACGCCTATCCTCTCAATAGCAATATAAAGTAGGCTACACTATTCTGTCAGCTGTAGTTATAGATCTCGACTGGTGACTAAGTGCATTGGGAACTGAGATAAACTCTGCCAAAGTCACCACGACAAAAGTCGCAGAGAAATCTGCTTGAATTAACCGAGCTTCGCAAATTGTTATGTGACATGAGTCAGTCATTCATGAAAGAAAGACTTATGAAGTAATACTGAGCGGCCTGCGGGTGGCGCTGTCCAGGGAGAGTATAAATACTCAGGCATGGGCCCAGCTTGCGCAGGACTTTCTGAACAGGGACTAGTGAAGGACACAAACAGGTCTCCATGTAGTAAAACAGTTGATTAAAGCTTTGTTTAACGCTTAGACCAAGTGCCTAGTAGTTTTCTTACGTCATTGGCCCAGAAATTCAGGTCAGGGGCTTCCTGCGGGTGCAAGCCCCTGATCTGCACTTACCCAACGCGCCGGCCGTTGTGCTGTGGGCCCGCGTGGGATTCCGATCCTGGGCCTCCTCCAACTGCCGGCACACAGTGCTTGCGTATCCCAGGGGCACAGTTAGCTCGATGCATCCCCTGGGATCACGTGGGCCATGGAGAGCCAATGGTAGCAGGGAATGCTTCATTCATAAGTTTGACAGGAAGCGCTGTCAAACCTATAAATAATATAAGCCCCAAAACATCACTAAAACTTCAAATAATTTTTTTTTTAAATCACATTTTAAAAATAACTATAAATTACATGAAATAACTATTTTAAACAATAATTTACATTTTTGAAAAAGTTAATTACATTTTGTAACAGTGCTAAAATAAACTTACCTTTCTTTAAAGTATTTAAAAATAATAAACCTGTGGAAAAAATGTTTTAATTTTAATTAATTCACCACTTACCTTGTAAAAAGCAGGCCTTGCGCCTGCTTTTTAAAAGTGTAACTCCTGGAGACTTACCCTCCCGGAGAAACCTGGAAAAAAACGTAAGTTCCAGGCGTACGCGCTGCCTCTCCGGCGCACGCGATCGACCTGTGAACCCCTTCCTTTAAGGGAACGGAAGTTCCGGTTTCCCGCACATGTGCAGTGCATGCACGAAACTGGCACTTTCGTTGGGCCTACGGGCGAGTACCCAGCACGTACTCACCCGTGGGGACCCGAAGTTCTGGAATACTCCAGTTTTGGGCCATTATGTTTTGCTATTTCACTACGATATTTCTCAGTAATACTTTAGTATTGTCATTATTGCAATTATTATGATTCAGCACAGACCCTACAATGGCGCTGAAATTACGGTCGGTGGTGTAACTAAGGATTACGACTCCCTGAAAGAAATCCGCACTTAACTGTGGCAAGGCCTCCTTTGAACTAGATGTAATATCTCCAAGTTTGCAGGCGACACAAAGCTGGGTGGGCGTGTGTGCTGTGAGGAGGATGCCGAGAAACTCCAGTATGATTTGGACAGGTTGGGTGATTGGGCAGAAGCATGGCAGATGCAGTATAATGTGGATAAATGCGAGGTTATCCACTTTGGTGTCAAAAACAGGAAGGCAGATTATTATCTGAACGGCAATAGATTGGGAGAAGGGGAAGTGCAATGAGACCTGGGTGTCCTTGTGCACCAGTCGCTGAAGGTAAGCATGAAGGTGCAGCAGGCGGTTAAGAAGGCAAATGGTATGTTGGCCTTCGTAGCGAGAGGGTTTGAGTACAGGAACAAGGATGACTTGCTGCAGTTGTACAGGGCCTTGATGAGACCACACCTTGAATATTGTGTGCAGTTTTGGTCGCCTTACCTGAGGAAGGATGTTCTTGCCATGGAGGGAGTGTAGCGAAGATTCACCAGGCTGATACCTGGGATGGCAGGAATGACGTATGAGGAGAGATTGGGTCGATTGGGCTTATACTCGCTGGAGTTTAGAAGAATGAGAGGGGATCTCATTGAAACTTATAAAATTCTAACAGGACTAGACAGACTAGATGCATGAAGGAAGTTCCCGATGGTCGGGGAGTCCAGAACCAGGGGTCACAGTCTAAGGATAAGGGGTAAGCCATTTAGGACTGAGATGAGGAGGAATTTCTTCACCCAGAGAGTGGTGAATCTGTGGAATTCTCTACCACAGAAGACAGTTGAAGCCAATTCATTAAATATATTCAAGAAGGGGTTAGATATATTTCTTAAGGCTAAGGGGATCAAGGGATATGGGGAGAAGGCAGGGACAGGGTACTGAATTTGGATGATCAGCCATGATCTCATTGAATGGCAGAGCAGGCTCGAGGGGCCTCCTATCTTCTATGTTTCTATGTTTAAGATGATTGAAGGTAGTGATAGGGTAGACTGACAGGTGGGAGGGGGGGTGGAGTCCAGGACAAGAAGGCATAACGTTACAGTTAGGGCTGGTTCATTCAGGGGTGAGGTCAGGAAGCAGCTCTTCACACAACGGTTACGGTAGTCTAATCTGGAACACCCCCACAGAAATAAAACCAGTTGAGGGTAGGTCAATTGTGATCAGCAGGACCAGCGAGGTGATCTGATGTTATACATAAGCAAAATACTGTGGATGCTGGAAATCCGAAATAACAACAGAAAACACTGGAAAAACTCGATAGGCCAGGCAGCATCAGTGGAGAGTGGGACAGAGTTAACGTTTCAGGTCGATGACCTTTCGTCAGAACTGGAAAAAAGCAGGAAATGGAAAGCAAGTTTCGGGGCTGGGAAAAGGGGGAGGGGATGAAAGAACAAAAGGGAAGGTCAGTGATTGGATAGAAGGCAGGAGAGATTAAGAGACAATGGGGGAACAATTCAATTGTTTGCGCCTCCCGTTAGCGCCTTATGAGGGCACTAATGGGGCGCAAAGCAACTCGCGCCCGGGCGCGGCGATGTTGGCGCCGCCCGCGAAATTAACTAGACATTTTGTGGCGATGCTAAACACTACTGCCACGATCTCCTGCGCCGGCAGATCATGACATCAGTCGAGTGCGCAACGCCCCGGTAGCGCCAGGGACTGGATATTGAGTGGCGTCCCCTGCCTTAACGCCTGCCGCTAGCAACGACAGGTTGAGGGGAGCGTTATGCAGTCAGAAAAGGACTGGGGGAGCACTGTGTAGAGGCGACCGCTTCCTGCCTTTTTTTGTTGGTGACATTTTTGCACCACGCATTCTGAGAGAGAGAGAGAGAGAGAGAGAGACTTCTGGCGAGATTCAATGCTGTGTGAAGGAGTTTTGGGTACTGAGCAGCACTTTGCAGGTTCATTTTGATTTGCCCTTCCTTGTATCGATTTAGAAGAGACTGTGGGGGCTGCACTCTGAACTCTTTCCCTGGGCCTCTCCATTGTTCTCTCCAACAGATTTGATGTACAGGTCTCTCCAGGCCGAGATTCAGGCCGAGATTCAAGGCTGCAATGAGCAGGATGTGGATGGAGACCAAGATAAACCCTCCCCTTTAAGATAAAAACAGAAAATGCTGCAGAAACTCAGCAGGTCAGGCAGCATCTGTGAAGAGAGAAACAGAGTTAACGTTTCAGGTTGATGACCTTTCGTCAGAACTCCCCTTTAAGAACTGGCCGGCGCCAGTGTGTCTGTGTTCCATTGCTGACTGACATCACATGAGCTTCGCCAGCGCTCTGAGGTGTCGCCTCACTCCTCGGCCTTTGCACCTCAAGACAGGTGTGAAGCACTCGATTTAGCGCTCCAATCACCTCCAGGGGTGATAAAAGCCAAGTTTGCCGTCGGAGGCGATAATCTTTGCACATGGCCGATAATGGCGCCCCAAACGCGGCGATACTGAATTTTTCCCCATTGAGAGACATTAAGAGATATACAAGGCGAGAGCAGGTGGTAATGGGACAGGTTAAGGAACAAAGGATGGCTCTAGATCAAGTGTGAAATGTGCTGGCAGAATGAAGGACAGCTGCCATGTGGGAGGGTAGAAAAAAAGGTCAAACAAAAAGTGTGGATAAAAAAAAAAATACATATATATGTGATAGAGGCTGAGGTTATGATCTGAAATTGTTGAACTCGATATTGAGTCCGGAAGGCTGAAAAGTGCCTAATCGATAGATGAGGTGCTGTTCCTCGAGCTTACGCTGAGCTTCCGTGGAACAATGCAAGAGGTCGAGGACGGTGAGTTCTGAGTTGGAATGGGGCGGTGAATTAAAGTGACAGGCTTTAAGGGAGCTCGGGGTCCCCATTGCGGACTGAACGGAGGTGTTCCGCAAAGCAGTCTAATGTTATACTCACCGAGAGACAGAAGAAGAGAATGTAGGTAATATAAAGTAAATGGCGAGAATTACAATGGATTAGATCGGAAAATCTCAAGCGTTTATTTAAAGGGAACTCGCCCCATGGGAATGGGGCGAGTTTGGCTCACTGCTGAGTTTCCGAATCTGTACTATCACCTTTCACAAGTCAGTGTCGACTAAAATCGGGTGGGTTAAAGATATATTTGTTTATATGAAGGTATTCTGTGCCATAGAGGCCAACACGTGGTCCGGTTGCAGAGAATGCTGGTAAAGCACGTGGTGTTGAGTTAATGCTATTTAATGCTAACAAGGGTGTCTTGCTGCAGTTGTAGAGGGCGTTGGTTAGATCACACCTTGAGTATTGTGTGCAGTTTTGGTCACCTTATCTGAGGAAGGATGTTTTTGCCATGGAGGGAGTGCAGCAAAGATTCACCAGGCTGATACCTGGGATGGCAGGAATAACGTATGAGGAGAGATTGGGTCGATTGGGCTTATACTCGGTGGAGTTTAGAAGAATGAGAGGGGATCTCATTGAAACTTATAAAATTCTAACAGGACTAGACAGACTAGATGAAGGAAGGATGTTCCCGATGGCAGGGGAGTCCAGAACCAGGGGTCACAATCTAAAGATAAGGGGTAAGCCATTTAGTACAGAGATGAGAAGGAATTTCTTCACCCAGAGAGTGGTGAACCTGTGGAATTCTCTACCACAGAAGGCAGTTGAGGCCAATTCATTAAATATATTCAAGAAGGAGCTGGATATATTTCTTAAGGCTAAAGGGATCAAGGGATATGGGGAGAAAGCAGGGGACAGGGTACTGAATTTGGATGATCAGCCATGATCTCATTGAATGGCGGAGCAGGCTCGAGGGGCCGAATGGCCTACTCCTGCTCCTATCTTCTATGTTTCTATTTATCTTTCTATGTTAATAAACTGCAAAGCGTTTGTGTGCGAATGAAACCTAGTTTAGGGACAAAATGCCTAGCTTTCAGCTGTTATTATTCTATTACGATGCGATGTGAATAACAATGCAACATTGTCTTACCAGTTACATTGCCAGCACCCACATTCCAGTGAGAATGCAGTGTATGTCTGCGCTATTACCATCTACTGGTTTAGCAGCATATGACACATAAAAGTCACCTGACATTAATCTTAGAATTTGATGAGTTTAGAACAAGTCACCTGACATTGTCCATCTATTTGGCTCACTTCCAGTAGGTCTTTGGTATTCCGTGCTGAGAACGTGCCTGGATTGGTTATACATTCTCAGACACGGATAGATGTCCTGCTGTAGTAAATGGATAGGTGTCTAACTTGCTTGCAAATCCAGTCGATGTTAATAAAACCAACCAGTTAACTTCGCTCTGGCGCTGTAAATTATATTGTGTTGAATAGGAAGTTAATCCAAGGCCCTATCTGCCTGCTCATGTGCATGTAAAATATTCTACGACCACTATTTCAATAGGAGCCGGGGAATTCTCCCCAATGTCCTAGCTATTGTTTCTCTTTCTTGCTCAATTCCTTTCTTCTCTTCTTTGTTTTTCTTTCATTCTTCTTTCATTCCTCCTTTTCTCCCTATCTTTCTTCCTTTCCTCCGTTCTCCCTTCCTTCCTTTCTTCCTTCCTTCCTTCCTTCCTTCTTTCTTTCATCCCTTCCTTCCTTCCTTCCTTTCTTCCTTCCTTCCTTCCTTCCTTCCTTCCTTCCATCCTCCTTTTCTTTCCTCCTGTCATGCCTTCTTCCCTTCTTCCTTCCTTCCTTCCTTTCTCTCTCTTTCTTTCTTTCTTTCTCTCTACTTTCTCTCTTTATTTCTCTCTTTCTTTCTATCTCTCTTTCTATCTTCCTACCTGGCTCTACTTATGAACATTTGACTTTTTGCGTTACAGAAATAAAAGTTCTGAAAGAAATTATAAATGCCGGAGGTGAGGCGAGTCTTCAATTATTCATATCGATTAGGTAACAATACATTGGTTTGACTGGAAGGCGGAGTTCACAGAATGTTGACACATATGCGTATCAAACACTAAAATGCTTAGACCATGTGTGTAAATTAAATTGCTGGTGTTTTGTCTCTGCAAGACATTCTTCTAATAATTAATTGAAGACAAGATGAAGTGGTCTGCTTTGCCAAGAGCATAACCCCCTCCCCATGAAGTCAATGGCAATTCCATCGCCAAATCCCACACCAATGATGATAAAATGAAGAGGACCAACCACCTAAATGTCATAGCTGCTGGGGCAGGTCAGAAGCTGGATTATAAGAGCGTAAGAAATAAGAGCCATATCGCCCTTGAGCCTGCTCCGCAATTCCATAAGATCATGGCTGACCCTCGACCTCAACTCCACTTTGCCGCCCAATCTCCATATCCCTTGATTTCGCCTAGAGTCCAAAAATCTATCGATCTCAGCCTTGAATATACTCAAAGATTCAGCATTCTCAGCCCTCTGGGGCAGAGAATTCCAAAGACTCACAACTCTCTGAGTGAAGAAATTCCTCCTCATCTCAGTCTTAAATGGCCGACCGCTTATCCTGAGACTATGCCCCCGAGTTCTAGACACTCCAGCCAGGGGAAACAACCTCTCAGCATCTACCCTGTCAATCCCCTTCAGAATCTTCAGTGAGTGGCTAACCTCGTGATTCTCCAATGCTTCTCCACCTGACAAGGCACAAATCGGGAGTGTAATGGAACACGCTTAACATAGAGGAGTGGATGAGGGTGACGCAGAGAGAGTGGTCCCTATGGAATGCTGAAAGGGGAGGGGAGGGGAAGATGCATTTGGTGGTGGGATCACGTTGGAGGTGGCGGAAATGGTGGAGGATGATCCATTGAATGTGGAAGCTGGTGGGGTGAAAGGTGATTTTTTAAACTCTTTCAAATATAGCGCCGTTAACGTCCCAAGGCGCTGCACAGGATTATTTTAAGACAAAAAATTTGACACCGATCCACATATGGATAAATTAGGGCAGGTGACCAAAAGGCTGGTCAAAGAGGTAGATTTTAGGGAACGTCTTCAAGGAGGAAAGAGAGGTAGCGAGGCGTAGAGGTTGAGGCAAAGAATTCCAGAGCTTAGGGCCTAGGCAACAGAAGGCACGGCCACCAATGGTTGAGCGATTATAATCAGGGATCATCAAGATGGCAGAATTAAAGGAGCGCAGATATCTCGGGGGGGTTGTAGGGTTGGAGGAGGTTACAGAGTTAGGGAGGGGTGTAGTGGCTGGAGGAAGTTACAGAGATAGGGAGGGCTGTAGTGGCTGGAGGAGGTTACAGAGATGGGGAGGGTTGTAGGGGCTGGAGGAGGTTACAGAGATAGGGAGGGTTGTAGGGGCTGGAGGAGGTTACAGAGATAAGGAGGGGTGTAGGGGCTGGAGGAGGTTACAGAGATAGGGAGGGGTGCTGGGCTGGATGAGGTTACAGAGATAGGGAGGTGTGTAGGGGCTGGAGGAGGTTACAGAGATAGGGAGGGGTGTAGGGGCTGGAGGAGGTTACAGTGATAGGGAGGGGTGTAGCGGCTGGAGGAGGTTACAGAGATAGCGAGGGTTGTAGGGCTGGACGAGGTTACAGTGATAGGGAGGGGCATAGGGGCTGGAGGAGGTTACAGAGATAGGGAGGGGTGTTGGGCTGGAGGAGATTACAGAGATAGGGAGGTGTGTAGGGGCTGGAGGAGGTTACAGAGATAGGGAGGGGCGTAGGGGCTGGTGGAGGTTACAGTGAAAGGGAGGGGTGTAGGGGCTGGAGGAGGTTACAGAGATAGGGAGGGTTGTAGGGGCTGGAGGAGGTTACAGTGATAGGGAGGGGTGTAGGGGCTGGAGGAGGTTACAGTAATAGGGAGGGGTTTGGGGGCTGGAGGAGGTTACAGAGATAGGGAGGGGTGTAGGGGCTGGAGGAGGTTACAGAGATAGGGAGGGTGTAGGGGCTGGAGGAGGTTACAGAGATAGGGACGGGTGTAGGGGCTGGAGGAGGATACAGAGATAGGGAGGGTTGTAGCGGCTGGAGGAGGTTACAGAGATAGGGAGGGGTGTAGGGGCTGGAGAAGGTTACAGAGATAGGGAGGTGTGTAGGGGGCTGGAGGAGGTTACAGAGATAGGGAGGGTTGTAGGGCTGGAGGAGGTTACAGAGATAGGGACGGGTGTAGGGGCTGGAGTAGGTTACAGAGATAGGGAGCGGTGTAGGGGCTGGAGAAGTTTACAGAGATAGGGAGGGGTGTAGGGGGCTGGAGGAGGTTACAGAGATAGGGAGGGGTGTAGGGGCTGGAGGAGGTTACAGAGATAGGGAGGGGTGTAGGGGCTGGAGGAGGTTACAGTGATAGGGATGGGTGTAGGGGCTGGAGGAGGTTACAGAGATAGGGGTGGGTTGTAGGGGCTGGAGGAGGTTACAGAGATAGTGAGGGTTGTAGGGGCTGGAGGAGGTTACAGAGATAGGGACGGGTTGTAGGGGCTGGCGGAGGTTACAGAGATAGGGACGGGTGTAGGGGCTGGAGGAGGGTACAGTGATAGGGAGGGTTGTAGGGGCTGGAGGAGTTTACAGAGATAGGGAGGGTTGTAGGGCTGGAGGAGGTTACAGAGATAGGGTCGGGTTGTAGTGGCTGGAGGAGGTTACAGAGATAGTGAGGGTTGCAGGGGCTGGAGGAGGTTACAGAGATAGGGACGGGTTGTATGGGCTGGAGGAGGTTACAGAGAAGGGACGGGTGTAGGGGCTGGAGGAGGTTACAGAGATAGGGACGGGTTGTAGGGGTTGGAGGAGGTTACAGAGATAGGGAGGGTTGTGGGGCTGGAGGAGGTTACAGAGATAGGGAGGGTTGTAGGGGCTGGAGGAGGTTACAGAGATAGGGAGGGGTGTAGGAGCTGGAGGAGGTTACAGAGATAGGGAGGGTTGTAGGGGCTGGAGGAGGTTACAGAGATAGGGAGGGGTGCTGGGCTGGATGAGGTTACAGAGATAGGGAGGGTTGTAGGGGCTGGAGGAGGTTACAGAGATAGGGGCGGGTGTAGGGGCTGGAGGAGGTTACAGTGATAGGGATGGGCGAGGCCATGGAGGGCTTTGAAAACAAGGATGAGACTTTTGAAGGTGCTGATTAAACGGGAGCCTCAAACCACTGTTGAATTCAATCAAATTGCACTCGTTCTACCATTCTTGTTCATTTTACCATTTTAGAAATGGACGGAATATACAAAGGAAATGGTGAGTGAGTAACAATGCAAAGATCTTGGCTTTGAGCGGTGGATGTCAGCCTTCACCACGATTGAATGCCATGAATTTTAATGTCGCCCAGCCACATTCATTTCTAACGTGAAAATTGACCTGTAGCTGTGATTGTTACCAGCCACGAACGTACTGAAATTGACAAACTACAGTGTCTGTTCGGGTGAAAATGGACTTCACCTGTTCATTGGTGTCAAAATTCGTCTTTGCAGCGCCAACCAAGACTTATTTCAAAACACTCCATCATGTTTGCGCCAAGTTCCAAGCAGCGGAATATCGCCCCCTTTTTCTTTACAGCCTCCTTCCGTCCAATCGCGAGATCCATCGCGAATCTTGTAATTAAAACGAAATGCATCAAGGAGGCGGATAATCGAGAGCGAAATATTGCGGATGCTGGTAATCGGAAATCAAATCAGAAATTGCTGGAAATTCGCAGCTGGTCAGGCAGCATCTGTGTGGAGAGGAACAGAGTTCCCCTTTCAGGTCGATGAATTTCCGTCAGATCAGAACTGTTGCCTGATATCGCAAAATGGGCGGCATCGAGATACATCCCTCGGCCGATTTTCAGTTTCAAAGGACATAGAAACATAGAAACATAGAAGATAGGAGCAGGAGTAGGCCATTCGGCCCCTCGAGCCTGCTCCGCCATTCAATGAGATCATGGCTGATCATCCAAATTCAGTACCCTGTCCCTGCCTTCTCCCCATATCCCTTGATCACTTGACCTGTTAAATCTATCAACAGAGATCGGCCCCAAAACCTAACTAAAACTTCAAATACATTTTTAAAAAACATCACATTTTTAAAATAACTATAAATTACATGAAATAACTATTTTAAACAATAATTTACATTGTTGAAAAAGTTAATTACATTTTCTAACAGGGCTAAATATTAACTTACCTTTCTTTAAAGTATTTAAAAATAATAAACCTGTGGAAAAAATGTTTTAATTTTACTTAATTCACCACTTACCTTGTTAAAAGCAAGCCTTGTGACTGCATTTTAAAAGCGTAACTCCTGGAGACTTACCCTCCCGGAGAAACCTGTAAAAAAAAAGGAAGTTCCAGGCGCACGCGCTGCCTCTCCTTCAAGGGAATGGAAGTTCCGGTTCCCCGCGCATGCGCAGTGCGTGCATGAAACCGGCACTTTCGTTGGGCCTACGGGTGAGTACCCAGCGCGTATTCACCCGTGGGGACCCGAATTTCTGGGCCATTAATAAATCAGCTCCATACTCGCCTATCGAAGCAGGGAAACGGATTTCCAAAAATTGCGTTGCACATTTGCATGGTTTCCTGATTTTAAGCGGTAAATTGCTCTTAAATATCGCTGAAGCATTTCAACTCACTAACTTATATATCATTTCATTTTTTTTCAGATCGACTACTGCTGGAAAAAACTTTAGGTAAATTATTTAACCATTGTCATTGTCTGCTGTGAATATGTCCTTGAAAAGGAATAGACGTTAGAGCTATGGTGAAAGAGCGGGGGAAGTGCGACTGATTGGATAGCGCTTTAGAAGAGCTGGCACAGGCGCAATGTGCTGAATGGCCTCGTTCTGTGCTGCATGTCCAAGTCATCCTCTTCTTCTTAGGCAGTCCCTCGGAACCGAGGATGACTTGCTTCCACATGAAGAATGAGTTCTCAGGTGACTGATGAGTCCAATGCGGGACCTACAGTCTCTGTCACAGGTGGGGCAGATGGTGGTTGAAGGGGCGGGTGGGTGGGGTGCTTGGGTTGACGTGCGCTCCTTGCGCTGCCTGCGCTTGGCTTCCTCTTGCTCCCGGTGAAGAGACTCGAGGTGTTCGGCGCCTTCCCGGATGCTTCTCCTCCACTTTGTGCGGTCTTGGGACAGGGATTCCCAGGTGTCGGTGGGGATGTTACACTATTTTCAAGGAGGCTTTGAGGGTGTCCTTGAAGCGTTTCCTGTGCCCACCTGGGGTTCTCTTGCCATGCCGGTGCTCCGAGTAGAGCGCTTGTTTCGGGAGTCGCGTATCGGGCATGCGGACAATGTGACCCGTCCATCGGAGCTGATTGAGCGTGGTCAGAGTTTCGATGCTGGGGATGTTGGCCTGAGCAAGAACACTGACGTTGGTGCACCTATCCTGCCGATGGATTTGCAGGATCTTGCGGAGGCAGCGTTGGTGGTACCTCTCCAGTGCTTTGAGGTACCTGCTGTACATGGTCCATGTCTCTGAGGCATACAGCAGGGCGGGTATCACTGCTGCCCTGTAGACCATGAGCTTAGTGCCGGGTTTGAAGTGCATTTATATTGATTCATCTGCAGAGAGTTGAGCACACTGTGCTGACGGAGTGCTACATTGTTGTAGGTGCTGTCACTCGGGTGAGATTATAAACTCAGGCCCTTTCAGGTGGACGTGGAATTGCCATCTATTTGAAATAAAAACGAGTCTTTTACATCCACCTGAGAGGGTAGACGGGGCTCTCGATTCAAAATATCATCAGGAGACTGCAATTTAATATGGAGAAGTGTGAGGTGATTGATTTCGGCAGAAGGAACAGGGAGAGACAATATACACTTAATGGCACAGTTTTAAAGAGTGTGCAGGGACAGAGGGACCTGGGAGTTAATGTGCACAGATCCCTGAAGGTGGCGGGACATAATGAGAGAGTGGTTAGCAAAGCATATGGGATCTTGGGCTTCATAAATAGTGGTATTGAGTGCAAAAGTAGAGAAGTTATGCTAAACTTTTATAAAGCGCTGGTTAGGCCACAACTGGTGTATTGCATCCAGTTCTGGTCACCACACTTTAGGAAGGATGTGAAGGCCCTTGAGAGGGTGCAGTGGAGATTTACCAGAATGGTTCCGGGGATGGGGTATCTTAGCTAAAAGGACAGGTTGGAGAAGTTGGATTTGTTTTCATTAGAGAAAAGGAGGTTGAGGGGTGATCTGATAGAGGTGTACAAGATTATGACAGGTTTGGATAGGCTAGACGGGGAAAGGCTGTTCCCACTAGTTGATGGTACAAGGACTGGGGGACACAGATTTAAAAGTTTTGGGCAAGAGATACAGGGCGCGATGTAAGGAAAAGCTTTTTTGTGCAGTGAGTGTTGAGGACCTGGAACTCGCTGCCGACGGAAGTGGTGGAAGCGGAGACACTCAATGTTTTCAAGGGGAGACTGGATAGTCACTTGAGGGAAATAAACTTGCAGGGCTACGGGGATAGAGCGGGGGAATGGGACTGACTGGATTGCTCTACAGAGAGCCGGCATGTACTAGATGGCCGAATGGCCTCCTTCTGTGCCGTTATGTCTCTATGCCGCTGTGACCTCTGGCTGTGCAGCACTCTCTCATTATCATGTTGGCCTTGATTCTGTGCTCACGTCTCTGCTGTTGGAGGTCTAACTCAGAGGCGAGTGTTGCCCATTGAGCCAAAGCTGCCGCCATGACTGGTTTTCATAGAAAGTCCGCCACACAAAACGTGCAGAACCTCTCGCAAACTGCAAGAAGCGGCATTCACTTCCTGCTTTGTAAGGGGTTTTTTTTTTTGGTTGGGGGGTTTTTTCCCTGGTCAGTCAGCCGTGTGTCTGAGCTGTTCCAGCCCCGTGCGGTTCGAATCGCTTCCCCCTTTAGTTCTGACCACCGGACTTATTTCAGTAGCGATATAGACAAAAACGAGACCAGTGGTTGGGTGCAAATAAAACTAAAGTTTTATTGAAGTAAAGAATAAATTACTATATAGTGAAAATAATTATGAATACAGCACATTTTTTTTACTTAACGGGGAGGAGAGAAGACGAACACATCGAGGGAAAATTGACTAAAATGGCAATTTAACAAAATTCCCCTTTTAGTTCCCACCCCTTATACCTATCTAGGTTGCCTTGTAATGGGCCAGAAAATTTATGCTCACCAGTAAATGCCTGCTCCGTGCCCCTGCGGTTTGCCTTGGATTTTTCACTGCCCGAAGTAGAGGTACCCCAGTAATTCAAAAGTAACTGCTGGTATTCCACTTCTTTGGGCGGGCTGTGATGGTCCTCTTGAAGGCAGGGCACCAGAGGCGAGGTGGTAGAGAGAGAGAGAATGGCTTCCTGAGGGGTTATCGTTATACCCCATTTGGGAGCCCTTGTCTTCGCGCCCAAATCTGGACGTATTCGGGTTACACGGACCGATCTGTCCCCATTGACCGTAATGGGTTTGAATGCGTTTCCCATTCATTTGACTGGTTTGTGAATGGAACTGTCCCAGTTTGAAATGTCCTGCTGATCTCTTAAGTGTTAGGCAAACAGTACTTGAGAACAAGTGTAAACAATCCTTTGTCCTGTGAGTGCTCGGTAAACCGTACTTGAGTGCTCATGTAAACAATCCTTTGTCTTGTGGTTGCAGTCCAACCGCAACTTGATTGACAGCAATCACTTAAGCCCTTGAGTCAACACTGCTAAGGGCTGGTGTCAACAAAGTCCTTTGTCCCGTGTTGAAACTTCCTAAACCGCAGTTGATTGACAGCTTCAAGTACTTGAACATGTTCACACAGGCTGTCTTTCTCTATGCCATGAGGCCGGCTACAGCCATCTTTGATGTCCTGGGTTTTTAAAGTACATTGTAACCAGGTTTTCTTTAATCAAATAATCTTCGGGGGCTGCCAAAATTTTGCGAACCTTACAGCTTGCTGTGCCCATGTAAACTTGTGCTCATCCAGAACCTTGCAGTCTGTATCCTAACTCTCACCAGGTCTTGTGCACCCATCTCCCCTTGTTCGCTGACCTACATTGTTTTACAAAATAACAACAGAAAACGCTGGTGAATCTTAGCAGGCCAGGCAACATCCATGGAGAGAGAAACACAGTCAACGTTTCGGGTCGAAACCCTTCTACAGGACTGAGAAAAAAATGGCAGGAAGTGAAAAGATTAAAAGGCAGTTTGGGGGCTGGGAAATGGGGGAGGGGATGAAAGAAGCGACATTAAGAGGCGAGACGAGATGGTAATAGGACAGGTAAAGAAACAGACAATGGCTCTAGATGAAGTGTGAAATGTGCTGGCAGAGTGAAAGACAGCTGCCATGTGGGAGAGAGAGGAAAAATGAAAAGGCACAAACCAAATGTGTGGATAAAACTATAATAGGGGCCGAGGTTATGATCTGAAATTGTTGAACTTGATATTGAGTCCGGAAGGCTGTAAAGTGCCTAATCGGAAGATGAGAAGCATTGACTCTGTTTCTCTCTCCACTGATGTTGCCTGGTCTGCTGAGTCTTTCCTGCATTTTCTGTTGTTATTTCGGATTTCCAGCAGCCACAGTATTTTGCTATCGTACATTGTTTTGCAGTACAGACATGCCTCGGTTTTTAAATTATCTCCCTTGCATTCAGTTGTCCTCTTGGCCTGGCCCCTCCGTCCTATGGGCAATAGATTGGGAGAAGGGGAAGTGCAACGAGACCTGGGTGTCCTTGTGCACCAGTCGCTGAAGGTAAGCATGCAGGTGCAGCAGGCGGTTAAGAAGGCAAATGGTATGTTGGCCTTCGTAGCGAGAGGGTTTGAGTACAGGTGCAAGGATGTCTTGCTGCAGTTGTACAGGGCCTTGGTGAGACCACACCTTGAGTATTGTGTGCAGTTTTGGTCGCCTTATCTGAGGAAGGATGTTCTTGCCATGGAGGGAGTTCAGCGAAGATTCACCAGACTGACACCTGGGATGGCAGGAATGACGTATGAGGAGAGATTGGGTCGATTGGGCTTATACTCGCTGGAGTGGAGAAGAATGAGAGGGGATCTCATTGAAACTTATAAATTCGGGTCGGAGGCTTCCCGTGGGTGCAAGCCCCCGACCTGCACTTACCTAGCGCGCCAGCCGTTGAGCTGTGGGCCCGCGTGGGATTCCGATCCAGGGCCTCCTCCAACTGCCGGCGCGCAGTGATTGTGTATCCCAGGGGCACAGTTAGTTCGATGTGTCCCCTGGGATCACGTGGGCCATGGAGAGCCAATGGTAGCAGGGAATGCTTCATTCATAAGTTTTACAGGAAGACCTGTCAAACCTATAAATACTATAAGCCCCAAAACATCACTAAATCTTCAAATAATTTTTTTTTTAAATCACATTTTTAAAATAAACTATAAATTACATGAAATAACTATTTTAAACAATAATTTAAATTATTGAAAAAAATAATTTTATTTTCTAACGCCTAAAAATAAACTTACCTTTCTTTAAAGTATTTAAAAATAATAAACCTGTGGAAAAAATGTTTTAATTTTAATTAATTCACTGCTTACCTGTTAAAAGCAGGCCTTGTGACTGCTTTTTACACATGTAACTTTTGGAGACTTACCCTCCCGGAAAACAAGCAAAAAAAACGGAAGTTCCAGCCATACGGCTGCCTCTCTGGCGCACGCGTTCCACCTCTGATCCCCTTCTTTCAGGGGAACGGAAGTGCCGGTTTCCCGCGCATGCGCAGTGCATGCACGAAACCGGCACTTCCATTGGGCCTACGGGTGAGTACCGCGTGTGTACCCACCTGTGGAGACCCGAATTTCTGGGCCATGACTTTTTTGTTACAATATTTAATTTCATGTAATTTTAACTAATTTTAAAAACATGATTTAAAAAAAAATCTTCAAAGTTTTGATGTGTTTTTGGAGTGATCTCCATTCACACTTTTGACGGGACTAAGCTGAGAGAGCGGTCAAAAGTATAAAAAGGGGATTCCCTTCTCCCATCGGTTCCCCATGGCCCATGTGATCCCAGGGATGCTTCATAGAAATATAGAAACAAAGAAGATAGGAGCAGGAGTAGGCCATTCGGCCCCTCGAGCCTGCTCCGCCATTCAATGAGATCATGGCTGATCATCCAAATTCAGTACCCTGTCCCTGCCTTCTCCCCATATCCCTTGATCCCTTTAGCCTTAAGAAATATATCTAAATCCTCGAATATCTTTAATGAATTCCACAGGTTCGCCACTCTCTGGGTGAAGAAGTTCCTCCTCATATCAGTCCTAAATGGCTTACCCCTTATCCTTAGACTGTGACCCCGGGTTCTGGACTCCCCGCCATCAGGAACATCCTTCCTGCATCTAGTCTGTCTAGTCCTGTTAGAATTTTATAAGCTTTAATGAGGTCCCCTCTCATTCTTCTAAACTCTAGCGACTATAAGTAAATTAGTAATTAGTAACAATACTGTGGAGGAGGAATTCCTGGACCAATATGTCGAGGAACCAACCAGAGATCAGGCCATCTTAGACTGGGTATTATGTAATGAGAAAGGATTAATTAGCAATCTTGTTGTACGAGGCCCCTTGGGTCGGAGCGATCATAATATGGAGAATGAAGTAGTTGACTCAGAGATAAGGGTCCTCATTTTAAATAAAGGAAACTACGATGGTCTGAGGAGCGAGTTGGGTAGGATTGATTGGGGAATGGCACTCAAAGGGTTGACGGTGGATAGGCAATGGCAAACATTCAAAGACCGAATGGATGAGCTACAGAATTTGTTCATCCCAGTTTGGCATAAAAATAAAACAAAAAAGGTGACTCAACCGTGGCTAACAAGGGAAATTAGGGATAGCATAAGATCCAAGGAGAGGACATATAAATTGGCTAGAAAAAGCAATAATCCTGAGGATTGGGAGAAGTTTAGGAGTCAACAAAGGAGGACAAAGGGATTAATTAAGAAAGGGAAAATAGAATATGAGAGTAAGCTAGTAGGGAACATAAAAACTGACTGTAAAAGCTTTTACAGATATGTAAAGAGAAAAAGATTGGTGAAGTCAAGCGTAGGTCCCTTACAGTCAGAATCAGGGGAATTTATAATGGGGAACAAAGAAATGGCTGACCAATTAAATACATATTTTGGTTCTGTCTTCACAAAGGAGGACACAAATAACCTCCCAGAGGTGCCGGGGAACATAGGGTCTGATGAAAGGGAGGAACTGAAAGAAATCAGTATTTGTAGGGAAATGGTGTTAGGAAAATTGATGGGACTGAAGGCTGATAAATTCCCAGAGCCTGATAATCTATATCCCAGGGTACTTAAGGAAGTGGCCCTAGAGATAGTAGATGCATTGCTGGTCATCTTGATAGATTCTGGAACTGTACCCATGGGTTGGAGGGTAGCTAATGTAACCCCACTATTCAAAAAAGGTGGTAGAGAAAAAGCGGGGAATTATAGACCGGTAAGCCTGACATCGGTAGTGGGGAAAATGCTAGAGTCTATTATAAAAGATGTAATAGCAGAGCACTTGGAAAGCAGTGACAGGATCGGACAAAGTCAACATGGATTTACAAAAGCTAAATCATGCTTGACTAATCCACTGGAATTTTGAGGATGTAACTGGTAAAATAGATAAGGGAGAACCAGTGGATGTGGTGGGAGGGAGTGCCATGGAGGGAGTGCAGCGAAGATTCACCAGGCTGATACCTGGGATGGCAGGAATGACGTACGAGGAGAGATTGTATCAATTGGGCTTATACTCACTGGAGTTTAGAAGATTGAGAGGGGATCTCATCGAAACCTATAAAATTCTGGCAGGTCTGGACAGACTGGATGCAGAAAGGATGTTTCTGATGGCCGGGGAGTCCAGAACCAGGGGTCATAGTCTAAGGATAAGGGGTAAGCCATTTAGGACTGAAATGAGGAGGAATTTCTTCACCCAGAGAGTGGTGAACCTGTGGAATTCTCTGCCACAGAGGGCGGTGGAGGCCAGTTCATTAAATATATTCAAGAAAGAGTTGGATATATTTCTTGAGGCTAAAGGGATCAAGGGATATGGGGAGAAGGCAGGGACAGGGTACTGAATTTGAATGATCAGCCATGATCTCATTGAATGGCGGAGCAGGCTCGAAGGGCCGAATGGCCTACTCCTGCTCCTATCTTCTATGTTTCTATGTTTCAATTGACCCAATCTCTCCTCATACGTCATTCCTGCCATCCCAGGTATCAGCCTGGTGAATCTTCGCTGCACTCCCTCCATGGCAAGAACATCCTTCCTCAGATAAGGCGACCAAAACTGCACACAATACTCAAGATGCGGTCTCACCAAGGCCTTGTACAACTGCAGCAAGACTTCCTTGTTCCTGTAATCGAATCCTCTCGCTATGAAGGCCAACATACCATTTGCCACATGAGGGTCATTTTCAGATTCTGATCATGTTGCCATTTTGTCCTGGATTCGAGGTCCTTCAAAAAGCTGGGAATGAATCATCCAATAATCAAATTATTGGAATACAAATACTCCACGTTTAAAGAGAAGTAAACGCAAATGCTTGAAAGTGGAAGTATTTGAGATCCAGTAACCGTTCCCAATTGAAGAATGAAACATTTTCGTTTCGATTTCCAGAACTAGAAAAGGTGAAAGAAAGTCTAACAGAAGCAGGTGAGGAAAAAAAAATCTAACGACTGTAATCAAATTACATTGAACTAACAATGCCGAAACTGGCCATTCGGCCCAACTGGGCTGACGCAAGAGAACTACTCGGCACATGGTCTGAGTATTAAACAAGGCTTTAATCAACTGTTTTTCAACATGGAGATCTAGTTGTGTCCTTCACTAGTTCCTGTTAAAGAATGTCCTGCACAAGCTGGGCCCATGCCCGAGTATTTATACTCTCCCTGGACAGCGCCACCAGCAGGCCACCCTGTATCATTTCGTAAGTCATTTCCCATGAATGACAAGACTCATGTCATGGTCTATGACAGTATTTATACTCCACACGAGCCTGCTCCAACCCTACTTTATCCGAACCTTTCAACATTACCTTATAATCCTTTCTCCCTCATCTTTGGGCTAGAAATTGTGCTCGGAAGTTTACTTCCTGAGTACGCCTCCGACCCGTGAAAGAATTACTAACGTACTTACGGGCGGCCAGGCTGTGAAATCTTGCCATCTCTGGCTTCGAGACAGAGGGCAGTGAAATGCCCCATGGATCACAGTGATGCAGGCGGTGCGGCAGTGTGCCTGGAATCACATGGGCCTCGTCCTCCAATCAATGAACTACATTACATTTAAATCAGTTATTAAGGTTGACATAAGAAAACTTCTAGGCACTTGGTCTAAGCGTTAAACAAAGCTTTAATCAACTGTTTTACAACATGGAGGTCTAGGTTTGTCCTTCACTAGTTCCTGTTAAGAATGTCCTGCGCAAGCTGGGCCCGTGCCCGAGTATTGATACTCTCCCTGGACAGCGCCACCCACAGGCCGCTCAGTATTATTTCATAAGTCTTTCTTCCATGAAAGACTGACTCATGTCAAAGGTTATCCCCTAATCATATGCAATAGCGTCCTCAAATTTATCTCCAGCATCGAAGCTTTGACCACGCTCGATCAGCTCCGGTGGACGGGTCACATCGTCCGCATGCCCGATACCAGACTCCCGAAACAAGCGCTGTACTCGGAGATCCGACACGGCAAGAGAGCACCAGATGGGCAGAGGAAATGCTTCAAGGACACCCTCAAAGCCTCCTTGAAAAAGTGCAACATCCCCACCGACACCTGGGAATCTCTGGCCCAAGACCGCACAAAGTGGAGGAGAAGCATCCGGGAAGGCGCCGATCACCTCTAGTATCTTCGCTGGGAGCAAGCGGAAGCCAAGCGCAGGCAGCGCAAGGAGCGCACGTCAACCCAAGCACCCCACCCACCCGCCCCTTCAACCACCGTCTGCCCCACCTGTGACAGAGACTGTAGGTCCCGCATTGGACTCATCAGTCACCTGCGAGCTCATTTTTAATGTGGAAGCAAGTCATCCTCGGTCCCGAGGGACTGCCTAAGAAGAAGAAGAATTGCACAAAGTTCAGAATTGGAATTTTATTCATAATAACCTTCATTCCATCAACCGCACTTAAAATTTACTTTCTAATAATAGCTTTATACAATGTTAAAACTGTAATCTGGGCCAATATGTTCCAGAACTCAGTGTTTATACATTATTAAAGATATGAAAATGTTCAAAAAATGCCTTAGCTACCCCCTTACGCAGAGGCAAACAGGCCCTGTGCCTGCTTGCATCAACCATAAGCCTTCCGTGTGCAGTCGCTGATCAGCCGGAGGGCAAAAAGCCCAGCTCTGTGCCAGCGATTACTTTACCATGGCCTCCGCGGATGGACTGCCAATGCTTACTTGGACAGGCTGCAAATTCCGCATTTCACGCATGCGCAAGTGCACGTGGTTATCCTGAACTCGCAGGGCACTTCAAGGGGATGATGACAGCGTACTAAAGAGTGTGCCATCACACACACCCAGTTTCAGGGCCATTGACTTTCCCTTGAATGCATCTATGCTATTGGTCTCAACTATTCCATGTGTCACAAGTTCCGTATTCTAACCACCCTTTAAGTAATGAATTCCTCATTGACTTTTATTAATTACAATCTTGGATTTTTGTTCCCTAGTTTTGGACTCCAACACAAGTGGGAGCATCTTCTATACGTCTAACCTATCAATCTATATCATAGCTTTAAAATCCTCCAGTCGGTCACCTCTCAGCCTTTACTTTTCTATCGATCAGAACCCTAGCCTGTCGCGTCTATCCTGCTCGTTATTGGCCCAGAAATTCGGGTCGGGGGCTTCCCGCGGGTGCAAGCCCCTCCGACCTGCACTTACCTAGCGCGTCGGCCGTTGAGCTGTGGGCCCCCGTGGGATTCCGATCCTGGGCCTCCTCCAACTGCCGGCGCGCAGTGCTTGCGTATCCCAGGGGCGCAGTTAGTTCGCAGCGTCCCCTGGGATCACGTGGGCCATGGAGAGCCAATGGTAGCAGGGAATGCTTCATTCATAAGTTTGGCAGGAAGACCTGTCAAACCTATAAATACTATAAGCCCCAAAACATCACTAAATCTTCAATTAAATTTTAAAAAAGTATCACATTTTTAAAATAAACTATAAATTACATGAAATAACTATTTCAAACAATAATTTAAATTTTTGAAAAAATTAATTACATTTTCTAATGGGGCTAAAAATAAACTTACCTTTCTTTAAAGTATTTAAAAATAATAAACCTGTAGAAAAAATGTTTTCATTTTAATTAATTCACCACTCACCTTGTTAAAAGCAGGCCTTGCGACGGCTTTTTACGGCCCCGATTTTCCTTGCGCCGTCGGGCGGGGTTTCAGGCGGGCAGGGGCTGAAAATCGCAGAAATAGGGGGTCGTGACCCCCCGCCCGATTCCCCGCCCCGCCCGACTTTCGACCCGGTGTTTCAGCGCGACCCGAATCAGTCCCGTCCGCAGCCGGCGAGACTGGTCGTCGGGAGCCTAATGAGCAATAATTGGCAGCTGTAATCCCATTTTAAGGGGCCCTTGCAATTTACAGCCTTTCCCCACGTAAACCACGCCTGGTGGGAACACCGCTGATGAAACTTGGCGTGAACAATGTTGGCTTGCTTACTTTCAGCTGCAGGTCAATCAGGAATGAAGAGATATAATCAGACAGCATTGGTAGGCTGCAGGACCTTGTTGCTCAAGGCTTGGGGCAACTTGTTGAAGGCTTAGGCACAGCTGTGGAAGGTTGGAGCCTCACACACTTCTCCAGTGTGAGCTCCTGGGAAGCCCCTCTCACCACCCTCACTCAGCGCTTCCTCAATGGAGGCATCTGCCAGAAGCATGGGAGGCCTTTTGTTCCTTCCCTTCTTGGCATTAGAGGATCTCCAACAGCAGAGGAGGCTGGAGCAGATCCAACAACAACAGCAGATCCAGCAGGAGCGACAGGCTTTGGCTCAGCCACCTGAGGCAGCACAGGCCAGAAGGGGCCAGCGCATGGAAGGCCGTCGGCGCAGGAGATACCCCCCAAACAGGGTCTACAGACACAGGGTGAGCTACCTCAACATGACTGAGCAGCAGTGCCAAAGGCGGCTCCGACTTTTGCGAGAGGTTGTGACTGACATCTGCGCAATGCTGCAGCAAGACCTGGAGCCCAGAGCACCAGGTCGACACTCCTTACCAGTGGCCATCAAAGTCACCACTGCACTCAACTTATATGCCTCAGGCTCCTTCCAGGGATCAGCAGCAGACATCAGCGGCATCTCCCAGGCGGCCGCACACACTTGCATCAAACAGGTCACCAATGCCCTCTTTGCCCTCGCGCACAATCACATCCATTTCAACAGGGATCGCGCAAATGTGAGGGCGCGAGCGCTTGGATTAGCTCAGCTGGCAGACTTTCCAAGGGTGCAGGGCGTCATTGACTGCACACATGTGGCCCTTAGGGCACCGCACCACAATCCAGGAGTTTATGTCAACCGCAAGGGCTTCCACTCCCTTAATCTTCAGCTGGTGTGTGGACCACAAGGAGGTGATTTTGCATGTTCGTGCCAAGTACCCTGGCAGCTGCCATGACTCCTTCATACTGCGCCAGTCTACTGTGCTTCTGCTATTCAGTCCACCAAATGAACTTCAGGGATGGCTACTTGAAGACAAGGGATATCCCCTGCGGTCTTGGCTAATGACACCGTTGAGGAGACCAGCCAATGAAGCTGAGGAGCGCTACAACTGCAGCCACATTTCCACCAGATTCATTATCGAGCAAGCCATCGGATTGCTAAAGAAGTGCTTCAGATGCCTCGATAGATCAGGTGGAGCCCTACAGTACTCATCAGCCAGGGTCTCCAAAATCGTCGTGGTATGCTGTGTGCTTCACAACATGGCACAGTGTCATGGCTTGCCGATTCCGCAGGACCAAGAGGCTCCTCACAGAGCCGCCTCGGATGAAAATGATGCTGAGGATAATGCTGAGGAGGAGGAGGAGGACGGAAACCAGCATCCTGCAGAGGCCCGTCAAACAGCGGCACCAGTGCACGAGAACATTGCTGGGCGCAATGCAAGGAACGCACTCATCCTGGCCAGATTTGCGTAGACTGGTACATCAAACACTGTAGCCTCGCTGCATCTTAACTGACCATGGACAGTGGCCCATGCCTGCGCATTTCCACCTATTTGACCAGCTTGCTGACATCTGCAAGTAATCCTAAGGCCTCAATGTGAAATCCCCATTCGCCAAATGACAGATGCCACAACTGCAGCAGTTGCCACCAGATTTTTTATGTACAGGAAACTGATGGCATTAAAACTATATACAAGACTTTTCACCCAAGTGACTACCCTTGTGATTAGTGGTGCTTTATTTTTCTCTTATGCGTGCTCCTACGTAGTGGTATCCCTGTGGCTTCAGCTGATGTGGAGGCCCCTTGCTCACATTCCTGCTGCTCCTGTCTCGACACTTTTGGCGGGCGTCCTCTGGGGTGGTGAGCCTGTGAGGGCTCGCCAGCAGTCTGCTGCTCCTGCGGCTGTGCAGGGGTTGAGACTCCTATCTCACTTGGGTGTGGACTCCGGCGGGGCTCTGACCGAGGGCTCTGAAGTGGCATGGAAGTGTGAGCGCCTGGAGAGGAGCCGCCACTTCCTTGAGGTGTGCCAACAACCTCCCTCTCATGGGTCAGCTTCCCCTCAGCGCCTGCAAGTGGCTGGAGAGCACATTGCTGCACATCAGGGGGGCCATGGGGACCCATCTCTGCACTGGAAGTCCTGCTCAGAGGGACTTCCATGAAGGTCTGGTTTCAGTGCTCAATAGATGCCCATCGCTCCTCAAGAGATGTCATTCTATTCTGAGCACTCACCATGTTTTCGATACCCTGGCGACTAAGTTCCTCCATGGCCGTAGCCCTCCTTTCCTCGGCTGCAGCCCTCCTCTCCTCGGCCGTAGCCCCCCTCTCCTCGGCCGCAGCCCTCCTCTCCTCGGCTGCAGCCATCCTCTCCTCGGCAGTAGCCAGCCTTACCACGGAGGTAGCCATCCTTTCCGTGGTGATGCTTTCATGCGCCAATGACTCCAATAAGGCTGTGCTCATGCTCGCCATGGACTCCCTCATTCGCTCCACACTCGCAGCGACCCTGGAGACAAAACCTGCCAGAGACTCCTGCATCTGTGCATGGAGATCCATCACTTCCGCTCTTGCAGATGGAACCAAAGGCATAGGGTCGACATGCAGCTGAGCTGAGCTGGCAGAGGCCTGCGCCCTCCGACGAGCACTCTCCACAGCTGTCCCTGTCTCCACAATCTGCTGATGCTCACTTGTGAGCTGTGAAACACCAGGTGACAGCACTACTCTATGTCCCGAAGGCCCCCCCGAGGAGTGAGTGTCTGCGCTGGTGCTGGGTGCGCTTACTTCTGCTGACGCTGCGCCCTCAGAGGCTGGAACTTCCTCTGAGGAGTCTGGCTGCAAAGCCTCTTCCTCCTCGGCAGTGGTGACGGGGGCTCCGGATGGTCCTGTGGGGGAGTAAAGGAAAGAGTTAGAGATGTGATGCCAAGGCCGTTATGTCTGACATTGGTGATAGGTACTCAATTGCCTTGGCCTGAGCACATGGAGTTTGATAGTGCTGTTATCATTGTATTGTGTATAGGTATTCGATTGCTTTTGCCTGGGAGTGTGTGTGTGGAGCAGCCATTAAAAAGCAACATGAACTGAACTCTGCTTACGGCCTCTGGATTATCTTTGCAAATGCAACATTTGGCGACGAGGATGGCTGAAATCTCTCTTCCACCACCTCCTACCTTCCTTGCACTACCTGGTGAGCTGCTGATCCCATGGGTTCGCTGGTTACAGTCCTTTGAAACCTATCTCATTGCTCTTTGACTAGAAAATGTGAGTACTTCACGGAAAAAGGCACTGTTATCCCATTGCTTGGGAGCGGAGGGCCAACGTGTTCTTGGGACATTATGCACAGCAGACTCAATTCAAACACATGATGAGGCTGTGGCTCTGTTAAGCACACACTTCTCTGCCCCACAAAGTGCCCTCCTGCGGCGATTCATTTTTAGACAGCGTCACCAACTCCCCGGCGAGTCAGTGCATCAATACGTGGCTAATTTGAGGGGGTTAGCTAGCTCATGCAAGTTCAGTGCACTACAAGGCGAGATGGTGCGTGATCAACTAATAGAGCATACCAACAACGTGAGAGTGCGTGAAAGACTGTTACTCGAGTCCGACGATCTGTCGTTGTCACAGGCAGTCAACATTGCCTTTCAAGTCGAGTCTGCAGCCGAATGTGCAGCGAAACTAGCACACACACCCAATGACAGCGCCCTCGGCCCCGACAGCTCTGACATGGTAATGCTCGCGCGACGGCAGCAACGCGCACTACCGCGGCAACAGTGTGGAAACTGCCATGCTCGTTCACATGCTACCAGAGCGCAGAATTGCCCCACGTGCGGCCAAGCCTGTCGCAATTGTGGAAAACAAAATCACTTTGCCAATGTCTGCCGCTCTGCCCCGGTTGTGACAAATGAACACTCTCAGTCCTCAAGCACTATAATTCACAACGTGGGCCTCTGGATTATCTTTGCAAATGCAACAAAGGCTACTTCCACATTGGATTTGGCAGATGCTCATAAGTCCAAATGATGTAGCTTCAGAATCACATCAACGACTCATGCTATGTCAATGAGAGAAATGGGAAACTATTCTGTCACCAGCTTGCGGGCTTGCTCCTGTCTCTCCTTCCCCAGCTTCCGCAGTCAAGTCAGCCCCAGCAACCTCCATCACTGCTTCCTCCCAGGGGGTCAGGTGGGCGATTGAGGGTGGTCCTCCTCCAGTCCTCGCTCGCTCTCTCCTATTGTGAGCTCTCTTTTCCTGCAATGAGGGAGACAAGTGAAGTTTGAGTGAGAGTGCAGGAGTGAGTGTAGAGATTGCATAGCATAGATACTTAGAAGGAGACAAAGATGGTGTGAGGCTGCAAGACCAAGGGCCCTCCCTGTGTGCTGTCAGTTGTGTTCCAAGCATCAGAGTGAGAGGCAATGTGAGGGCTGCACGGTGGAATAGTTATGTGAATGTGAGCATAGAGAGAGAGGGAATGGGTAAGGGTACATGGGTGTGACTGTGAAGTGGGATGTGGAGGAAGTGATTGCTGAAGATGGGTGCTGTTGGGGAAAGGCAATGGGGATCAGGTTGAGGGTGATGGAAACTTGATACTTACTTTTCCTGTGCGGTGAAGGTCATGGAAGCGCTTCCTGCACTGTATCCAGGTCCAACGGGAGACTCCCTGAGAGTTGACCTCTGCAGCCACCTCCATCCAGGCAGCCCTGGTCTCTTTGGGAGGACTCTTCCTCCCTGAGCTAGGGAAGAGGACCGCCCTGTGGGCCCTAACCCCATCCACCAATGTCTGGAGTGACGTCTCGTCAAATTTGGCGGCAGCTCGGCCTCTGCCGCTGGCAGCAGCTGGTGCAGGCTCCTCTGCCATTGTCCAGGAGTGGTTGGGAAGCCTGCAGAGGTTGAGAAGCTTGCTGGACACTTTAAAAGCACCACGAATGATGACGTCATACTGTGGGGCTTTCTGACTGGAAATGGACAATTAGCAAGGGTGCCCACATGCTGGAAATTAATTGGCCAATTGAGGGAAAATTGCGTCCAGCTGGCTGACCCATTTAGATTCGTGTCGGAACCCAACATTCGGGGAATCCGACAATTCCCCGCACCTTCGGGAAAATCGGGGCCGTACATGTCTAACTTCTGGAGACATACCCTCCCGGGAAAACCTGCAAAAATAATGTAAGTTCGATGCGCACGCGCTGCCTCTCCGGCGCACATGTTCGACCTCTGAACCCCTTCTTTCAGGGGAATGGAAGTGCCCGTTTCCCGCACATGCGCAGTGCACGCACGAAACCGGCACTTCCATTGGGCTTACGGGTGAGTACCCCGAGCGTACTCACCCGTGGAGACCCGAATTTCTGGGCTATTAACTCTCAGATCTGATATCAGCATTGTATTCCTGTTTTTGCTCCATCACCAGTGCCTCTATATCCATTGTTGCAATTATGGAGACCAGAACTGTGTACCTTACTCCAAATTTGGCATAACCACAGCTCTGTGCACTTTTACCATAACTTCTCTGCATTTAATGTCTCTTCCTATATACAGGAGCCCCAGTGCACTGTTTGGACAATGATGGAAAAATTGGTCATAGAAACATAGAAACATAGGAGATAGGAGCAGGAGTAGGCCATTCGGCCCCTCGAGCCTGCTCCGCCATTCAATGCGATCATGGCTGATCATCCAAACTCAGTACCTGGTCCCTGCTTTGTCCCAATATCCCTTGATCCCTTTAGCCTTAAGAAATATATCCAACTCCTTCTTGAATATATTTAATCAATTGGCCTCTACTGCCTTCTGTGGTAGAGAATTCCACACGTTCACCACTCTCTGGGTGAAGAAATTCCTCCTCATTTCTGTCTTAAATGGCTTACCCCTTATCCTTAGACTGTGACCCCTGGTTCTGGACTCCCCGACCATCAGGAACATCCTTCCTGCATCTAGTCTGTCTAGTCCTGTCAGAATTTTATAAGTTTCAATTAGATCCCCTCTCATTCTTCTAAACTCCAGTGAGTATGTGCCCAATCGACCCAATCTCTCCTCATACGTCATTCTTGCCATCCCAGGTATCAGCCAGGTGAATCTTCACTGAACTCCCTCCATGGCAAGAACATCCTTCCTCAGATAAGGCGACCAAAACTGCACACAATCCTCAAGATGTGGTCTCACCAAGGCCCTGTACAACTGTACCAAGACATCCTTGTTCCTGTACTCGAACCCTCTCGCTACGAAGACCAACATACCATTTGCCTTCTTAACCACCTGCTGCACCTGCATGCTTACCTTCAGCGACTGGTGCACAAGGACACCCAGGTCTCGTTGCACTTACCTTCTCCCAATCTATTGCCATTCATATAATAATCTGCCTTCCTGTCTTTGACACCAAAGTGGGTAACCTCGCATTTATCCACGTTATATTGCATCTGCCATGCTTCTGCCCAATCACCCAACATGTCCAAATCAGACTGGTCAACTTAACTGTATCAGTGTTATCTACACGGTAACCCAGCACAAATGTTAAAATGTTGGCGTGGAATATATTCAATCTCATTCAGATGTTCTGTGTCGAGACTTTCTAAAGTAGTGACCCATTTAGCAAATGGATCATACACTTCGGATTTAATAAGCCAATTTTTGTACGGAGTTGCGGCAGAACTTGTTGGCAGTCATACAGGACAGACAGTAATGTGCTGTGTCTCTAGATTTGAAGTATAATTCATATGATCAATTTTTATTGTTTAGAGGACAAAGTGAGGCAGTACGAGAAAGGTAAAGGAGCCTAAAGACCACTTCCAATAACAGTAAAAACGGTCTCAAATATCTCCATATGTTTTGACGTAACAAATCTCACTACACACTTGGTTTGAGCATAAAGCAAGGCTTTAATCAACTTGTTTCAGAACATGGAGGTCTAGTTGTAATTTACTAGTTCCTTGTCTTACAAAATGTCCCTGGACAAGCTGGGGCCATGCCCGAGTACTTATACTCCTTGGACGACGCCACCAGCTGGCCATCCAGCGTTATTTCATGAGTAGTTTCTTGATGATGATGAGATTTAAAACAAGTTTGTCATATGTCATTGCTTCATTAGATATATAACAATGTGGCGGGGAATGTAAAATTAATGGCGGTTCCGGGTCGGCTAGGAAATTAAAATAAAGTGAGTTGTAAAACGCCTGGATGGTTAGATCAAAATTGCCTCCCTTTGGTCCTAAAAAGCATTATTAGCGATCACATATAATATTGTGACATTTCAACAAGTATTCCAAAAAATAACACCAAGGAACAGGCCATTCAGCCCAACTGGTCAGTGCCAGAGTTTTTACTGCACCTGTCCCTTCTCCCAGGTTTATACATCCAGCTATACCAGCATAGACTTCTCTTCCGATCTCCACCATGTAATATCCCCTTAAAAGCATCTATGGTATTTCCCAAAACTATTCCTTGCAGTAGCGAATTCCACATTCTAACCATTCGCTGTGTAAAGAAGTTACGCCTTCGCTTTTGGATTTAGTTTTGAATATCTTATATTTAGACCCCTTTGCACTTCCCCACGAATGGAAACATCTTCTCTACGTCTATCGGAAGCAAACTTTGTCTTCATCATCAATACATCTATAAAGACGTTCCTTGGCTTTAACTTTCCGTAACAAAAGAGCCGCAACTCTCAGTCTTTCCTGATAGTTATAGAAACATAGAAGATAGGAGCAGGAGTAGGCCATTCGGCCCCTCGAGCCTGCTCCACCATTCAATGCGATCAAAGCTGATCATCCAAATTCAGTACCCTGTCCCTGCCTTCTCCCCATATCCCTTGACCCCCTTAGCCTTAAGAAATATATCCAACTCCTTCTTGAATATATTTAATGAATTGGCCTCAACTGTCTTCTGTTGTAGAGAACTCCACAGGTTCACCACTCTCTGGGTGAAGAAATTCCTCCTCATCTCACTCCTAAATGGCTTACCCCTTATCCTTATACTGTGACCCCTGGGTCTGGACTCCCCTGCCATCGGGAACAGCCTTCCTGCATCTAGTCTGTCTAGTCCTGTTAGAATTTTATAAGTTTCAGTGAGATCCCCTCTCATTCTTCTAAACTCTAGCGAATATTAGCGTAATCGACCCAATCTCTCTTCATACGTCATTCCTACCATCCCAGGTATCAGTCTGGTGAATCTTCGCTGCACTCCCTCCATGGCAAGAACACCCTTCCTCAGATAAGGCGACCAAAACTGCACACAAGACTCAAGGCGTGGTCTCACCAAGGCCTTGTACAACTGCAGCAAGACATCCTTGCTCCTGTACTCGAATCCTCTCGCTATGAAGGCCAGCATACCATTTGCCTTCTTAACCGCCTGCTGCACCTGCATGCTTACCTTCAACGACTGGTGCACAAGGACACCCAGGTCTCATTGCACTTCCCCTTTTCCCAATCTATTGTCATTCAGATAATAATCTGCCTTCCTGTTTTTGCCACCAAAGTGGATAACCTCGCATTTATCCACATTATACTGCATCTGCCATGCTTCTGCCCAATCACCCAACCTGTCCAAATTGTATTGGAGTTTTTCCGCATCCTCCTCACAGCACATGCGCCCACCGAGCTTTGTGTCATCTGCAAACTTGGAGATATTATATCTAGTTCCTTCGTCTAGATCATTAATATATATTGTGAATAACTGGGGTCCTAGCACCGATCCTTGCGGTACCCCACTAGTCACTGCCTTCCACTCGGAAAAAGACCCGTTTATTCCAACTCTTTGCTTCCTGTCTGCCAACCAGTTTTCTATCCAAGTAAGTACCATACCCCCAGTCCCATGTGCTTTAACTTTGCATGCTAGGGACCTTATCGAAAGCCTTCTGAAAATCCAAATACACCACACCAATGGTTCTCCCTTATCTATTTTACCAGTTACATCCTCAAAAAATTCCAGTGGATTAGTCAAGCACGATTTACCTTTTGTAAATCCATGTTGACTTTGTCCGATCCTGTCACTGTTTTCCAAGTGCTCTGCTATTACATCTTTTATAATGGACTCTAGCATTTTCCCCACTCTCGATGTCAGGCATACGGGTCTATAATTCCCCGTTTTTTTTCGACCACCTTTTTTAAATAGTGGGGTTACATTAGCTACCCTCCAATCCATGGGAACTGTTCCAGAGTCTGTAGAATTTTGGAAGATGACCAATGTATCTATCGCATAAGCTCAGGTATCAACCTTGTAAATATTTATTGCACCATCTCCAGCGCCGGAAAGACATTTTCTTGTAATATGAAGAGCAGCACTGTGCACATTATTTCAAATGTAGCCTAAGCAAGGTTCTGTTCACGCTTATCAGAACGGTTATACTCAATGTGGTTTTTGATATTTGTAGACCTGAAGGGAACCCTTGATGGAAAAGGTGAGCAGTTGAGTACAGCTGACAGTTCTATCATCCTGATAGTGGCCAGTGCATTTCTGCCATTGATAATACGCTGTATACAATTAATTCAGCTCCCACACAGCGGCGCTGCTGTTTGTAGCACTCTTGGCCAGAGTCTGAACTGAGTGGGTTGTAATCACACTCCAGAAACATAAGCCCACAATCCGTGCCGGTGCCAGTATTAAGGGAGTGCAGCACTCTTTGCGGAGCCGTCTTTCAGATCTGATGTTAAACGGTCTGGCCTCTCGGCGGGGACGTAAATGAGCCAACACTATTTCTAAAAAAGAGCTGTTAAGTCCTTCGAGGTGTTAAGCCTGGCTTCGGTAGTGGGGAAAATGCTAGAGTCCATTATAAAAGATGTAATAGCAGAGCACTTGGAAAACAGTGACCGGATCAGACAAAGTCAACATGGATTTACAAAAGGTAAATCGTGCTTGGTTAAACTACTGGAATTTTTTGAGGATGCAACTGGTAGAATAGATAAGGGAGAACCAGTGGATGTGGTGTATTTGGACTTTCAAAAGACTTTCGATAAGGTCCCGCATAAGAGGTTAGCGTGTAAACTTAAGGCACATGGGATTGAGGGCAAGGTACTGACTTGGATAGAGAACTGGTTGGCAGACAGGAAGCAAAGAGTTGGAATAAACGGGTCTTTTTCCAAGTGGCAGGCAGTGACTAGTGGGGTACCGCAGGGATCGGTCCTAGGACCCCAGCTATTCACAATATATATTAATGATCTAGACGAGGGAACTAGATGTAATATCTCCAAGTTTGCAGATGACACAAAGCTGGGTGGGCGTGTGTGCTGTGAGGAGGATGCCGAGAAACTCCAGTATGATTTGGACAGGTTGGGTGATTTGGCAGATGCATGGCAGATGCAGTATAATGTGGATAAAATTGAGGTTATCCACTCTGGTGGCAAAAGCAGGAAGGCAGGTTATTATCTGAATGACAATAGATTGGGAGAAGGGGAAGTGCAACGAGACCTGGGTGTCCTTGTGCACCAGTCACTGAAGATAAGCATGTAGGTGCAGCAGGCGGTTAAGAAGGCAATTGGTATGTTGGCCTTCGTAGCGAGAGGGTTTGTGTACAGGAACAAGGATGTCTTGCTGCAGTTGTACAGGGCCTTGGTGAGACCACACCTTGAGTATTGTGTGCAGTTTTGGTCGCCTTATCTGAGGAAGGATGTTCTTGCCATGGAGGGAGTGCAGCAAAGACCCACTAGACTGAGACCTGGGATGGCAGGAATGACGTATGAAGAGAGATTGGGTTGATTGGGCTTATATTCGCTGGAGTTTAGAAGAATGAGAGGGGATCTCATTGAAACTTATAAAATTCTAACAGGACTGGACAGACTAGATGCAGGAAGGATGTTCCCGATGGTCGGGGAGTCCAGTAGCAGGGTTCGCAGTCTAAAGATAAGGGGTAAGCCATTTAGGGCAGAGATGAGGAGGAATTTCTTCACCCAGAGAGTGGTGAACCTGTGGAATTCTCTACCACAGAAGGCAGTTGAGGCCAATTCATTAAATATATTTAAGAAGGAGTTGGATATATTTCTTAAGGCTAAAGGGGTCAAGGGATATGGGGAGAAGGCAGGGACAGGGTGATGCGCCTCAATAACTTCAAGGCTCAAAGTTAACTGGATAAAACTAGGCTTTTATTAGCAAAGAAAGATGCCTGTGTTTTCACCTAGCATTCTGCTGTTCTGCTGCAAGACAAGCCTGGGCTTGTCTTAAGTAGGGCCAGGTATGGGCGGCGCCGACACACCCAATGGGGAGAAAGGGGGCGGTGCACTATATAAAATACAAGGTAAAACACAGGAGCAGGCAATACAATATATGTAGTTAAATACAGAGTCTGATGAATGACATATTTCATCACACAGGGTACTGAATTTGGATGATCAGCCATGATCGCATTGAATGGTGGAGCAGGCTCGAGTGGCCGAATGGCCTACTCCTGCTCCTATCTTCTATGTTTCTATATCAAAGTCCCAAGACAATTCACAGGATCGTAAACCGGAGAAGGTTACAGAGATAGGCAGGAATACTCTACCACTTACAGCAGGCCTCGGGAGATCACGAAGCTGAACCAATAGGGATTTCTGTGAGAGGTTCAATGCAATCAAATATACAACTTAGTGTTGTGTCACATCAAGCGTGACATTTAATGCTTTAGGCGGGAAAGTGACTGCAGAAACGTAGGCATTGGAATTGTAGGTATGAGCATTGCAATGTTTGTATTCCTATCCAGCAACCTTTCAACTTTCCTCTCTTTATTTTTTTAAGCACTCGATAACTCTCTTCAAAGTGCAGGTAAGCGATCAGAAAAAATGTCCGTGGTGAAGTCTTTCCTGTCACTTGACAGACAGGGGTAGCCCATTCACCATTTCAGTTTGATCACGGCCCAACTGCAGCTCAACTCCTTTTAGCCGCCTTTGCTCAATGTCACTTGATACGCCTGACAAACATAAAACCACCTCAGCCTTAAACGCTTCCATTCACCACTAACACCCAGAGGCTATTGAGCGAGGCAGTTCCAGATTTCCACTGCCCTTTGTGAGAAAAACGTGCTTCCTAACATCACCCCTGAATGGCTTGGCTTCAATTGTAAGATCATGCCAACTTATTCTGGATTTGTACAACACTATTCAATCCATTTGCAATTCGGAAAAAGTCGATTAGAACACCTCTTAATATTCTCAGAACACAAACCAATTTTGTACGTCCTGTCCTCATAATTTGACCCTTTTAGACCCGTCATGCAGTGTGTGGTTTTGGTCACCTTATGAGGAAGGATGTTCTTGCCATGGAGGGAGTACAGCGAAGATTCACCAGGCTGATCCCTGGGATGGCCGCTGTGACGTATGAGGAGAGATTGGGTCGATTGGGCTTGTACTCGCTGGAGTTTAGAAGAATGAGAGGGGATCTCATTGAAACTTATAAAATTCTAACAGGACTAGACAGACTAAATGCAGGAAGGATGTTCCTGATGGTTGGGGAGTCCAGAACCAGGGGTCACAGTCTAAGGATAAGGGGTAAACCATTTAGGACAGAGATGAGGAGGAATTTCTTCACCCAGAGAGTGGTGAACCTGTGGAATTCTCTACCACAGAAGGCAGTGGAGGCCAATTCATTAAATATAATAAAGAGGGAGTTCGATATATTTCTTAAGGCTAAAGGGATCAAGGGATATGGGGAGAAGGCAGGGACAGGGTACTGAATTTGGATGATCAGCCATGATCTCATTGAATGGCAGAGCAGGCTCGAGAGGCCGAATGGCCTACTCCTGCTCCTATCTTCTATGTTTCTATGTTATTATTCTGGTAAATCTGTGGAGCACACCCTCCAAAAACAATAACCCGTTACTGTTTTATAGACATAGAAACATGGAATAATAGGAGCGGGAGTAGGCCATTCGGCCCTTCGAGCCTGCTCTGCCATTCAATGAGATCATGGCTGATCATCCAAATTCAGTACCCTGTCACTATAGAAAGATAGTTTTGCTTGAATGATTCCCCAACTTCTATTGAGGAAGGGTATGAAGTGTCACAACCTACGGGCAATGGCGGCAATCTTCTTCTTCTTAGGCAGTCCCTCGGAACCGAGGATGACTTGTTTCCACGTTAAAAATGAGTTCGCAGGTGACTGATGAGTCCAATGCTGGACCTACAGCCTCTGTCACAGGTGGGGCAGACGGTGGTTGAAGGGGCGTGTGGGTGGGATGCTTGGGGTGACGTGCGCTTCTTCCGCTGTTTGCGCTTGGCTTCCGCTTGCTCCCGGCGAAGAGATTTGAGGTGTTGGGCGCCTTCCAGATGCTTCTCCTCCACTTTGTGGGGTCTTGGGCCAGGGATTCCGAGGTGTCAGTGGGGATGTTACACTTTTTCAAGGAGGCTTTGAGGGTGTCCTTGAAGCATTTCCTCTGCCCATCTGGGGCTCTCTTGCCATGCCGGAGCTCCGAGTAGAGCGCTTGTTTTGGGAGTCTCGTATCGGGCATGCAGGCAATGTGACCCGCCCATCGGCACTGATCGAGCGTGGTCAGAGCTTCGATGCTGGGGATGTTGGCCTGAGCAAGAACACTGATGTTGGTGCGCCTATCCTGCCAATGGATTTGCAGGATCTTGCGGAGGCAGCGTTGGTGGCACCTCTCCAGTGCTTTGAGATGCCTGCTGTACATGGTCCATGTCTCTGAGGCATACAGCAGGGTGGGTATCACTGCTGCTCTGTAGACCATGAGCTTAGTGCCTGGTTTGAGATCCTGGTCCTCAAACACTCTTGTCCTCCTCAGGCGACCGAAGGCTGCACTGGCACACTGAAGGCAGTGTTGGACTTTGTCGTCGACGTCTGTCCTTGTTGACAGTAGGTTCCCCAGGTATGGAAAGTGATCCACGTTGTCCAAGGCCTTGTCGTGGATTTTAAACGATACCGCTTATTTTGCAACCGTGCCCATATCCAGGATCACGGCTGTGCCCTACGAAAATCTGTGCATTATTTTGTAACTTAGACAACAGGTGACTGCTCTTGCATCTTCTGTGCTGCAACTCAACTATTTGGAACTCTCGTTTGTTGATTATTTTAAGAGTTTGACAGACTTCTTCGTGATGCAGGTAAACAATAATTTTCAAAAGTTTCTGTAAAACATTTATCTTTTGCTAATATATAAAGTGGATGTGGTGTATTTGGACTTTCAGAAGGCTTTCAATAAGGTCCCGCTAAGAGATTAGCGTGTAAAGTTAAGGCACATGGGATTGGGGGCAAGGTATTGACTTGGACAGAGAACTGGTTGGCAGACAGGAAGCAAAGAGTTGGAATAAACGGGTCTTTTTCCGAGTGGCAGGCAGTGACGAGTGGGGTACCGCAGGGATCGGTCCTAGGACCCGAGCTATTCACAATATATATAAATGATCTAGACGAGGGAACTAGATGTAATATCTCCAAGTTTGCAGACGACACAAAGCTGGGTGGGCATGTGTGCTGTGTGGAGGATGCTGAGAAACTCCAGTATGATTTGGACAGGTTGGGTGATTGGGCAGATGCATGGCAGATGCAATATTATGTGGATAAATGCGAGGCTAGCCACTTTGGTGGCTAAAACAGGAAGGCAGATTATTATCTGAATGGCAATAGATTGGGAGAAGGGGAAGTGCAACGAGACCTGGGTGTCCTTGTGCACCAGTTGCTGAAGGTAAGCATGCAGGTGCAGCAGGCGGTTAAGAAGGCAAATGGTATGTTGTCCTTCGTAACGAGAGGGTTCGAGTACAAGAACAAGGATGCCTTGCTGCAGTTGTACAGGGCCTTGGTGAGACCACACCTTGAGTATTGTGTGCAGTTTTGGGCGCCTTATCTATGGAAGAATGTTCTTGCCATGGAGGGAGTGCAGTCAAGATTCACCAGACTGATACCTGGGATGGCAGGAATGATGTATGAGGAGAGATTGGGTCGATTGGGCTTATACTCACTGGAGTTTAGAAGAATGAGAGGGGATCTCATTGAAACTTATAAAATTCTAACAGGACTGGACAGACTGGATGCAGGAAGGATGTTCCCAGTGGCTGAGGAGTCCAGAACCAGGGGTCAAAGGCTAAGGATAAGGGGTAAGCCATTTAGGACAGAGATGAGGAGGAGTTTCTTCACCCAGAGAGTGGTGAACCTGTGGAATTCTCTACCACAGAAGGCAGTGGAGGCCAATTGATTAAATATATTCAAGAAGCAGTTGCATATATTTCTTAAGGCTAAAGGGATCAAGGGATATGGGGAGAAGGCAGGGACAGGGTACTGAGTTTGTATGATCAGCCATGATCTCATTTAATGGCGGAGCAGGCTCGAGGGGCCGAATGGCCTACCCCTGCTCCTATCTTCTATGTTTCTATGTTTCTATAAAGGCAAGGGAGTGCGATTCAATTGTGTAGCATAATAGTGAACAAGCCAAGGCGTGAGCGAGGAGTAGTGCTTCAAACATTTCGGAGAAATATTGCCTTGACGGTATTAAACAATCAATACTGCACCTGATTGTCAAATATAGAGAATGCAGTGAACAACATGAGGTCGTATTCTATTAAATCTGTTTGATATATACTGACGGTCTGAAGGAATCATGCACCAATTTGCGTGGATAGTTATTTATTTTATCTACAGTTCAATATTCTATATATCTACCTTTCTGCCCATGCCTTCAAGAGAGCGCAGACTAGATTTACGAGAAAGGTTCCATTGATGAGGGACTTCAGTTAAGTGGATAGACCAGAGAAGATGGTATTGTTCTCCTTTTAGCAGCGACGGGTGAGAGCAGATTTGACAGAGGTGTTCAAAGTCATGCGGGGTCTAGACAGAGTAGATAGAGTTAAACGGTTCCCATTGTGGGAAAGGTTGGAGAACTAGAGGACACATATTTAAGGAGGTTGGCAAAAGGTAAACAGGCGACATGAGAAAAAGCGAGTTTATGCAGCGATTGGTTATGATCTGCAATGCCAAGCTCAACGAGTCGCGGAGGCAGACTCAATCGCGGCTTTCAACCGGGAATTGGGTAATTATCTGAAGGGGAAAAATGCAGGGCTGCCGGGAAAGGGCTAGGGCTAAGGACTTGGCTGAAGTGCTCTTGTGGAGAGTCGGCACGGGCTCGACTGGTCGAAAGGCCTCCTTCTGTGCTGTAATCATTCCATGATTCTCTGACTCTACATACCTTGTTAACGATAAACCTACTCTCATAAATACCTACTTATCCATCTGTCTGTCTATCTATCTATCTATCTATCTATCTATCTATCTATCTATCTCTGTCTATCAGTCTATCTGTCTATCTGTCTGTCTATCTGTCTGTCTATCTGTCTGTCTATCTGTCTGTCTATCTGTCTGTCTGTCTATCTGTCTGTCTATCTGTCTGTCTATCTGTCTGTCTATCTGTCTGTCTATCTATCTGTCTGTCTGTCTGTCTGTCTATCTGTCTGTCTATCTGTCTGTCTATCTGTCTGTCTGTCTATCTGTCTGTCTATCTGTCTGTCTATCTGTCTGTCTGTCTATCTGTCTGTCTATCTGTCTGTCTATCTGTCTGTCTATCTGTCTGTCTATCTATCTGTCTGTCTGTCTGTCTATCTGTCTGTCTATCTGTCTGTCTATCTGTCTGTCTGTCTATCTGTCTGTCTATCTGTCTGTCTATCTGTCTGTCTGTCAGTTCAGTTCAGTTCAGTTCAGTTCAAATGCTTTATTGGCATGAAAGTTTACAGAGAACCATATTGCCAAAGCTTACATTGCAAAAAGGTACAGTTTTCCAACATTCTGTAGGTGTCAATCGATTTGACATTTGTTGGGTATATACAATATTACTTTTAAACAATATTAATTTTAAACAGTCTTTCTACTTCATTTGGTACGTTCAATATTAATTTTAAACAGTCTTACTTTTAAACAGTCCTCAGGTTGTGACATGTTGTTACATATTTAGCCCCAAGGTATGGTCTGTCTCCTTCTCCTAGGACTAATCTCAATTTTGACAGATCATCCAATTCCTTGAAATCTGGGGTTGTTTGGCTTAGCTTGTTGAATAATATGTTTCTTGATGTGTTGAATTTTTCGCATTTTAGGAGGAAATGCATTTCTGTTTCAACCTCGCCAGCCAGACATTGATCGCATATTCTATTCTCTCTAGGCTGCCAGGATTTCTTGTATCTGCCTTTTTCAATTTCCAGTTGGTGGTCGCTTAGTCTGTACCTGGTGAGGGTCTGTCTCTGTTTTGTGTCTCTGATGGTCGTGAGGTAGTCTGCCAGTTTATATTCTCTTTTTAGGGCCCGGTAACATTCTAATCTGCTTTGGCTTTCGGTTATTTTGTTCCAATGTTCCAGGTAGGTTTCTTTGCATTTTTTAATGATTTGGTTCACTCGGATTGGTGTTTGGACGGCTGTGTTGGTCTGGGGCTGGTCAGGGTCCGGCTGAGTACTTAGTTTCAGTAGCAGCTGACTCAGGGGACTCTTTTCTGGGTTTAGCTCTTGGGTCTGAAAGGCTTTGAAATGAAGGGTGTCTGGGGAGCTAGATTTGAGGTGATTTAGGAAGTTTAGTGCTCGTTTTTGGATGTTTATTATCAGTGGGTATCTGCCTAGTTCGGCTCTGCATGCATTTGTTGGCGTTTTTCTTTGGGTGCGAAGGATGCTTCGGCAGAATTCTGCATGTAGGGCTTCCATTGTGTGTTTTTCCCATTTAGTGTAGCTTTGGTGATTTAGCGGGCCCCATACTTCACTACCGTACAGTGCAATGGGCAGGATTATGCTGTCAAAAATTTTGAGCCAGATTTTGATTGGGATTTGGATGTTGTAGAATTTTCTTTTTATTGCATATAGGGCTCTTCGGGCTTTTTCTTTTAGTGCATTCACTGCTATGCTGAAGCTCCCTGATGCTGTAATAGTTAGACCAAGGTAGGTGTAGCTCATAGTGTGTCCTATAGTGGTATCACTGAGGGTAAACTGGTATTTGTTTTCCTGACATCTGGGTCTTTTCTGAAAAATCATGATGTTGGTTTTCTTTAGATTTACTGTTAGAGCCCAATTTTGGCAGTATTTGTCGAGTAGGTCTAGTTGTTGCTGTAATCCCTGTTCTGTGGGAGACAGCAGAACCAGGTCGTCCGCATAGAACAGGGACTTCACTTCTCCATCCAGGAGACGGAGACCTGGTGACTCGCTTTGCTCCAGCATGTCTGCTAATTCATTTATGTATATGTTGAACAGGGTCGGGCTCAAATTGCAGCCCTGCCGGACGCCTCTTCTCTGGGTGAAGAAATCGGTGCGTTTGTCTCCAATTTTGACCCCGCATTTGTTTTTCAGATACATTGATTTAATAAGGTCATAGACTTTGCCCCCTATTCCACACTGAAGAAGTTTATAATAGAGCCCTTCGTGCCATATAGAGTCAAAGGCTTTCTTGAAGTCGATGAAACAGGCGAATATTTTCCCATTTTTTGTTTGGTGTTTATGTTTTTCAATGAGGGTGTGAAGGGTATAGATATGGTCGGTGGTGCGGTGTTTTGGAAGAAAGCCTATTTGGTTTTTTCTGAGGATATTATGTTTGTTAAGAAAATCAAGTAATCTACTATTTAGAATACTGCAGAATAACTTCCCTAGACAACTGTTGACACAGATGCCGCGGTAGTTATTTGGGTCTGATTTGTTTCCACTTTTATATATGGGGGAGATTAGTCCTTGGCACCAGATATCGGGAAAACAGCCTGAGCGTAATATGATGTTGAATAGTTTGAGTATCGCACCCTGCATCTCCATATTGCTGAACTTTAGCATTTCATTTTTGATGTTGTCTGGGCCACAGGCTTTCTTTAGGTGGAGAGATTTTGTTTTTGTGGCCAGTTCTTTCCATGTGATTGGGGAGTCTAGAGGGTTTTGGTTGTCTTTAATTGTTGCTTCTAATGTGTGGAGTTTTTCTGTGACCTGATGTTGACTTGTGTTTGTTTTGTTTTTTGGGATGTCTTTGTAGAGGTTTTCAAAATGTGTTCTCCAGATGTCGCCATCTTGGATTGGTAATGCTTGCAATTGTGTTGTACTCAGGTTATTCCACATTTCCCAGAATTGTTTTGGATTGGTGGAGTTTTC
>NC_141018.1:2162229-2287229 GCF_052327205.1 Somniosus microcephalus
CACCAAGGCCCTGTACAACTGCAGCAAGACATCCTTGCTCCTGTACTCAAATCCTCTCGCTACGAAGGACAGCATACCATTTGCCTTCTTAACCGCCTGCTGCACCTGCATGCTTACCTTCAGCGACTGGTGCACAAGGACACCCAGGTCTAGTTGCACTTCCCCTTCTCCCAAGCTATTGCTGTTCAGATAATAATCTGCCTTCCTGTATTTGCCACCAAAGTGGATAACCTCGCATTTATCCACATTATACTGCATCTGCCATGCATCTGCCCAATCGCTGAACCTGTCCAAATCGTACTGGAGTTTCTCAGCATTCTCCTCACAGCACACACGCCCACCCAGCTTTGTGTCGTCTGCAAACTTGGAGATATTACATCTAGTTCCCATTCTAGATCATTAATATATATTGTGTATAGCTCGGGTTAGGACCAATTCGGCCGAATGTCATTTTTCAACGCGATACATTCAATGTAGTGCACAACCCAAAGACATTCAGATCATCTTCTGTTAGGACCAATGCACGATTAAACGATTGTTATATTAATCATTTTAATTCTTTTACAGCAAAATCAGTGCTCGAAAAAGAGATAGGTAAATCCATAATCACATGGTATTTGCAAATGTTTGGTAATTAAGAAAAAAGATGTTATGCTAATCCCAGCAACTAGCGTCTGGTTAGATTCCCACCAGACCTACGCAAATTATTGCATATTGTATGGGAATACTAACTGATTCAACAGGTGTAAAGCCAGGTAATGGAGAGATATGGTGGATACCAATTACTTAGCGGTTTTCCACCACAGCCGATTGTATCTCCCGTTGGAGGTAATTGTCAATTTGCGCCCTTTTTTACATTGAAGATAGGAGCAAGAGTAGGCCATTCGGCCCCTCAAGCCTGTTCTGCCATTCAATGAGCTCATGGCTGATCATCCAAACTCAGTACCCTGTCACTGCCTTCTCCCTATATCCCTTGATCCCTTTAGCCTTAAGAAATATATCCAACTCCTTCTTGAATATATTTAATGAATTGGTCTCTACTGCCTTCTGTGGTAAAGAATTCCACAGGTTTACCACTCTCTGGGTGAAGAAATTCCTCCTCATCTCTGTCCTAAATGGCTTACCCCTTATCCTTAAACTGTGACCCCTGGTTCTGGACTCCCCGACCATTAGGGACTTCCTTCCTTCATCTAGTCTGTCCAGTCCTGTCAGAATTTTATAAGTTTCAGTGAGATCCCCTCTCATTCTTCTAAACTCCAGCGAGTATAAGCCCAATCGACCCAATCTCTCCTCATACATCATTCCTGCCATCCCAGGTATCAGCCTGGTGAATCTTCGCTGCACTCCTTCCATGGCAAGAACATTCTTCCTCAGATAAGGCGACCAAAATTGCACACAATACACAAGGTGTGGTCTCACCAAGGCCCTGTACAACTGCAGCAAGACATCCTTGTTCCTGTACTTGAACCCTCTCGCTACGAAGACCAACATACCATTTGCCTTCTTAACCGCCTGCTGCACCTGCATGCTTACCTTCAGCGACTGGTGCACAAGGACACCCAGATCTCGTTGCACTTCCCCTTCTCCCAATCTATTGCCATTCAGATAATAATCTGCCTTCCTGTTTTTGACACCAAAGTGGATAACCTCGCAAAGTGGATAAGCACGGTGGCATAGTGGTTAGCACTGTTGCCTCACAGCGCCAGGGACCCGGGTTCGAATCCGGCCTCGGGTGACTGTCTGTGTGGAGTTTGCACATTCTCCCCGTGTTTGCGTGGGTTTCCTCCGGGTGCTCCGGTTTCCTCCCACAGTCCAAAGATGTGCGGGTTAGGTTGATTGGCTATGATAAAATTGACCCTTAGTGTTAGGGGGATTAAATACGTGGGGTTACGGGGATCGGGTGGGATATGTGTCGGTGCAGGCTCGATGGGCCGAAATGGCCTCTATCTGCACTGTGGGGTTTCTGTGATTTCTGTGTGATTTATCCACATTATATTGCCCTGAAGGAAAACGAGCAGAGTCGAATCTTCATTCAGTTGACTTCAATTGGCGACGACTCTGATGTCTGTCGCAATATACAACTGTACATAGATAGAAATATCAGCAATGGAGAGGAATTTGGCAGGCTGCAAAACTGGCCAGTGACCCAATCCCATCACTGTTGTATCCGTGTGTTAATGGAGACACGGAATGCAGGAGTTGGTTCACAGGTGTTTACTGAACAAAGTCTGGAGGTGAACTAACAGATACAAGACACTATACAGGCTTATATAGCCTGAGTGGCCATTACCGGCATTACAGTACACAGGGGCTCTTAAAGGCACATACACCACAATTCCTCCCCTTTTAGACAACCAGCACATAACATTTTAAGTAATCATTAATTAACATGTTACAAGAACAATAATCTACACATTTGCTGCAGTTAATCAATTATAAGTCAGTCTCTCTGGAGGCTGTCTGACTCGGTCCGGATAACGCCTCGGTGGTGCAGTAGTTTTTGGTGGTGTAGTAGGTTCTTTTGGCAAGGTCGATTCGGCTTGAATGCCAGTGTCGAGTTCATCTGGTTCCAGTATCACCGGATCGGAGGTAGATACTATGGGTATCTCTGCTTCATCATTAGGCGTATAGAGTTGTGGTGTAGGTTGTCCCTTTTCAGATGACTCTATGATCTGGTCAGCATGGCGCCTTATTATGCTTTCTCCAATGTCCACAGTATACATCAGCGGTCCTAGTCGTGTGCAAATAGTTCCAGGCTGCCATTTCTCGGTACGGTAGTCCCAGGCCAAAACTTGTTGACCTATCTGGAAGGTTCTAGTTGGCCTTTCATTCATGCCTTGAAATTGCCGGTTCTCCACGTCCCTTCTGATGTTTGGCTTGATCAAATCCAGCCGGCATCTTAGGTTTCTATTGAAGAACATCATGGCGGGAGTTTGGTTTGTAACCACATGTGTTGCATTCCTGTATGCAAACAAGAAGTTATCTACCTTATGCTGTAGATTTATGTCTTCATTACCCATGGCCTTTATGGCCTTCTTGAAGGTCTGGACAAACCTTCCAGCCAATCCATTGGTGGCGGGATGGTATGGGGCGGACATGTAGTGCTTAACCCCATTGTTTTTTAAGAACTTCCTGAATTCTTTGGACACAAATTGCGGCCATTATCAGAACAGATCTGTTCAGGCAGCCCATTCCTGGCAAATATGGTCCTTAATACTGTGATGGTTTTTTCCGTGGTGGTGGAGGACATCTTTATTACCTCCGGCCACTTGGAGTGTGCATCAACCGCGATTAAGAACATTGAGTCCATAAATGGACCAGCAAAGTCGATGTGTACCCTTTGCCATGGAGATGAGGGCCACTCCCATGGATGTAGAGGGGCTTGTGGTGGGGAGTTTTGGACCTTCTGGCATCCTAGGCAGCTCTTGGTCATTTCTTCGATGTCTCCATCGATACCTGGCCACCACACAAAAGCTCTGGCTAGGTTCTTCATTTTCACTCCACTCAGATGCCCCTCGTGAAGCTCCTTTAGCACTTTATCCTGGAGTTTGGGTGGAATCACCACTCTGGATCCACACATCAAGGTTCCTCGGCACACTGACAGCTGTTCTCTTCTTTGCGAGAATGCTGGCAACAGTGGTTCGCCATGTGCTGGCCATCCCTTCACCGTTAAATCGTAGACTCGTGAGAGAGTCGGGTCATTTCTCGTTTCCTTTTCAATGGTAGAATTTGTTACTGGTAGACATTCCACTATGGTTGAGTGAAACATCTCCACTGGGTCCACTGTAGGTGCCTCTTCTACCGTTGGCAACGGTAGGCGCGATAAACCGTCAGCATTCCCATGCTGTTTTGATCCTTTGTATTCTATGTCATATTGGTGTGCCCCTCGGAAAAGGGACCACCTCTGTAGCCTTTGAGCTGTCATAATGGGAAAACCCTTTTTAGGGTTGAATATGGAGACGAGGGGTTGATGGTCAGTCAACAAGGTAAATTTTTGTCCGTGTAGGTAATGGTTGAATTTCTTCACTCCCCATACCAGGCTGAGTGCTTCCCTGTTGATCTGGGCATAGTTACGCTCAGCTGAGTTCAATGAGCATGACGCAAAAGCTATCGGCCGTTCTGAGCCATCAGGGAATCTATGCGATAATACCGCTCCTACGCCGTAAGGGGATGCATCGCACGCCAGTCTGATTGGCAGTGATGGGTTGTAATGAGCCAAAACTTCCTTGGACTTGATCAAGCCTTTGAATTTATGGAAGGCACATTTACAGTCTTCGCTCCATTTCCAAATTACTCCCGTTTGTAGCAGTTCGTTAAGAGGGTGCAGAAGAGTTGACAAGTTCGGTAAAAATTTATGATAGTAATTTATCAATCCCAGGAACGGCCTTAATTGTGAGATATTTTCAGGTGCTGGGGCTTTTACGACCGCTTCAATTTTTTCAGGTGACTTATGGAACCCTTCCTCGTTAATTATGTGGCCACAATATGATATTTGTTTCTGGAAAAATTCGCACTTGGGGCGATTTGCTCGTAGGCCCCGTTCTCTCAGCCTAGTGAGCACCTGCTCCAAATTGGCAAGGTGCTCGTTATCGTTTTCTCCTGTTACAAGGCTGTCGTCTAGGTAGCATTGATTCCCCGGAATCCCTTGGAGGACTTGCTCCATAGCTCTTTGCCAGATAGCTGGAGCTGATGCTATTCCGAAAACCAGTCGATTGTACTGGTACAGGCCTTTGTGTGTATTTATCGTGAGATACTTTTTAGAGGCCTCTTCAACCTCCCTCTGTAGATATGCCTGTGCCAAGTCAATTTTGGTGAAACGTTTCCCTCCGGATAGTGAAGCGAAAATATCTTCTATCCTCGGAAGAGGATACTGTACCGTGTGAAGGACCGGGTTTACAGTCACCTTGAAGTCCCCACAGATGCGAATTTTTCTCTGTTCTTCAGATTTATCATTATTCAACGTTTTCTTCATGACCGGGACGATGGGTGTTGCCCACTCGCTCCAATCTATCTTGGGTAATACGCCTGCCTTTTCCAAATTCTCCAGCTCTGCCTCGACTGCTGGACGAATTGCGTATGGTACCGGCCTTGCCTTAAAAAACTTGGGAATTGCCGCATCTTCTACTTTTATTGAGGCGGTGGCGCCTTTCAAGGTTCCTAGTTCCTGTTGAAACACTTCCTTGGCATTGGCCAAGATGTCTTTTAATCGTTCAGGTATGACGTCATCATCATTTTTTTTCTTACTGGTCACCGTCAGTGCCTGAATGGAGTGCCAGTCTAAACGTAACTTCCTGATCCATTCACCTCCCAACAGCAGTGGACCACCATCTTGCAGAACGTATAAATACAACTTCTGTATTTCCTTGCCGTTGTATACAACAGGCACCCTTATTTTCCCTTTTGGGTATACCTTCTGCCCCGTATATGTTTTCAAGATAATGGATGTGTCTTTCAAAGGTATATGCGGAAATAGCCGCTCGTAATCCCGTCGACTTATGACGGTCAGAGCTGATCCTGTATCTAGCTCCATTTTAACTGGGGACCCCGTTATCGTGAGGGCAACCCAAATGGTCTGGTAATCTTCTTTTGCAATTACATTATGTAATTTGAGACAGCTTAGTCTCTTGTTTCCGGAGTCGCTATCGCTCTTCTGGTCTTCGGAGCTACTGTCCGTCATCATTTGTACCTTTCTGTACTTTTCCTTATTGATTTCTTTCCTGTCCGTGGATTTTTTGTTTCCAGATCGGCATACACGTGCAATGTGTCCAATCTTTCCGCATTGCCTGCATGCTTTGACCTTGAACCAGCAGTCCCTCTGGTCATGGGTGGATCTGCCGCAGCAATAACATCTCTCGAAACCCTGTGTCATTTCATGGGTGCCGAAGTCCTGTGGCTTTTGCTGTATCTCTGCAGCTCCTCTTGCGGCTGCTTCGTATGATACAGCCACACTGAAAGCCTTGTCCAGTGTCAAATCTTTCTCAGAAAGTAGCCTTTTCTGTGTTCCTTCACTTAGGAGACCGCAGACGAATTTGTCTCGAAGAGAATCTGCCAGTCCTGCCCTGAATTGGCAGTGCTTTGACAGCTTCCTTAATTCAGCAAGGTAATCAGCGTTACTTTCATTCTTGTGCTGATTCCTCCTGAAGAATTTGAATCGTTCCACTATCAGCAGCGGTGTTGGGTTTAAGTGCTCCTGTAGGGTATCAACAATCTCCTTAAAATTCTTGTCCTTCGGTTTGGCTGGAAGGATTAAGTTTCGTAACAGCCGTATGTCCTTGCGCCCATTAGATTTAGAAGTACTGATGCCTTTTTATCATCCTCTATTTCATTTGCTGTGCAATATACCTCCACTCTTTCCACATATGTGGTCCAATCCTCTATATCACTATCGAAAGCAGTAATATTGCCAGTCTTAAGCATCCGGAAAAAAAATGGCGCTTCCCGCGCTTTCCTTTCTTCCCCGCAGAAAAAAAATGGCGCCTCCCGCGCTTTCCCACCGCTGCCGCTGCTGACAACGCTGTTCTCCGCGGTTTTTATTTACATAGGTATTTTTAATAGGTGGAGACTCGTTCCCGCCGGACTCTCTGGGACTTTCCCCTCCCTCTGCTTGGTCCGAACGCCGACCTGCTTTGCAGCGCCGGCCGTCTCCCGAGTGCTCCACCCTCTGTCTCTGTTTGCCTCCGCCTTCGCTGCTCGGCCCCGCTGCAGGGCCAGCCAATGGAGCCCCAGCCTGCCACCCAGGAAGGATTATTGCTGTACCTGCCACCAGCTCGGCTAGCTGGTGAAACCACAGTTTTTTTTTCTCTCTTGTTTTTCTTCGACTTTCGTCTGAGGAATCAATCTCCTTGAGGTCATAGTCATAGAGTCATAGAGTTTTACAGCACAGAAAGAGGCCCTTCGGCCCATCGTGTTCGCGCCGCCCATCCACCCCTGTCCTGTCTAATCCCATTTTCCAGCATTTGGTCCATAGCCTTGTATGCAATGGCATTTCAAGTGCTCATCCAAATGCTTCTTGAATGTTGTGAGGGTTCCTGCCTCTACCACCCTTTCAGGCAGTGAGTTCCAGATTCCAACCAACCTCTGGGTGAAAAAGCTCCTCCTCAAATCCCCTCCAAATCTCCTGCCCCTTACCCTGAATCTGTGCCCCCTTGTTATTGACCCCCCTACTAAGGGGAAAAGTTCCTCTTTATCTACCCTATCTATGCCCCTCATCATTTTGTACACCTCAATCAGGTCCCCCCTCAGCCTTCTTTGCTCCAAGGAAAACAACCCCAGCCTGTTTAGTCTTTCTTCATAGCTGAGGCGTTCCACCCCAGGTAACATCCTGGTGAATCTTCTCTGCACCCTCTCCAAAGCAATCACATCCTTCCTATAGTGAGGTGACCAGAACTGCACACAGTACTCCAGCTGTGGCCTCACCAGCGTTTTGTACAGCTCCATCATAACCTCCCTGCTCTTATATTCTATGCCTCGGCTAATGAAGGCAAGTATCCCATATGCCTTTTTAACCACCTTATCTACCTGTTCCGCTGCCTTCAGAGATCTATGTACATGTACACCAAGGTCCCTCTGACCCTCTGTACTTCCTAGGGTCCTACCACTCATTGTGTATTCCCTTGCCTTATTTGTCCGTCCAAAATGCATCACCTCGCACTTTTCAGGGTTAAATTCCATTTGCCACTTTTCCGCCCATCTGACCAACCCGTTTATATCGTCCTGTAGCCTGAGGCTTTCCTCCTCGCAATTTACCACCCCACCAATTTTCGTGTCATCTGCGAACTTACTGATCATACCTTTTACATTCTCATCCAAATCATTTATGTAGATCACAAACAACAAGGGACCCAGCACCGATCCCTGAGGTACCCCACTGGACACAGGCTTCCAGTCACAAAAGCATCCTTCGACCATCACCCTCTGCCTCCTGCCACTCAGCCAGTTTAGGATCCAACGCGCCAAGGCACCCTGGATCCCCTGGGCTCTTACCTTCTTGACCAGTCTCCTATGCGGGACTTTGTCAAAAGCTTTACTGAAGTCCATGTAAACCACATCCACAGCATTTCCCTCATCCACCCCACTAGTCACCCCCTCGAAAAATTCAATCAGATTTGTCAGACATGATTTACCCTTGACAAAGCCATGCTGACTATCCCCGATTAATCCTTGCCTCTCCAAGTGGAGACTAATTTTGTCCCTCAGAATTTTTTCCAATAATTCCCCTACCACAGATGTTAGGCTCACTGGCCTGTAATTCCCTGGTTTATCCCTGCTACCCTTCTTGTATAATGGTACTACATTAGCTGTTCTCCAGTCCTCTGGTACATCCCCTGTGGCCAGAGAGGTTCTGAAAATTTGTGTCAGAGCCCCTGCAATCTCCTCCTTTGCCTCCCACAGCAGCCTGGGATACATCTCGTCCGGGCCTGGGGATTTATCCACTTTTTGGCCTGCTAAAACCGCTAGCACCTCCTCCCTCTCGATGCTAATATGTTCAAGTATGTCACAGTCCCCTTGCCCGATTTCTATGTCTGCATCGTCTCTCTCCATAGTGAACACAGATGCAAAAAATTCATTTAAAACCCCACCTACATCATCTGGCTCTACACACAGATTGCCACTTTGGTCCCTAATGGGCCCTACCCTTTCCCTGGTTATCCTCTTGCCCTTAATATACTTATAAAACATCTTAGGATTTTCCTTTATTTTGCTCGCCAGTGTTATTTCATGGCCCCTCCTCGCCCTCCTAATTTCTTTTTTAAGTATGCCCCTGCACTTTTTATACTCCTCTAGGGCTTCTTCCGTCTTTAGTCTTTTGTAACTGCCAAAAGCCCCCCTTTTATTTCTAATGCATTTTTGTATATCCCTTGTCATCCAAGGTTCCCTTTGCTTGTTGGCCCCACCCTTGACCTTTACAGGAACATGTTGGCGTTGTACTCTCTCTATTTCCCTTCTGAAAGTCTCCCACTGTCTTGATGTGGATTTTCCTATAAGTAGCTGCTCCCAGTCCACTTTGGCCAGATCCTGCCTTATCATATTAAAATCGGCCTTCCCCCAATTTAGAACCCTTATTTCCGGGCCGCCTTTGTCTTTTTCCATGACCACCTTAAATCTCACCGAATTATGGTCACTATCGCCAAAATGCTCTCCTACTGACACTTCCACCACTTGCCCGGCTACATTCCCCAGAATTAGGTCCAGTATCGCCCCCTCTCTTGTAGGACTTTCTACATGTTGGCTCAAAAAGCTCTCCTAGATGCACTTTAAGAATTCTGCACCCTCTAAGCCTTTCACACTCTGACTATCCCAATTTATATTGGGGAAGTTGAAATCCCCCACTATTATTACCCTATTATTTTCGCACTTTTCTGAGATTTGCCGACATATCTGTTCCTCTATCTCCCCCTGACTGTTTGGGGGCCTATAGTACACTCCCAGCAAAGTGCTTGCCCCCTTTTTGTTTTTAAGTTCTACCCATATGACCTCATTAGAGGAACCCGCTAATATATCATCCCTCCTTACAGCAGTAATTGACTCCTTAATTAATATTGCAACACCCCCTCCCCTTTTACACCCCCCTCTGTCTCGCCTGAAGATTCTATACCCCGGAATATTGAGCTTCCAGTCCTGACCCTCCCTCAACCATGTCTCCGTGATAGCAAAAATATCGTACTCCCATGTGTTCAACAACAACTTCAGTTCGTCCACCTTATTTGCAAGACTCCTTGCATTAAAATAGATGCCTTCCAGCCCTGCCATATTCCCTTTTGCCTTCGCATATTTGCTCTGCCTTGTTTTTTTCTCTGTATTTGGCTGTAAATCACCCCCTGCTATAGCTCCACTCTGTACCCCATCCCCCTGCCAAGTTAGTTTAAACCCCCCCCAGCAGTGCTAGCAAACCTCCCCGCAAGGATATTGGTTCCCCTCTGGTTCAGGTGTAAACCGTCCGACTTGTACAAGTCCCACCTTTCCCAGAAGCAGACCCAGTGATCCAGGAAACTAAAGCCCTCCCTCCTGCACCATCCCTTTAGCCACGCATTCATCTGTTCTATCTTCCCATTCCTATACTCACTAGCACGTGGCACCGGGAGTAATCCAGAGATTACAACCTTTGAGGTCCTGCTCTTTAATCCTTCACCTAGCTCCCTAAATTCTTGCTGCAGGACCTCATCCCTCTTTTTACCTATGTCGTTGGTACCAATGTGGACCACGACCTCTGGCTGTTCACCCTCCCCCTCCAGAATGCCCTGCAGCCGCTCAGTGATATCCTTGACCCTGGCACCAGGGAGGCAACAAACCATCCTGGATTCACGTCTACAGCCACAGAAATGCCTATCTGTTCCCCTTACTATAGAATCCCCTACCACTATTGCTCTCCCACTCTTTTTCCCCCCTTCCTGGGCAGCAGGAGCACCCCCAGTGCCAGGAAGTTGGCTGCTGCTGCCTTCCCCTGGTGAGTCATCCCCCTCAACAGTATCCAAAGCGGCATACCTGTTTGAGAGGGGAATGGTCACAGGGGTCTCCTGCACTACCTGCCTGCTTCTATTGCTTCTCCTGGTGGTCACCCATTTCCTATCTTCCTGTGCAGCCCTTCCCTGCGGTGTGACCAACTCACTAAACGTGTTATCCACGAACCTCTCAGCATCGTGAATGCTCAACAACCCATCCACCCGCAGCTCCAGCGCCTCAATGCGGTTTGCTAGTAGCTGCAGATGGATGCATCTCTGGCACACGTGGTCATCAGGGGCACCGGCAGTGTCCCTGAATTCCCACATAGAGCAAGAGGAGCATATCACGGGGCTGGGCTCACCTGGCATGACCTTCCCTTTACTTAATTTAAATTAATTTACTATCACCAATTAAAAATATCTCTAAGGCGCTTGTATAGTCTACCAACAGTCCCTGCTACACCAGAAAAGACCCTAGTAACTATAAACTACAGAGTTTAAGTTTAAAAAAGAGAAATACTCACCAACCAATCACTTACCTGCTCCTTGGTGACGTCACACTCTGATTACTTTTTACCTCTCTCCTCTGCTGTTGATGTGGTCCCGCCTCTGCTGAACCCGCCGGTTTTAAGTGCCGCCGGTCGCGCTGCTGCTCTCCCACAGGTCCAAGCTCTCTGACCTCGCCTCTGCTGAACCCGCTGGTTTTAAGTGCCGCCGGTCGCGCTGCTGCTCTCCCACAGGTCCAAGCTCTCTGACCTCGCCTCTGCTGAACCCGCCGGTTTTAAGTGCCGCCGGTCGCGCTGCTGCTCTCCCACAGGTCCAAGCTCTCTGACCCCGCCTCTGCTGCACCCGCCGGTTTTATGTGCCGCCGGTCGCGCTGCTGCTCTCCCACAGGTCCAGGCTCTCTGACCTCGCCTCTGCTGAACCCGCCAGTTTTAAGTGCCGCCGGTCGCGCTGCTGCTCTCCCACAGGTCCAAGCTCTCTGACCTCGCCTCTGCTGAACCCGCCGGTTTTAAGTGCCGCCGGTGCTGCCGCATTGCAGGTAATTTGGCAGGCTGCAAAACTGGCCAGTGACCCAATCCCATCACTGTTGTATCCGTGTGTTAATGGAGACACGGAATGCAGGAGTTGGTTCACAGGTGTTTACTGAACAAAGTCTGGAGGTGAACTAACAGATACAAGACACTATACAGGCTTATATAGCCCAAGTGGCCATGACCGGCATTACAATACACAGGGGCTCTTAAAGGCACATACACCACAATCACTGTCTCACCGGGCATGGTAGCTTTCAATTACTCCATATTCAACAACAAAAAAATGGGGGAAAAATTCAGTTGTTTGCGCCTCCCGTTAGCACCTTAAGAGAGAGCAAATGGGGCGCAAAGCATCTAGTGCCCGGGCGTGGCGATGTTTGCGCCGCTCGCGAAATTAACTCGACATTTTGAGGCGGCACTTAACACTACCGCCACGATCTCCTGTGCCGGCAGATCGTGACGTCAGTCGAGCGCGCAACGCCACAGTAGCGCCCCAGACTGGATATTGAGTGGCGCCCCCTGCCTTACCACCTGCCGCTAGCAACGACAGGTTGAGGGGAGCATTTTGCAGTCAGAAAGGGACTAGGGGAGTGCTATTTAAAGGTGACCGCTTCCTGCCATTTTTTGTCGGTGACATTTTTGCACCACGCATTCTGAGAGAGAGAGCGAGAGACTTCTGGAGAGATTCAACGCTGTGTGAAGGAGTTTTGAATACTGAGCAGCACTTTGCTGGTTCATTTTGATTTGCCCTTCCTTGCTTCACCCACGCTCTGAGGTAGCGCCTCGCTGCTCTGCCTTTGCGCTTTAAGACAGGTGTGAAGCGCCTGATTTAGCGCTCCAATCACCTCCGGGGCGATAAAAGCCAAGTTTGCCGTTGGAGGCGATAATTGGCGCCAGGCGCTAAACTTTGCGCACGGCCGATAACGGCACCCCAAACGGGGCGATACTGAATTGTTCCCCCTTAATGTTTTTATATAGCGCATTTAACATAGTAAAACGTCCCAGGCACTTCACAGGAGTATTATAAGACAAAATTGAAGCTTTGCCTCATAAAGTAAAATTAGGGCCGATGACCAAATCTTGATCGAAGAGGTAGTTTTTAAGAATCGTCTTATAGGACGAGGGAGATGTGGTCAGGTGGTGAGTTTTCGGCAGGTAATTGCACAGCTTAAGGTCAAGGCAACAGAAGACACGGCCACCAATGGTTGAGCGATTATAATCAGGGATGCTCAAGAAGGCAGAATTAGAGGAGCGCAGATATCTCCGGAGGGTTGTAGGGCTGGAGGAGATTCCAGAGATAGGGAGGGGCAAGGCCTTGGAGGGATTTGGAATAAAAAAGGATGAGAATTTTGAAATCGGTGTGTTACTTAACCGGGAGCCACTGTAGATCAGCGAGGAGAATGTTGATGGGCGTACGGGACTTGGTGCGAGTTAGGACACGGGGCATCTGAGTTTTGAATGACCTCACGTTTACGTAGGATAGAATGTGGGATGCCAAACGGGAGTGCGTTGGAATAGTCAAGTACAGACGCAATGAAGGCATGGATCAGGGTTTCAATGAGCTGGTCTTTCCGATAGATGTGATATAATTGCTTAAGTATAATGTGAAGAAATATTCGGATCAATAAAAGACTTTCAGAAATATTTAACAAATAGTTGCATTAGAATATCATGAAGAACACTCTGATGATGTGAAAAGCTTGAGAGCGGTGGAGAGTGAAGGAGCTGTTATGGATAGAGAGGGATGGATCTGATGTGGATACAGAGTGAAGGAACGAGACCTGGGTGTCCTTGTGCACCAGTCGCTGATGGTAAGCATGCAGGTGCAGCAGGCGGTTAAGAAGGCAAATGGTATGTTGTCCTTCATAGCGAGAGGGTTCGAGTACAGGAACAAGGATGTCTTGCTGCAGATGTACAGGGCCTTGGTGAGACCACACCTTGAGTATTGTGTGCAGTTTTGGTCGCCTTATCTGAGGAAGGATGTTCTTGCCATGGAGAGAGTGCAGCGAAGATTCACCAGGCTGATACCTGGGATGGCAGGAATGACGTATGAGGAGAGATTGGGTCGATTGGGCTTATACTTGCTGGAGTTTAGAAGAATGAGAGGGGATCTCATTGAAACTTATAAAATACTAACAGGACTAGACAGTCTAGATGCAGGAAGGCTGTTCCTGATGGCGGCGGAGTCCAGGACCAGGGGCCACAGTCTAAAGATAAGGGGTAAGCCATTTAGGACTGAGATGTGGAGGAATTTCTTCACCCAGAGAGTGGTGAACCTGTGGAATTCTCTACCACAGAAGGCAGTGGAGGCCAATTCATTAAATATATTCAAGAAGGAGTTAGATATATTTCTCAAGGCTAAAGGGATATGGGGAGAAGGCAGGGACAGGGTACTGAATTTGGATGATCAGCCATGATCTCATTGAATGGCGGAGCAGGTTCGAGGGGCTGAATGGCCTACTCCTGCTCCTATCTTCTATGTTTCTGTTTCTATATGTGTAGAATGTGAAAGGGCTGGTATGGATAGCATGTTACTACGATCTCGAGAGTACATTGGGCCGTATTTTCTGATCGGAGGCTTCCTGAGTGCGGAGGCCTCCGATCTGGAAAAAATATACGAATTTACCCGTTGGCTCCCGAGATGCGTATGCTTCAGTTCTGGGGCCTCTCCAAGCTTGAAATGCGCAGGGCCCATGAATCCCAGAGGCGCATGAGGTTCGCAAGCATCCCTGGGATCACGTGGACCATGGGGAGACAATAGGAGAAGGGGATCTCCCTTCATACACTTGACAGATGGACCTGTCAAATATCTGAACGGAGATCACCCCAAAAACACTGTAAAACATTAAATAAATCATATTTTAAAATGAGAGTAAATTAAAATAAATTAAATATTTTAAAGATAAATGTAATTTTTTGATAGAAATAATTGAAGTTGTTTACGGGTCTAAAAAGTAAACTTAACTTTTTTTAAATTATTTTTAAATCATAAAATGAGTGTAAAAAAATAGTTTTACTTTTTTCAACTTTTATGCTGTAAGACTTCTAAGAGTTATCAGCGGGCGGAGGTTCTGCAGAATGCGGAACTCTCCCCCCGCAGAGGCCCTTCTCCAGGGCAGGCGTCAGATCTGTCAAGAGCATTCTTGACAGATCGGAAATGCCGGTTTTCAGCGCATGCGCTTTGACATGAATCAACTGAGTGGCCTGCGGTTGGCGCTGTCCAGGGAGAGTATAAATACTCGGGCACGGGCCCAGCTTGCACAGGACATTCTTTAACAGGAACTAGTAAAGGGCACAACCAAATCTCCATGTTGTAAACAGTTGATTAAAGCTTTGTTTAACGCTTAGACCAGGTGCCTAGTAGTTTGCTTATGTCACACTTCGCATGCCTGAAACTGACATTTCCCATGTCTCTATGTGTGTGTACACAGCCCGGACACACCCGTAGGCTTAGGAAATATGGCCCATTGAATTTACGCTAATGGTTGAGTCTAGTGGCAAAATCCACTGATGTTTGACATTTCCGTTTCAGAAATTGAAATTTTGAGACAGAAACTTGCAGAGGCAGGTGAGAGGAATTATAATTTGGCCTTCGAAATGTTATTATTTGAAGCAGATGTGAATAAATATAAGCACTGATATTGTAATATATCTGCCATTTATCTCAAGTGTGGTCTAATACAAATGGATGCAAGTTATGTCGCAGTTTTATAGTGCTCTGATTGAACCCCGAACTGCAGTATTGCATACAGCTCTACACAGCACAATTCACGGAGGATACTTTGGCCGTGTAGAGGGAGCAGCACAATTCATCAGGATGATGCCATAGAAACCTAGAAGATAGGAGCAGGAGTTGACCATTCGGCCCCTCGAGCCTGCTCCGCCATTCAATGAGATCATGGCTGATCCTCCGAACTCAGTAACCTGTTCCTGCTTTCTCCCCATATCCCTTGATCCCTTTAGCCTTAAGAAATATATCCAACCCCTTCTTGAATATATTTAATGAATTGGCCTCAACTGCCTTCCGTGGTAGAGAATTCCACAGGTTCGGGATTACGAGTGTCAGGACATGGGAATTCCCAACAGAGAGGGGGTCGGAATACAAAGGGAAGGAGTTGATGCTTCAGAGGTACAGAGCCATCGTCAGAATCCATCTAGAGCATTGCCTTCAGTCCTGGGCAATGCACCTCGGCAAGCATGTATTGGCCTTGCATGAGGTGCAGCGCAGTTGCTTAGAGGCTCATATTATGAGACAGGTTGCGTAGACTTTGGTTGCATACCCTTGAATTTAAATGATCAAGGAGGGAACTGTGTGTGGCAATGGACATCTTAAATGGAGATGATAGGATGGACACTGAGAAATTATTTAACCTGGAGGGGGAATCAATTGCAAGGGGACAATGTCTTAAAGTAGACACAGGCCATTCAGAGTGAACATCATGAAGCATTTTTTCAGCCAAAAAATGGCAGAAATTTTGAAATCTCTCCCTCAAAATACAGAGGATGCAGAGACAATTGGAGCTCTCAAGATTGAGATATATCAGCCCAGAAATTCGGGTCAGGGGCTTCCCGCGGGTGCAAGCCCCCGACCTGCACTTACCTACCGCGCCGGCCGTTGAGCTGTGGGCCCGCGTGGGATTCCGATCCTGGGCCTGCTCCAACTGCCGGCGCGCAGTGCTTGCGTATCCCAGGGGCGCAGTTAGTTTGAAGCATCCCCTGGGATCACGTGGGCCATGGAGAGCCAATGGTAGCAGGGAATGCTTCATTCATAAGTTTGACAGGAAGAGCTGTCAAAACTATAAATATTACAAGCCCCAAAACATCACTAAAACTTCAAATACATTTTTAAAAAATCACATTTTAAAAATAAGTATAAATGACACAATAATTTAAATTTTTGAAAAAAAAATTACATTTTCTAGCGGGGCTAAAAATAAACTTACCTTTCTTTAAAGTATTTAAAAATAATAAACCTGTGGAAAAAATGTTTTAATTTTAATTAATTCACCACTTAACTTGTTAAAAGCAGGCCTTGCGCCTGCTTTTTATAAGTGTAGCTCCTGGAAACTTACCCTCCCGGAGAAACCTGCAAGAAAAACGGAAGTTCCAGGCATACGCGCTGCCTCTCCGGCGCACGCGTTCCACCTCTGAACCCCTTCCTTTAAGGGAACGGAATTTCCGGTTTCCCGTGCATGTGCAGTGCATGCACGGAACCGGCACTTCCGTTGGGCCTACGGGTGAGTACGCCGTGCGTCCTCACCCGCGGAGACCTGACTTTCTGGGCCATCGTTTTGGCTATGTAAGGGTATCAAACGATATGACACTAAGCTGGGTAATCAGATTTGAGGTGCAGATGTGCCATGATATAATTGAATGGTGGAACAGGCCAGATGGGCGGAATGGCTTACACCTTATAGAGTCATAGAGTTATACAGCGCAGAAAGAGGCCTTTCGGCCCATCATGTCCACGCCGGCCATCAAGCCCAACTATTCAAACCCATTTCCAGCACTTGGGCCGTAGCCTTGTATGCTATGGCGTTTCAAGTGCTCGTCTAAATGCTTCTTGAATGTTGTGAGGGTTCCTGCCTCTACCACCCTTTCAGGCAGTGAGTTCCAGATTCCAACCTCCCTCTGGGTGAAAAAGTTTTTCCTCAAATCCCCTCTAAACCTCCTGCCCCTTACCTTGAAACTATGCCCCCTGGTTATTGACCCCTCTACTAAGGGGGAAAGTTCCTTTCTATCTACCCTATCTATGTCCTGCATAAGTTTGAACACCTCAGTCAGGTACTCCCTCAGCCTTCTCTGCTCCAAGGAAAACAACCCCAGCCTGTCCAGTCTCTCTTCATAGCTGAAGTGCTCCAGCCCAGGTAACATCCTGGTGAATCTCCTCTGCACCCTCTCCAATGCAATCACATCCTTCCTATAGTGTGGCGACCAGAACTGCACACAGTATTCCAGCTGTGGCCTAACTAACGTTTTGTACAGCTCCATCATAACCTCCCTGCTCTTATATTCTATATACCTCAGCTAATGAAGGCAAGTATCCCATATGCCTTTTTAACCACCTTATCTACCTGTCCTGCTACCTTTAGGGATCTATGTACATGCACACCAAGGTCCCTCTGTCCCTCTGTCCATCCTAGGTTCCTACCATTGATTGTGTATTCCCTTGCCTTGTTAGTCCTCCCAAAATGCTATTGTTCCTAAATATTTACGCAGATAGGATCATTTCATGGAATATTGTAGCACAGAAGGAGGCCATTCGGCCTATCCTGCATATGCCAAGCTACCAATTAACCCAACTTTTTCCCCATAGCCCTGCTATTTTTGATTGTGAAGGTTATATAATTTCCCATTTGAAAGTTAATATTCAATGTGCTTCCACAACACTTTCAGGTCGTGCATAAACGCTGGTTTGGATCGCACCTGAAGATATAATTGGGGCTGAATTTGGACAAGGCCAGGAATGCAAAACAGGAGGGAGAGCGTCAGTCGCCCGTCATACCACAGCGACCGGAATTCTGTCCCATTGCCTTCAAAGAACAATACAGCCCAGGAGGAGGCCATTCGGTCCATCATGTCAGTGCCTGCTCTGACAAAGAGCTTTCCAATAAATCCCACTCCCATGCTTTGATCCCATACCCATGGATTTTTTCCCATTCAACAGACAATGCCCGGCAGGGTCTATTAACAGAAGTTAAAAGCGATTTCACCTCTTTGCTTCAATGCCCTTGTCTAATTCCATGACAAGGCAGATATGCTGGATTACTCTTCCTCCCACCCCGCTTCCTGTAAGGTCTCTATTCCATTCTCGCAGTTTCTCCGTCTCTGCTGCATCTGTTCTGTCGATGCCACCTTCCACACCAGTGCTTCCGATATGTCTTCCTTTTTCCTCAACCGAGGATTCCCCTCTACCGTGGTTGACACGGCCCTTGACTGTGTCTCTTCCATTTCCTGCACTTCTGCTCTCACCCCTTCCCCTCCCTCCCAGAACCACGATAGGGTTCGCCTTGTCCTCACCTTTCACCCCACCAGCCTCCACATTCAACAGATCATCCTCCGCCATTTCCGCCACCTCCAACGTGATCCCACCACCAAACACATCTTCCCCTCACGTCCCCTTTCAGCATTCCGAAGGGACCGCTCCCTCCGCGACACCCTGGTCCACTCCTCAGTCACCCTCAACAGCCCTTCTCCTTCACCTGGCACCTTCCCGTGCAAGCGCAGGAGATGCAACACCTGCCCTTTTACCTCCTCCCTTCCCACTGTCCAGGGCCCCAAACACCCCTTCCAGGTGAAACAGCGATTTACTTGTACTTCTTGCAATTTAATATACTGTATTCGCTGCTCACGATGCGGTCTCCTCTACATTGGGGAGACCAAATGCAGATTGGGCGACCGCTTTGCAGAAGACCTCCGTTCAGTCCGTAAGGGTGACCCTGATCTTCCAGTCGCCTGTCACTTTAATTCTCTGCTCCACTCCCACTCTGATCTCTCTGTCCTCGGGCTCTTACACTGTTCCAATGAAGCTCAACGTAACCTCGAGGAACAGCACCTGATCTTTCAATTAGGCACTTTACAGCCTTCCGGACTCAACATTGAGTTCAACAATTTCAGATAATAATTCCTGCCCCCATTTTTCATGCCGTATGATTTTGCCATTCCCATTTGCAACATTTTCACAGTATATTCCTTCAATTCCTTCCTCCCTTCCTAACCATCACCCCCCCCCCCCCAACCCCTGTCTCTGCACCTGCTTAATATCTGTTCCATCTCCAGCTTTTTCCAGTTCTGATGAAGGGTCCCAGACCTGAAACGTTAATTCTGTTTCTCTCTCCACGGATGCTGCCTGGCCTGCTGAGTATTTCCAGCATTTTCTGTTGTTATTTTATGCAAAACTGGAGCCCGATCCGAACTTGCCGCGTTCCTATCCTTTGAGTTATGTTAACTATTACCCCCAAACATTAAGCCATCTATAGATATTGGACAACTAATTATTCAATATTAAATAAGATAGAATATCATTCTGGTATTCTGTACCATACTTATTTGCATTAATAGTTCGCTTCATTGTTATCAGCATTATGCTTGTTCAATATTAATGCTTTGTACATTATTGATTATTAGCCTTTATATTGCTGAATTGCTGAATTGATGTGAGGCAGCTTCCATTCTCAACTCCTCAGATAATGAAGCAGTCCGTGCCCGCATGCAGCAAGACCTGGGCAACATTCAGACTTCGGCTGAAGGGTGGCAAGTAACATTCGCGCCACTCAATTGCCAGACAATGACTATTTCCAACAAGAGAGAGCCTAACCACCACCCCTTGACAATCAATGGCATTTTCATCATTGATCCAGCACCATTAACATCCTGGGGGTTACCATTGATCAGAAACTTAACTGGAAATGCCACATACATTGGCTTCATGAGCAGATCAGAGGCTGGTGAGTGTTTCACCTCATGACTCCCCAAAGCCTCTCCACCATCGACAAGGCACAAGTAAGGAGTGTGTTGGAAGACTCTCCACTTGCCTGGATGAGTGTAGCTCCAACATTACTCAAGCAGCTCGAGCCCATTCAGAATATAGCAGCCCACTTGATTGGCACCCCGTCCACCACCTTAAACATTCACTCACTTACCCACCGGGTGCATCATGGCTGCAGTGTGTACCATCTACAAGATTCACTGCAGCAACTCGCCAAGACTTCTGCCCCATCACGCCCTCAATCCGTGATTTCTACCCCTAGATGGACAAGGGCAACAGGCGCATGGAAGCACCATCACCATCAGGTTGCACACCAAGTCACACACCATCCTAACTTGGGGATATATCGCCGGTCCTTCATCGTCGCTGGGTCAAAATACTGGAACTCCCTCCCTAATAGCACTGTGGGAGCACCTTCACCACACGGACTGCAGCCGTTCAAGAAGGCGGCTCACCACCATGTTTTTTAAGTGCAATTAGGGATGGGCAATAAATTCCGGCCATGCTAGAGTCCATTATAAAAGCTGTAATAGCAGAGCACTTGGAAAACAGTGACAGGATCAGACAAAGTCAACATGGATTTGCAAAAGGTAATTCGTGCGTGACTGATCTACTGGAATTTTTTGAGGATGTAACTGGTAGAATAGATAAGGGAGAACCAGTGGATGTAGTGTATTTGGACTTTCAGAAGGCTTTCGATAAGGTCCCGCATAAGAGATTAGCGTGTAAAGTCAAAGCACATGGGACCGGGGGTAAGGTACTGACTTGGATAGAGAACTGGTTGGCAGACAGGAAGTAAAGAGTTGGAATAAACACGTCTTTTTCCGAGTGTAACATCTCCAAGTTTGCAGATGACGCAAAGCTGGGTGGGCATGTGTGATGTGAGGAGGATGCCGAGAAACTCCAGTATGATTTGGACAGGTTGGGTGATTTGGCAGTTGCATGGTAGATGCAGTATAATGTGGATAAATGCGAGATTATCCACATTGGTGGCAAAAACAGGAAGGCAGATTATTATCTGAACGGCAATAGATTGGGAGAAGGGGAAGTGCAACAAGACCTGAGTGTTCTTGTGCACCAGTCGCTGAAGGTAAGCATGCAGGTGCAGTAGGCAATTAAGAAGGCAAATGGTATGTTGGCCTTCATTGAGAGAGGATCCGAGTACAAGAGCAAGGATGTCTTGCTGCAGTTGTACAGGGCCTTGGTGAGACCACACCTTGAGTATTGTGTGCAGTTTTGGTCGCCTTATCTAAGGAAGGATGTTCTTGCCATGGCGGGAGTGCAGCGAAGATTCACCAGACTGATACCTGGGATGGCAGGAATGACGTATGAAGAGAAATTGAGTCGATCGGGCTTATACTCGTTGGAGTTTAGAAGACTGAGAGGGGATCTCATTGAAACTTATAAAAATCTAACAGGACTGGACAGACTAGATGCAGGAAGGATGTTCCCGATGGTCGAGGAGTCCAGAACCAGGGGTCACAGTCTAAGGATAATTTAGGACAGAGATGAGGAGGAATTTCTTCACCCAGAGAGTGGTGAACCTGTGGAATTCTCTACCACAGAAGGCAGTTGAGGCCAATTCATTAAATATATTCAAGAAATAGTGAGATATATTTCTTAAGGCTAAAGGGACCAAGGGATATGGGGAGAAAGCAGGGACAGGGTACTGAATGTGGATGATCAGCCATGATCTCATTGAATGGCGGAGCAGGCTCGAGGGGCCGAATGGCCTACTCCTGCTCCTATCTTCTATGTTTCTATGCCAACTACGCCCTCATCCTGTCAATGAATAGAAAAGCAAAGGTAAAGGGACTAAAAACAATCAAAGGATCAAATAATCCATTCGGCCCAACCGTGCCTGTAACCATTTTAAAGAGGTATTCAATTAGTCCTACTGCCCCACCCTTTCCCGTATTAGAGTAAGCATTTTCACTTCATGTGCTCATCCAATTCCGTTATGAAAATCCTTATTGAATCTATTTGCACCTCAGTTGCTGGCAGTGCGGTCCAGATAATAATAAATAAATTGCTGCTTAAAATAAATTCTCCTTTCTGGTTCTTTTATCCCTAAATGTGTGTCCTCCAGTTAATGATCCCCCTGCTAGTGGATACAATGTTTCTACCCATCTAGTTTATCAATACTTCCGGTTTCCTCCTACAGTCCAAAGATGTGCGGGTTAGGTTGATTGGCCATGATAAAAATTGGCCCTTAGTGTTAGGGGGGATTAAATACGTGGGGTTACGGGGATAGGGCTTGGGTGGGATGGCTGTCGGTGTAGGGACCGGGTGCTAGGGTTTGGATGATCAGCCATGATCTCGTTGAATGGCGGAGCAGGCTCGAAGGGCCGAATGGCCTACTCCTGCTCCTATCTTCTATGTTTCTATGTTTCTATGTAAATGTTAAACGTGTTTTTATGTCTCCCCTTAGACTGAGCTGCTCTAAGGAGAACAATCAAAGCTTCTCCATTCTATCCACTTCACTGAAATCCCAACCCCTTTGTGGCATCCTTGTGAATCTCCTCTGGAACCTCTCCGAGGCCTTGACATTCTTCCCGAACTGTAACGCGCATAATTGACCAAAAACACCATTACAATCCGGTCCAGAGGTTGATAAATGTTGAACATAAATTCCTTGCTTTAGTTCTCTATGCCACTATTTATTCATCCAAGGATCTTGTGTGCTTTTCTACCAATTTGTTCAATGCATATGATTAATATCGTACAAGTTGTTTGTACTTTCAATTCACGTCTTTCACCTGTTTTTATTTGCTAGAAAGTTTTGGGGGGTGAAAGTTCACTTTCCCAGCTTGGCACGAACCGGGCGATAATCGAAAAGTCCGTCTGCTTTTGGCGCAACTGTCATTCCTTTCGCCCGAGGACCAAAAAAGCAATAAGCAGGACCTGCATATAGACAGCGCCTCCAATGCAGTAAAACCATCCAAGGTGCTTCACAGCAGCGATTAACAAACACGCTTTGAGATCATAAAGAGGCAAGAGGCAAGAGGAGCGGCTTAACAGAAGAGACTGAAAGACGTGTGACATGAATCAGTCGTTCATGAAAGAAAGACTCATGAAATAATACTGAGCGGCCTGTGGGTGGCGCTGTCCAGGGAGAGTATAAATACTCGGGGCACGGGCCCAGTTGCACAGGACATTCTTTAACAGGAACTAGGGAAGGACACAACTAGACCTCCATGTTGTAAAACAGTTGATTAAAGCTTTGCTTAACGCTTAGACCAAGTGCCTAGTAGTTTTCTTATGTCAACTTGCATTTAAATAGCACCTTTCAGGACAACCGGACGTCCCAAATCGCTTTTCACCCACCCAGTGAAGTACTTTTTTGAAGTGTAGCGACTGTCGTAATGTAGGTAACGTGACAGCCAATTTGCGCGCAGCAAGCTCCCATACACAGCAATTTCATAATGACCAGAACATCTGTATTTGTTATGTTACCCTTTCGATAAGGTCCCACATAAGAGATTAGCGTGTAAAGTTAAGGCACATGGGATTGGGGGCAAGGTACTGACTTGAATAGACAACTGGTTGGCAGACAGGAAGCAAAGAGTTGGAATAAATGGCTCTTTTTCCGAGTGGCAGGCAGTGACAAGTGGGGGACCGCAGGGATCGGTCCTAGGACCCCAGCTATTCACAATATATATTAATGATCTAGACGAGGGAACTAGATGTAATATCTTCAAGTTTGCAGACGACACAATGCTGGGTGGGTGTGTGTGCTGTGAGGAGGATGCGGAGAAACTCCAGTTTGATATGGACATGTTGGGTGATTGGGCAGAAGCATGGCAGATGCAGTATAATGTGGATAAATGTGAGGTTATCCACTTTGGTGGCAAAAACAGGAAGACGGATTATTATCTGAATGGCAATAGATTGGGAAAAGGGGAAGTGCAATGAGACCTGGGTGTCCTTGTGGACCAGTCGCTGAAGGTAAGCATGCAGGAGCAACAGGCGGTTAAGAAGGCAAATGGTATGTTGGCCTTCATAGCGAGAGGGTTTGAATACAGGAGCAAGGATGTCTTGCTGCAGTTGTACAGGGCCTTGGTGAGACCACACCTTGAGTATTGTGTGCAGTTTTGGTCGCCTTATCTGAGGAAGGATGTTCTTGCCATGGAGGGAGTGCAGCGAAGATTCACCAGACTGATACCTGGGATGGCAGGAATGACGTATGAGGAGAGATTGGGTCGATTGGGCTTATACTCACTGGAGATCAGAAGAATGAGAGGGGATCTCATTGAAACTTATAAAATTCTAACAGGACTAGACAGACTAGATGCAGGAAGGATGTTCCAGATTGCCGGGGAGTCCAGATCCAGGGGTCACAGTCTCAGGATGAGGGGCAAGCCATTTAGGACAGAGATGAGGAGGAATTTCTTCACCCAGGAAGTGGTGAACCTGTGGAATTCTCTACCACACAAGGCAGTGGAGAGAAATTCATTAAATATCTTCAAGAAGGAGTTGGATATATTTCTTAAGGCTAATTGGATCAAGGGATATGGGGAGAAAGCAGGGACAGGGTACTGAATTTGGATGATCAGCCATGGTCTCATTGAATGGCGGAGCAGGCTCGAGGGGCCGAATGGCCTACTCCTGCTCCTATCTTCTATGTTTCTGTGTTTCTAGAATGGAAGTTCTGGTTTCCAGCATATTCGCAGTGCATGCGCAAAACCGACACTTCCTTTGGCCCTACGGGTGAGTACACAGCGCATACTCACCCGTGGGGACCCGAGTTTCTGGCCCCATGATTCAGTTGTATAAGGAAAAACTCTCGTATGCTTAAAGAGAATGAAATTGGACTCAGGCGGATTCGCAAAACTGGTGAAATCGATGTTGCCTCCAATTATACCGTACACCCCATATTCATTTCTTCCGAAGTCAATTGAACTATATATTACATCTGGGCAGCTCATAGTCAACCCAAGCTACTGCATTTCTGCTCCCCAAAGTTACGAACATTGTAAAGTCATTGCTAGAGAATAATGAGAGAGCATATGATTTCCATACGGTCACTGTACGCCAGCTGTCTACTCCAAACCTAACCATCCACTTCATGGGAAGATCTTATTCAATCCTGGCACACAGGGGATCCAGTACGATTTGGACAGGTTGGGTGATTGGGCAGATGCATGGCAGATGCAGTATAATGTGGATAAATGTGAGGTTATCCACTTCAGTGGCAAAAACAGGAAGACAGATTATTATCTGAACGGCAATAGATTGGGAAAAGGGGAAGTGCAATGAGACCTGGGTGTCCTTGTGTCCTTGCTTCTGCCCAATCATCCAACCTGTCCAAATCATACTGGAGTTTCTCAGCATCCTCCTCACAGCACACACGCCCACCCAGCTTTGTGTCGTCTGCAAACTTGGAGATATTGGCCCAGAACTTGGTGTCGGGGGCTTGCCGCGCGTGCAAGCCCCCGATCTGCACTCACCCTGCGCGCTGGCATCTGAAGCCCGGGCCTGCTTGCATTTCCTGTCACAGGCCCGGTTCAGATGTCAGCGCACAGTGCTTACCTGACCCAGCGGTGTAGTTAGTGCGATGTGCCGGCTGGGATCAGGTGAGCACTGTACAACCAATCAGGGGAGGGGACGGTTCATTCATGAGTTTGAGAGTAAGAACTGTCAAACTCATGAAAACTACGGGGGCCCAAAACACTATTTAAACTTTAAATAAAAATTTGAAAAACATCCCAATCATTAAATTAAGTATAAATAAGTTAAAAAAAATAATTTAAACAATAATTTTTTTTTTTGAAAAAAATAAATTTTTAATAAAAACTAAACTTACCTTATTGTAGATTCTTTAAAATAATAAACCTGTGGAAAAAAAAATTCTAAATTACACTAAAACACCACTTACCTGTAAAAATAAATACTTACGTGTGCTTTTTACAAGCGTAAAGACCGGAGGCCTTTAGACATGCGAAAATCCCCCAAAACAGAGGAAATCCAAGACGCACGTGTTGCCCCCTACAGCGCACGCGCTAGCCTCTTCACCTCTTGGGTTAGAGGAGAGGAAATGCCAGTTTTCAGCGCATGCGCTGTGCATGCTGAAAACCGGCATTTCCTCCGGCCAGACGCGTGAGTACCCCTTCCGTACCCACGCGTTTGGGGAGGAATTTCTGCCCCATTACAACACACAGTCTGAATATGCCGCCAGAAGGAAAAAAGTTGCAATTGTGCAGTCAATCAATTAACACACGAAGAACGACACAGTGTTAAACTTGCTCTTACTGGCTAGATGACAAGGCCACTCACGTCTCAGTTCAACACCGACCCGTTTAACTCGATGGGGGGATGGGTGGGGGAGATCCTCTTCACATGCAAATCAAAGTCACAATGTTCCTGCAAGCCATATTGGCGGTGGAGGTTGCATGCTTCATTCATAATTGGGATGCAGAACTGGGCCATGCGGAATTGAAACCAGGTCTAATTTTTAATTTGGGCGCTGGCCTAATAGGGGCTATACTGAACTGACCACTACGTTATTTTGAAGATCTTGACAAACTCCTGAAAGACTCAGGTAAACAAGGAGCTGGAAGGGCTTTCGCAGAAACCATGAATGCATGCCAGTCAGGGACAGTCTCGCTATACTGAGCACAGACATCTAGTCTGAGACTCCCAGTGCAGTGCCGAGGGAGTGCTGCACTGTCAAAATTGCCGTCTTTTGGATGAGACGTTAAAACGTGACTCGGTCTGATCTCTCAGTGGGCGTAAATGATCCTTGGGCATTAGTTAGAAGAATAGAAGGGAATTTATCCCCAGGTGACATGAATCAGTACCTGACTTATGAAATAATACTGAGCAGCCTGCGGGTGGCGCTGTCCAGGGAGAGTATAAATACTCGGGCATGGGCCCAGCTTGCGCAGGACATTCTTAACAGGAACTAGTGAAGGACGCAACTAGGCCTCCATGTGGTAAAACAGTTGATTAAAGCTTTGTTTAACGCTTCGACCAAATGCCTAGTAGTTTTCTTATGTCACTCGTGACTTGAAAGGTGCTACATAAATGTAATTCTTTATTTTTTCCTTTATACTCGAAAATGATCCTCCTCGTGATTTCGAAGCAGTGTCAGTGACTCAGATTAGATGCGCCATTCACATAAAGCAAGTTATTTGCATGCATAATGGGGTAGAAAGATGTCTTCCGAAACCAGGGCCATCGGATAGGCTGCCCGAATTACTGGCTGTCCGCTATTCAGTTCTGCTGATTCAAGGGAACTGAATATCGGGCGAGAGGAAGGGCCTACCTTTTCACCTTTGCACACTACGTTAGATATTGTAAGTTTAAACTGCAAAAGGCCGTAATGTGCAGAGGCTGCTTGAAGCTTCTAACAGGTCTTGGTTTTCAGGAAACACTCGGAGGTCGAACTCCAACCCAAACTCAACCCCTCCACCGAAGCATACAAGAGCATGGGCCTTACGCTCAACATCTGTAAGACAAAGGTCCTCTACCAACCTGCCCCCGCCACACAGTACTGCCCCCCCATTATCAAAATCCGCGACGAGTCCTTGGACAACGTGGACCACTTTCCATACCTCGGGAGCCTACTGTCAACAAGGGCAGATGTCGATGACGAAGTCCAACACCGCCTTCAGTTTGACAGTGCAGCCTTCAGTCGTCTGAGGAAGAGAGTGTTTGAAGACCAGGACCTCAAACCCGGCACTAAGCTCATGGTCTACAGAGCAGCAGTGATACCCGGATTGCTGTATGCCTCAGAAACATGGACCATGTACAGCAGGCACCTCAAAGCACTGGAGAGGTACCACCAACGCTGCCTCTGCAAGATCCTGCAAATCCATTGGCAGGATAGGCGCACCAACGTCAGTGTTCTCACTCAGGCCAAGATCCCCAGCATCGAAGCTTTGACCACGCTCGATCAGCTCCGATGGACGGGTTACATTGTCCACATGCCCGATACGAGACTCCCAAAACAAGCGCTCTACTCAGAGCTCCGGCACGGCAAGAGAGCCCCAGGTGGGCAGAGGAAACGCTTCAAGGACACCCTCAAAGCCTCCTTAAAAAAGTGTAACATCCCCACTAACACCTGGGAATCCCTGGCCCAAGACCGCACAAAGTGGAGGAGAAGCATCCGGGAAGGCGCCGAACACCTCGAGTCTCTTCGCCGGGAGCAAGCGGAAGCCAAGCGCAGGCAGTGCAAGGAGCACACGTCAACCCAAGCACCCCACCCACCGTCTGCCCCACCTGTGACAGAGACTGTAGGTCCCACATTGGACTCATCAGTCACCTGAGAACTCATTGTTAGTGTGGAAGCAAGTCATCCTCGGTTCCAAAGGACTGCCTAAGAACAGGAGAGAGATGCAATATCGGCCATTTTATACTACCGAGCAAGCTGAATTCCTAGGCCACAAAACAGCAAGTGTGCGCGCGCACTCTTTGTCATTTGTGTCGTTGAATTTTGCAAAAAGGAAACTTCGTCAGACCTGGAAATCATCCTCTAATATATTTCATTTTGGTTTATATTCAGAAATATATCCAAATATGCAGAATGCTGTATCAGTAGTAATATATATTTGAACTACCTGCCTGCTTACAGCCACGGCGCTGGTTGAAAAGGATAAAGGTAATACATCTATTACAGCAGGAGCTATATGGGTCTTCAGTGGTCACGCACAACCACGTGGGGGGTATCATATAGAAGCATAGAAGATAGAAGCAGGAGTAGGCCATTCGGCCCATCGAGTTTGCTCCGCCATTCAATGAGATCATGGCTGATCATCCAAATTCAGTACCCTGTCCCTGCCTTCTCCCCATATCCCTTGATCCCTTTAGCCTTAAGAAATATATCTGACTACTTCTCGAATATATTTAATGAATTGGCCTCCACTGCCTTCTGTGGTAGAGAATTCCACAGGTTCACCACTCTCTGGGTGAAGAAATTCCTCCTCATCTCAGTCCTAAATGGCTTACCCCTTATCCTTAGACTGTAGGGGGTTTCTCTTGCTCGTTCTGGTCTCCTACCAGGCTTCTTGCAATAATTACCCTTGAGTGGTTCGACCCACTCTCCCCTACGGTTCTAGACCTTGGACTTAGGTGCAGGGAACTGTAGTGCAGAGAAAGACTCAATAGACCAGGTTGAATAGCACGAAATGGAGGCTTTTATTATTAAACAGTTTGCAGCATTAAGAAATACATGTCATAAGCACAGATTAAAGTAACTACAAGCATACACATATCTATAAACTTAACTCTATGGAAATGGGGAACACACGGCACATCGCAAAAGGGGGAACACATTACGATTACCTTTACCCCCTCCCCTAGACCTAGACTAAGTTTCAACTTGAGGAACTCGGGATCATGCTCACCACTTTCAGATTCGCAAAAGAGGGGGTTCGCAGCCCCTTTGGCACAGCTTTCCATCGTCACGTGGATTTGGAAACTTCTGGCGCAGCTTGTTTTTCTCTCTCTCAGGCGATGAGGCAGCGGACACAGCCTCGATGAGCGCTCGTCATGACTGAATCCGTTAAAAGTTGTTGAAGAACCGGATGTCCATGGGAGACTCAGTCACCGATCCCTGGTCGAATGGTATATTGAGGCCCTGGAGGGCTAGGCCCAGAATGTCCTTTTTCTCCGGCCTGGATCGTCGGTTTTCCTGAGGGTGTCTTCTTCTTCGGCCTGGGTCGTCGATGATCTCCCGACAAAAGTACCCGGGCCACCCTCGTCGTCTTCTCGTCGTGGCCGAGCCTTGCCTGGCCGAACATCGACCACGTCCCGAAACCGAAGTGCTGTCTTAACCGGAGAGTCTGTCCCGGTGCGTTGAAGAAATGAAAACCCGAGGTGAAGCTTGAATTCCAGAAGAAGCGTACCGTAGAAGAACCGTTTGAGTTCCGAAGCTCCTGACGAAGTTCTGAAGCGTTAAGCGTACTGATGGACTTTTCAATCCATAGTTATACCTTTTTGGGACAGTCTTATCTCCTGCCAAATCATAGTCCAGTCTTTGTAATATTTTTGGCGGGCAGAAATCTCTGCAGGGGCGCTTTGTCTTGTAACGGGAGCCGGTGATAGCTTAACTGGGCTTCCTGGCCGATAATGTCTTTTACTTTGTCACCGTAACTCGGTTCGCATATTGATCGGTCTGGAGATTGCCCTTGATGGCTGTTAAATGGTCTTTCCTTTGTACAGTAAATGGGTTTAAGTGTTCCTTCAATTGTCTGCCCATTTCTTGATGGGCCCCATCCTGTTACCTGAAACTGTCTTGTACTTAGAATCCAATTAATATGTATGCTCAGTTCCCTGAGTTTCGGTTTCCCGATACTGGCTTTCGCGGGCTTACTGTCCTCAATCCACAAGCCTGTCTGGCTTGCAGTAACAGAAATCAAATGGTCCCAGAAACTGATCACGAGGTCCGGCGGCCATTTTGTATGCCCCTTGTTGAGTCTGTGTGTCCCAGTTATGTTTAGGATCAATCACTGGACACAGACAAGAAGAATAACTTTTAACAGGTCTTTACTATTCGGAGGTCAGGGCTGAACTGCCCAACAAATCCTTGCACAACACTTATATACCGGTGTGGTCACCACCGGTATTACAGTATTACAGTATACAGCAGCCAAGAGAAAGTAGTACATCTCTTAAGGTAGTTCTCTTAAGGTGGAACAGGTTACATACACCACAATCCTCCCTTTTTAGCTTAACAGTTATATCCCCATTTAACATAACATAATAACATATATATATGTACAACTTCATGCAAAACAGTTCAAAGATTCAGTCTCTGAGGAGGCCTCCTGATTCGAGTTGGATAACGCCTTTCAGGGGTCTCTGATTCTCGTTGCTGGGGTGACTCATCTAGTTGGTTACTTCTGGATTGGACATCATCCTCAGGTACATTCACTTCTGAGGTAGATGCTTCAGGTTCACTAACTTCTTCCACGGTTGTCTCTGCCGTAACCATGGGTTCAACCCTTGTTCTCGATTCTACCAGTTGGTCAGCCTGACGCCGTATTACATTTTCACCAATATCTACCATGTACATCAGGGGTCCTTGTCTGGCCCGAATTGTTCCAGATTGCCATTTCTCGTTTTTATAGTCCCGGGCTAACACTGGTTGTCCTATTTCGAAGCTCCGAGTGGTTTTGTTATTTATATGCTGGAACTGTTTGTTTTCAACTTCCCTCCGCACATTTGGTTTTAACAAGTCCAACCTGGACCGCAACCTCCTGTTATAGAACATCATGGCAGGACTTTGGTTTGTCACTGCATGAGTGGCGTTTCGATATGCCAGTAGGAATTTGTCCACCTTGTGTTGTAATGGAATCTGATCTTCGCTCATGGCCTTTATCGCTTTTTTGAACGTTTGTACAAATCTCTCGGCCAACCCGTTTGTAGCCGGATGATATGGGGCAGAGGTATAATGTTTCACCCCATTCTTCTTCATGAACCTCTGGAATTCTTCTGACACGAACTGCGGTCCGTTGTCTGAACATATTTGTTCTGGCAATCCATTTCTTGCAAATATCGTTCTTAACACCGCGATCGTCTTTTCCGAGGTAGTGGTAGTCATCTTAATCCCTTCTGGCCATTTAGAATGTGCGTCCACCGCAATTAAAAACATGGAGTCCATGAAAGGACCAGCAAAGTCAATATGTACACGTTGCCATGGGGTTGAAGGCCATTCCCATGGATGCAGCGGTGCAATCGGAGGTGCATTTTGCACTTTTTGGCACCCTGAGCAGCTTTTCGTCAACTCCTCTATCTGTTGGTCAACACCCGGCCACCACACATAAGCCCTAGCAAGGCTTTTCATCTTGACTCCCCCCAGATGACCTTCATGCAGTTCCTTTAGGACTCTCTCTCTTAACTTAGGAGGAATAATCACCCTTGTTCCATACATCAATGTTCCTTGACAGACGGACAGCTGTTCTCGTCTTGCTGAGAATGCCGGTAACAGTGGATCACCATGTGCTGGCCATCCCTTCACTGTCACTTCGTAGACCCTGGACAGTGTCGGGTCGTTCCTGGTTTCTCTTTCAATACTTGCATTGGTGACTGGTAAACATTCGATGATGGTCGAGTGAAATAACTCAACAGGGTCAACCGTCAGTGCCTCCTCCTCTGTAGGTAGTGGCAGGCGCGACAGCCCATCAGCATTACCATGCTGCTTTGTACCTTTGAATTCTATCTGATATTGATGTGCCCCTAGGAAAAGGGACCATCTCTGGAGTCTCTGTGCTGTCATCACCGAAACACCCTTCTTAGGGTTAAAAATGGATACCAACGGCTGGTGGTCTGTCAGAAGCGTAAACTTTTGGCCCTGCAGGTAATGATTAAACTTCTTTACTCCCCACACAAGGCTGAGAGCCTCCCTATCTATCTGAGCATAGTTGCGCTCAGCGGAGGTCAATGATCTGGATGCGAACGCAACTGGCCTCTCCTGGACATTTGGCAACTTGTGTGAGAGTACTGCCCCAATACCAAATGGAGAAGCATCACAAGCCAAACGAATAGGCAGCGTTGGGTTGAAGTGAGCCAACACTTCCTCTGAGGTGATCAATGCCTTGCTTTCACGAAAGGCCCTCTTACAGTCCTCGCTCCACTTCCATGGTACTCCCTTCTGCAAAAGAGCATTCAGCGGGTGCAGCACTGTGGATAAATTTGGCAGAAACTTATGGTAATAGTTAATCAACCCGAGAAACAACCTCAATTGGGATACATTATCCGGAGCGGGAGCCTTCACAACAGCTTCGATCTTGTCAGGAGACTTATGAAGCCCCTCCTGGTCAATGACATGACCACAGTACGAGATCCGCTTCTGAAGGAATTCACATTTCTGGCGATTGACTCGAAGACCGTACTCTTTCAATCTGGTGAGCACCAGTTCCAAGTTTGCAAGGTGTTCCTCGTCATCATCTCCTGTAATCAGAATATCGTCCAGGTAACATTGTGTACCTGGAATTCCCTGTAATGCCTGCTCCATGGCCCTCTGCCAAATTGCTGGAGCCGATGCCACTCCAAAAACCAGTCTATTATACCGGTACAAGCCTCTATGCGTGTTGATCGTGAGATACTGGCGTGACTCTTCCTCAACTTCCATCTGTAAGTACGCCTGCGCCAGGTCTATCTTGGTGAAGTGTTTCCCGCCAGACAACAAAGAGAAGATATCCTCAATCCGCGGAAGCGGATACTGCACCATGTGAAGCACCGGATTAACAGTGATCTTGAAATCTCCACAGATGCGAAACTTCCCCGGTTCCCCCGGCTTGTTGCTCGATGAACGCTTCATGACAGGGACAATGGGCGTGACCTACTCACTCCAGTCCACCTTAGACAGTACTCCTGAACGTTCTAGCCCTTCCAGCTCAGCTTCCACAGCAGGTCGTATCGCATAAGGTACCGGTCTGGCTTTGAAAAATTTCGGGTTTGCATGTTCTTCCACCTTGATGTTTGCCGTAATTCCTCTCAGTGTTCCCAGTCCCTGTTGGAACACCTCTTTAGCATCGTCCAATATTCTGGACAATCGTTTAGGTTTGACATCTTTTGTACCGGAATCTACCGTTAGTGCTTTTAAGGAATGCCAGTCCATATTTATTTTCCTAATCCACTCCCATCCCAGTAGTGGTGGACCTCCCTCAGGTAGCACATATAAGTCCATTCCTCGGCTTTCTTTGCCCTTGTGGACCACCTTTACCTCTATCTTCCCGATGGGGTGTACTATTTGCCCCGTGTATGTTTTCAATACAATCTCCGTATCCCGTAGGGGAATATGTGGGAATAACCTTTTGTAATCTTTCTTATTCATGACCGTCAATGCCGATCCAGTGTCCAATTCCATCTTCACTTGGACTCCTGCTATCTGAAGTGTGACCCAAATAGTTTGGAGGTCTGCTTCCTTACCAACATTGTGTACTCTTAGACTACCCAGTTCATTAATGCTGGAGTCTGAATCTTACTTCTGTTCGTTCGAACTGTTCTCTGTCACCTTGTGTACCTTTCTGTACTTTTCCTGCGGTGACTTTTTGTTGCTGGTCTTCTTTCCTGACCGGCATACTTTAGCTATGTGACCAAGCCTGCCACATTTTCTGCATTCCTGATTTTTGAACCAGCACTGGTTCTGATCGTGCGTTGTCTTTCCACAACGATAACATTTTACTGTACTCAAGACCATTTGATTGGTGCAGAGTTCTGGTGACCGTAGCTGCATTTCCGCAGTGCCTCTCGCTACGGCTTCTTGCGATGCTGCAATAGTGACAGCTTTATCAAGTGTAAGATCATTCTCTTCAAGCAGTCGCTTTTGTGTTCCTTCTTTTAACAATCCACACACAAATTTATCTCTCAGCGCATCTGCTGGTCCTGTTCCAAACTGACAGTACTTCGATAGCTTACGTAGTTCAATTAAAAATTCAGCGTTGCTTTCGTCTTTCAACTGCGTTCTCCTGTAAAATTTAAATCGTTCCGCTATCATCAGCGGCGTGGGGTTTAAATGATTTTTCAGGACAGTAACAATATTTGCGAAGGTCTGATCCGTCGGTTTATTTGGTGATAGAAGGTGCTTCAATAGCCCGTATGTCTTCGCACCCATTGAGCTTAATAAGGTTAGTGCTTTCTCATCATCTGGTACCTTATTTGCTTTACAATAAACTTCCATGCGTTCTACATACGTGGTCCAATCTTCGATATCACTATCAAAGGTATTAATGCTCCCATGTTTAGGCATCCTTGCAAGTTTTTAAATTTTTCTTTTTCTCAAAATGGCGGCTTCCCGTGCTTGTCTTCTTCCCCCGCCTACTAAAATGGCGGATTCCTGCGTTTGCCTTCTTCCCCCGTTGGCTGCAATGGCGATTGCCTTGCTGCTGCCGTTCTCGCCTCCCCAGCGGTTCTCACTCCCTGACGCTGCTTTGCCTCGCAGCTCCGCTTGCAGCCCGGTCCTTTACACCGGCTGCGTTTGAATTCTCCACGGCTCTCGTGCCTTAAGCTTCTCAACTCCCCAACGCTGCTTTGCCTCGCAGCCTCGCTTGCAGCCCGGTCCTGTACACCGGCTGCGTTTGAGTTCTCCGCGGCTCCCGAGCCTTAAGCTGCCCCAGTCGCTGCGCTTCTCAGCCTCGATTGCAGCCCGGCCCTTTCTACCGGCCGTGGTCGAGCTCTCCGCCCTTATTCCTCCGTTTTCCCTCCCCTACTCCACAGCCAACGCGGCCGACTTTCTGCTCGTGTCGCTGATCGGCTTACCCACCACCGTGGTAGAAGGGATGATCACTGCCTGTCGCTGATGGAGGGCTTCGTGGTCAGAATTCTTTTTCTTTTTAACCCGGGTTCTCGATGTCTCCCATGCGATGGTGCTCAGCAGGATGATAAGGGCGGATACCTCTTCTCGACGCCCGTTTTGAGGACGAAGCTGCCTTGGATGTAAAATTGCCGCAGGGTAAGATCGGACTCGTCGCCACTGTTGAGTCTGTGTGTCCCACTTATGTTTAGGATCAATCACTGGACACAGACAACAAGAATAACTTTTAACAGGTCTTTACTATTCGGAGGTCAGGGCTGAACTGCCCAACAAATCCTTGCACAACACTTATATACCGGTGTGGTCACCACCGGTATTACAGTATACAGCAGCCAAGAGAAAGTAGTACATCTCTTAAGGTAGTTCTCTTAAGGTGGAACAGGTTACATACACCACACCCCTTTTTATCAAAGGTTTTTCTGTACAAGCTTTCTCTTGGTCAATAAACTGTCTTATCAACCCTGTTTTGTTGCGTGATTGAATTCCTGAAAATTTCGAATCTTACAAGACTGTGACCCCTGGTTCTGGACTCCCCGGCCATCGGGAACATCCTTCCTGCATCCAGTCTGTCTAGTCCTGTTAGAATTTTATAAGTTTCAATGAGATCCCCTCTCATTCTTCTAAACTCCAGCGAATGTAAGCCCAATCGACCCAATCTCTCCTCATATGTCATTCCTGCCATCCCAGGTATCAGCCTGGTGAATCTTTGCTGAACTCCCACCATGGCAAAAACATTCTTCCTCAGATAAGGCGACCAAAACTGCACACAATACTCAAGATGTGGTCTCACCAAGGCCCTGTACAACTGCAGCAAGACATCCTTGTTCCTTTACTCAACCCCACTAGCTACGAAGGCCAACATACCATTTGCCTTCTTAAACCCACTTACCTTTGCACTCATGCACACATCACTCACCTGAACACCGACATCTCGACCCCTCCAAGTCCTTCAACCCGATTGCCGGCCTCCTCTAACTTGGCATGGTTTGGAGCCATCGGGAATCCCACAGTTCAAGATTAAAAATAGGGATCAAGCTAAAAACTGCCTGTTAACTACCTGTTAACAGGCAGTTAATTGGCACTAATCCCCCTCCCTCCTCGGGTAGGTGGGTCCCAGTGCGGGGCGGGTACCTGCCTCCTTTGAAACTGGCATAGAGGCGGGTTGGGGGCGGGATGGTGTCGGGACCCCCGAATTCGGGACTTTAACCCCCCGCACGCCTCCAATCCCGACTCCACGGTTCAGTTAAAATTGAGGCCCGTGAGTGCATTGCAAAATTTCAAAGATGCCAATAATTACTAAAAGGTGATGGAACTGAATATCAGGCGCAAGGGCCGCCGATTCGATACTGCCTGTTCTGCACAGCGAATTTATAACCGCAAGAATTTTACTCCCTGCAAAAACGTCCAGTAATAGTGACTCAAGACTGATTGTTTTGCATTTCAGGACAGGAAAACTTAAAACAAACTCTCAACGACACAGGTAAGGAGAATCTGCTGGCTATTCATAACGACGTCACAATTTTTAAAAATTTGATCTGGGCTTCGCTGGCAAGGCCAGCCTTTATTGTCCACCTTCTGGAACCACTGCTGTCTGTGTGGTGAAGGTAATCCCACAGTGATGTTTCCTGGCGGTTAGTTACTGCTGAGTGGCTTGCTGGGATCAACCACATTGTCACATACAGGGTAAAGATGGCAGATTTCCTTCTCTGAAGGGAAATGGTGTTAGGGAAATTAATGGGATTGAAGGCCGATATATCCCCACGGCCTGATAACCTACATCCTAGGGTACTTAAGGAAGTGGCCCTAGAAATAGTAGATGCATTGCTGGTCATCTTCCAAAATTCTATAGACTCTGGAACAGTTCCCATGGATTGGAGGGTAGCTAATGTTACTCCACTATTCAAAAAAGGTGGTAGAGAGAGAACGGGTAAGCCTGACATCGGTAGTGGGGAAAATGCTAGAGTCCATTATAAAAGATGTAATAGCAGAGCACTTGGAAAACAGTAACAGGATCGGACAAAGTCAACATGGAATTACAAAAGGTAAATCGTGCTTGACTAATCAACTGGAATTTTTAGAGGATGTAACTGGTAAAATAGATAAGGGAGAACCAGTGGCTGTGGGGTATTTGGACTTACAGAAGGCTTTCGATAAGGTCCCGCATAAGAGATTAGCATGTAAAGTTAAGGCACATGGGCTTGGGGGCAAGGTACTGACTTGGATAAAGAACTGGTTGGCAGACAGGCTGCAAAGAGTTGGAATAAACGAGTCTTTTTCCGAGTGGCAGGCAGTGACTAGTGGGGTACCGCAGGGATCGGTCCAGGGACACGAGCTATTCACAATATATATTAATGATCTAGACGAGGGAACTAGATGTAATATCTCCAAGTTTGCAGACGACACAAAGCTGGGTGGGCATGTGTGCTGTGAGGAGGATGCCGAGAAACTCCAGTATGATTTGGACTGGTTGGGTGATTGGGCAGATGCATGGCAGATGCAGTACAATGGGGATAAATGCGAGGTTATCCACTTTGGTGGTAAAAACAGGAAGGCAGATTATTATCTGAATGGCAATAGATTGGGAGAAGGGGAAGTGCAACGAGACCTGGGTGTCCTTGTGCACCAGTCGCTGAAGGTAAGCATGCAGGTGCAGCAGGCGGTTAAGAAGGCAAATGGTATGTTGGCCTTCGTAGCGAGAGGGTTCGAGTACAGGAACAAGGATGTCTTGCTGCAGTTGTACAGGGCCTTGGTGAGACCACATCTTGAGTATTGTGTGCAGTTTTGGTCACCTTATCTGAGGAAGGATGTTCTTGCCATGGAGGGAGTGCAGCGAAGATTCACCAGACTGATACCTGGGATGGCAGGAATGATGTATGAGGAGAGATTGGGTCGATTGGGCTTACACTCGCTGGAGTTTAGAAGTATGAGAGGGGATCTCATTGAAACTTATACAATTCTAACAGGACTAGACAGACTGGATGCAGGAACGATGATCCTGATGGCAGGGCAGTCCAGAACCAGGGGTCATAGTCTAAAGATAAGGTTTAAGCCATTTAGGACTGAGATGAGGAGGAATTTCTTCACCCAGAGAGTGGTGAACCTGTGGAATTCTCTACCACAGAAGGCAGTAGAGGCCAATTCATTAAATATTTTCAAGAAGGAGTTGGATATGTTTCTTAAGGCTAAAGGGATCAAGGGATATGGGGAGAAGTCAGGGACAGGGTACTGAATTTGGATGATCAGCCATGATCTCATTAAATGGCGGAGCAGGCTCGAAGGGCCAACTGGCCTACTCCTGCTCCTATCTTCAATGTTTCTATGTTTCTATGTACTGCATTGTATATTATTGATTTTTGTTGCCTTCAGAGGAAAATCTGTGGCAGTGTGAGAAAGCTAAAAGGCAACCAATTGTTTCTTATATATCAGTTGCAAGTAATTTGCAAAGCTTTATGTAATAGCGCAGCCATCCATTCCATTTTCAATTGGTTGTCTCCACAAGTTATTCGTGGAATTGCCAATGCTTGCTTCCTTCCCCGCCAATTCAGCGGCCCACAATCTGCGGTCGGAGGCTTCCCTCGGGCAAATGCCTCCGAGCTGTCATAACATCTACGCATTTACCCGGTGGTCCGGGAGGTGAGGAGAATATCGCTCCTGGGCCTCTGCGGGTCCACACGGGCAGAGGTCCCCGGATCCTAAGTGCGCGTGCAGTTCGCAAGCGCTCCTTGGGAATCACGTGGGACGGCACAACCAATAAAAGATGGAAATCTCCAATCCTACTGAAGCGAGTTCCGTATGTATGGATTCTCCATAAGTAGGAATGAGGATCACTTAAAAAATGCATGAATGCATGGAATAAAAACAAAACATGCGTATTTAACAATAATAAAAATGCAATTTGATTAAATACATTAAACGAAAATAATGGCCCAGAAATTCGGGTCGGGGGCTTCCCGCGGGTGCAAGTCCCCGACCTGCACTTACCTAGCATGCCGGCCGTTGAGCTGTGGGCCCACGTGGGATTCCGATCCTGCGCCTCCTCCAACTGCCGGCGCGCAGTGTTTGCGTATCCCAGGGGCGCAGTTAGTTCGAAGCGTCCCCTGGGATCACGTGGGCCATGGAGAGCCAATGGTAGCAGGGAATCTGTATTCATAGATCTGACAGGAAGACCTGTCAAATCTAGGAATACAATTCAGCCCCAAAACATCACTAAAACTTCAAATAAATTAAAACAAAAACATCACATTTTTAAAATAACTATAAATTACATAAAATAACTATTTTAAACAATAATTTAAATCTTTGAAAAAATTAATTACAGTTTCTAACGGGGCTAAAAATAAACTTACCTTTCTTTAAAGTATTTCAAAATAATAAACCTGTGGAAAAAATGTTTTACTTTAACTTAATTCACCACTTACCTTGTTAAAAGCAGGCCTTGTGACTGCTTTTTAAAAGTGTAACTCCTGGAGACTTACCCTCTCGGAGAAACCTGCAAAAAAATGTAAGTTCGATGCGTACGCGCTGCCTCTCCGGCGCATGCGTTTGACCTGTGAACCCCTTCCTTTAAGGGAACGGCAGTTCCGGTTTCCCGCGCATGTGCAGTGCGTGCACGAAACCGGCACTTTCGTTGGGCCTACGCGTGAGTACCCCGTGGTACTCACCCGTGGGGACCCGAATTTCTGGCCCAATATTTTTTGAAAAGAAGTAATTTCCGATATGAGGCATCCTGCATGTGTAGACCTATCAAAACTATGAATGGGGATCACTGAAAAAAGGACACTACAACATAAAATAGAGTTTTATAAAGTCACATTTTTAAAATGAGTTAAAATTATATTAAATTAAATATTTTATACAAAAAATTTAATTTTTGAAAATCATTATTAGATTTTTACAGGGCTAAAAATAAACTTACCTTTCTTAAAAGCATTTTAAAATTATAAATGATTGAAAAACAATATTTTTTTACTTTTTTAAACTCTTATGCTGGTCAAAGCAGGGCTTATGCCTACTTTTCAGAGCCGTAAGACTATTCAGGGATAAAGCGGGCAGAGGTTCTGCAGAAAGGGGAACACTCCATCCGCAGAGGCCCTTCTCCAGGGCAGATGTGCGATCAGTCAAGAGGATTCTTGACAGATCGGAAATACCGATTTTCAGTGCATGCGCTTTGCATGCCTGAAACCATCACTTGCGAGGTCCCGATGGGTCTGTTCACAGCTCGTACACACCCGTAGGGATCGGAAATTAGGGGTTTAGAGGGAAAAATTCGGTATCGCCCCATTTGGGGCGCCATTATCGGCCGTGCGCAAAGCTTAGTGCCTGGTGCTAATTATCACCTCCGACAGCAAACTTGGTTTTTATCGCCCCTGCAGGTGACTAGAGCGCTAAATCAGGCACTTCACTCCTGTCTTAAGGCGCAAAGGCCGAGGAGCGAGGCGCTACCTTAGAGCGCTGGCGAAGCAAGGAAGGGCAAATCCAAATAAACCTGCAAAGTGCTGCTCAGTACGCAAAACTCCTTCACACGGTGTTGAATCTCTCCAGAAGTCTCTCTCTCTTTCTCTCTGAATGAGTGGTGCAAAACTGTCACCGGCAAAAAAAGGCAGGAAGCGGTCGCCTTTATATAGCGCTCCCCCAGTCCCTTTGTGACAGCATAACGCTCCCCTCAACCTGTCGTTGCTAGCGGCAGGCGGTAAGGCAGGGGGCGTCACTCAATATCCGGTCTGGGGCGCTACCGCGGCGTTGTGCACTCGACTGATGTCACGATCTGCTGGCGCAGGAGATCGTGGCGGTAGTGTTTAGCACCGCTGCAAAATGCCTAGTTAATTTCGCGAGCGGCGCAAACATGGCCGTGCCCGGGCGCTAGTTGCTTTGTGCCCCATTATTGCCCTCTTAAGGCGCTAACGGGAGGCGCAAACAACTGAATTTCCCCCCCTCTATGTTTAAGCGGGGCTAAAAATAACTTACCTTGTTGGACAGCCATTTCAATGTATAAAAATGAGTGATGAAATTTCATTTTTCAATTGTTTTTTTAAATCTTATGCAGGTAAAAGCAGGCCTTAATGCCTGGTTAAGAATTTCACAGGCTTTCAACTGGCGGAATATGGGCAAATACCGCAACTCTCCACCCGCAGAGGCCCACCACCTGGGGATGCGGAGGATCTGTCAATAAGGTGCTTGACAGATCGCACAATCCGTGTGTTAGCGCATGCGCTTCATGACGTAATAAAACTCACTGCGTACTTGGTTCGAGTATAAATCAAGGCTTTAATCAACTTGTTTCAGAACATGGAGGTCTAGTTGTACTTCACTAGTTACTGCCTTACAAAATGTCCCCGGGGAAGCTGGGCCCACGCCCGAGTATTTATACTCCTTGGACGGCGCCACCAGCTGGCCGTTCAGTGTTATTTCATGAGTCATTTCTTCATGATGATGAGATGCCTAAACCCGAAACTTGCGCAACCACTACGGGCGCGTAGGCACCTCGTAAAAGTCACAAAATATGGTTCCTTTTCCGATGCTTTGGCTCCAGCACTCCCGAAACACTCGCAGTCTTGACCGATTGTGAATGTTCACCTCTACGTTTTGCTTTTCAGATAGATTCATATCTTCATTTGATTCAGGTAAATTCGTGAGGGAACCTAATTAGGATGGGAAGAGGAATTAGCATTTGATATTAATAGACTGTGTGTATTTTAAGGCACTGATCTTGATATCATTGAGAGAGCTTATTTTCAAGCAGTTGTTTCGGACAGATGTGGGATCACATATGTTGTGTCATGCCAACATCTGTAGGCCATTCTAGGGTTCGAGTACAAGAACATGGCAGCTGTTGATCATTCCTCCATTTCCATTTACACCTCTTCCAGACTCACCATTTGTTTCTTCACTTGTCCCATTACCATCTCCTTTTGATTTGTACAACCATACCTTTTGTCATTTTATGAGGACACAAATAGCCTCCCAAAGATGTCGGGGAACATAGGGTCTAATGAGAGGGAGGAACTGAATGAAATCAGTATTTGTAGGGAAATGGTGTTGGGGAAATTGGCGGGATTGAAGGCCGATAAATCCGCAGGGCCTGATAATCTACATCCTAGGGTACTTAAGGAAGTGGCCCTAGAAATAGTAGATGCATTGCTGATCATCTTCCAACATTTGATGGAATCTGGAGCAGTTCCCATGGATTGGAGGGTAGTTAATGTTAACCCACTATTCAAAAAAGGTGGTAGAGAGAAAATGGGGAATAATAGACCGGTAAGCCTGACATCGGTAGTGGGGAAAATGCTACAGTCCATTATAAAAATGTAATAACAGAGCACTTGGAAAACAGTGACAGGATCGGACAAAGTCAACATGGATTTACAAAAGGTAAATCGTGCTTGACTAATCTACTGGAATTTTTTGAGGATGTAACTGGTAGAATAGATAAGGGAGAATCAGTGGATGTGGTGTATTTGGACTTTCAGAAGGCTTTCGATAAGGTCCCGCATAAGAGCTTGGTGTGTAAAGTTAAAAAACATGGGATTGGGGGCAAGGTACTGACTTGGATAGAGAACTGGCTGGCAGACAGGAACCAAAGAGTTGCAATAAATGGCTCTTTTTCCGAGATGCATGCAGTGACTAGTGGGGTACCGCAGGGATCGTATCGTTGCTAGGACCCCAGCTATTCACAATATATATAAATGATCTAGACGAGGGAACTAGATGTACTATCTCCAAGTTTGTAGATGACACAAAGCTGGGTGGGCGTGTGTGCTGTGAGGAGGATGCCGAGAAACTCCAGTATGTTTTGGGCAGGTTGGGTGATTGGGCAGATGCATGGCAGATGCAGTACAATGGGGATAAATGCGAGGTTATCCACTTCCGTGACAAAAATGGGAAGGCAGATTATTATCTGAATGGCAATAGTTTGGGAGAAGGGGAAGTGCAACGAGACCTGGGTGTCCTTGTGCACCAGTCGCTGAAGGTAAGCATGCAGGTGCAGCAGGCGGTTGAGAAGGCAAATGGTATGTTGGCCTTCGTAGCGAGAGGATTCGAGTACAGGAACAAGGATGTCTTGCTGTAGTTGTACAGGGCCTTGGGGAGACCACACCTTGAGTTTTGGTCGCCTTATCTGAGGAAGGCTGTTCTTGCCATGGAGGGAGTGCAGCGAAGATTTACGAGACTGATACCTGGGATGGCAGGAATGACGTATGAAGAGAGATTGGGTCGATTGGGCTTATACTCGCTGGAGTTTAGAAGAATGAGAGGGGATCTCATTGAAACATAAAATTCTGACAGGACTAGACAGACTTGATGCAGGAAGGATGTTCCCGATGGTCGGGGAGTCCAGAACCAGGAATCACAGTCTAAGGATAAGGAGTAAGCCATTTAGAACAGAGATGAGGAGGAATTTCTTCACCCAGAGAGCGGTGAACCTGTGGAATTCTCTACCACAGAAGACAGTTGAGCCCAATTCATTAAATATATTCAAGAAGGAGTTAGATATATTTCTGAAGGCTAAAGGGATCAAGGGATATGGGGAGAAGGCAGGGACAGGGTACAGAGTTTGGATGATCAGCCATGATTTCATTGAATTGCAGAGCAGGCTCGAGGGGCCGAATGGCCTACTCCTGCTCCTATCCTCTATGTTTCTATGTTTATCTCTCCTGCCTTCCACCCTATCACACCCCCCCCTTTGTCCTCCCCTCCCCTCTTTCCCTGCCCCTACACTTGCTTAAAAACCTGTTCCATCTCAAACTTCTTCCAGTTCTGATGAAGGGCCATCGACCTGAAACGTTAACTCTCTTTCCCTCTCCACAGATGCTGCCTGACTTGCTGAGTATTTCCAGCATTTTATGTTTTTATTTCAGATTTCCAGCATCCACAGTATTTTGCTTTCAAATCAGTCCTGGAGATTGTTGAACCTTAAATCCAATGCCTTTCTCCAATACCATTTTCTACTCATGTTAAACCCAGCAAGTTCCTCTTTTTCCTGTGTTTCTTATTACTATCTCTGTTTACCTTTGTTGCTCTTTATAGCTCCTTTGGTTCACAGAATTGCCACTTTTCGATGCATTTGTGTGAGCCATCTCTGTTGGCGCAATATTCGCAGAATTATATATCTCTGACAGACCTGGAGGATTACCGCACTGGGTGATATAGTTTGTGTTGTCTCCCGTTTTTATGGGATGTGTGCGTCGCTGGAAAGGCCAACATTTATTGCCCATCCCTAGTTGCCCTTGAGAAGGTGGTGGTGAGCTGCCTTCATGAATCACTGCAGTCTGTGTGGTGAGGGTACTCCCACAGTGCTGTTAGGGAGGGAGCTCCAGGATTTCCACACAGCGACGATGAACGATCAGCGATATATTTCCAAGTCAGGATGGTGTGTGACTTGGAGGGGAACTTGGAGATGGTGGTGTTCCCATGCGTCTGCTGCCCTTGTCCCTCTAGCTGGTAGAGATCGCGTGGAAGAGGTGCTGCCGAAGAAGCCTTGGCGAGTTGCTGCAGTGCATCTTGTAGATGGTGCACACTGCAACCACGGTGCACCGGTGTTGGAGGGAATGAATGTTTAAGGTGTTAGAGGGGGTGCCAATCAAACGAGCTGCCTTGTCCTGGATGGTGTCGAGCTTCTTGAATGTTGTTGGAGCTGCACTCATCCAGGCAAGTGGAGAGTATTCCATCACACTCCTTACTTATGCCTTGTAGATGGTGGAAAGGCTTTGGGGAGTCAGGAGGTGAGACACTCGTCGCAGAATACCTGGCCACTGACCTGCTCTTGTTGCCACAGTATTTATGTGGCTGGTCCAGTTAAGTTTCTGGTCAATGGTGACCCCCAGGGTGTTGATGGTGGGGGATTCGGTGATGCTAATGCCATTGAATGTCAAGGGGCAGTGTTTTGACTCTCGCTGGTTGGAGATATTCATTGCCTGGCACTTCTGTAGGTCGAATGTTACCTGCCACTTATCAGCCCAAGCCTGAACGGAGTCCTGGTCTTTGTTGCATGCGGGCATGGACTGCTTCATGATCTGAGGAGTTGCGAATGGCACTGAACACTTTGCAGTCATCAGCGAACATCCCCATTTCTGACCTTATGTTGTAGGGAAGGTTATTGATGAAGCAGCTGAAGATGATTGGGCCTAGGACACTGCATCAATTTTGCACCAGTGTACAAAGTTAAAATAACTCCCATTGTGTTTCGACTCCCACAGAATGATGCGTAATGTATGCATTCCCTAATTAAGCACTTCACAACTTGATTCTGTTTCATTTTTAAGATCTTGACAAACTTCTGCAAGACACAGGTATGCAAAAAAGATGAAGGACTTCCACAGTAATCTTTAACACATTTCTGTCCAGGGATTGGCTCAGTTTACTAGTAAACAGTCTCATTATGATGGTCAGCATTTCAGACCACAAGTGGCCTTCAAATAAAGCAAGTTCTTTGCAAGCGGGGAGGTCAGAAATTCGAACCCGGCTTTCGCACAATATATGTGGGGTCCTATCGATCACATGTTAGAGCCCTCATTCGATATTTAATCCCATTAACTTCATCGAATCATAGACTGGTGACAGCACAGTAGGAGACCATTAGGCCCATTGAGCCCGTGCTGCCTCTCTGCAAGAGCACGTCAGCTAGTCTTATTCCCCCGCCCTTTCCCCGAAGCCCTGCATTTTGTTCCCTTAAGGTATTTATCCAATTCCATGTTGAAAGCCGCGATGTGACTGCCTCCACCACACTTTCAGGCAGTGCATTCCAGATCCTACCCACTCGCTGGGTAAAAAAAATGTTCCTCATGTCGTCTTTGGTTCTTCTGCTAATCACCTTAAAACTGTGTCTTCTGTGGTTCTTGACCCTTCTGCCAACGGGAACAGTTTCTCTCTATCTACTCTGTCTAGACTCCACATGATTTTGAACACCCCTATCAGAGCTCCTCTCAACCTTCTCTGCTGTGAGGAAACATAGAAACATAGAAGATAGGAGCAGGAGTAGGCCATTCGGCCCCTCGAACATGCTCCGCCATTCAATGAGATCATGGCTGATCATCCAAATTCAGTACCCTGTCCCTGCCTTCTCCCCATATCCCTTGATCCCTTTAGCCTTAAGAAATATATCTAACTCCTTCTTGAATATGTTTAATGAATTGGCCTCTACTGCCTTCTGTGGTAGAGAATTCCACAGGTTCACCACTCCCTGGGTGAAGAAATTCCTCCTCATCTCTGTCCTAAATGGCTTACCCCTTATCCTTAGACTGTGACCCCTGGTTCTGGACTCCCCGACCATTGGGAACATCCTTCCTGCATCTAGTCTGTCTAGTCCTGTCAGAATTTTATAAGTTTCAATGAGATCCCCTCTCATTCTTCTAAACTCCAGTGAGCAAAAGCTCAATCGACCCAATCTCTCCTCATACGTCATTCCTGCCATCCCAGGTATCAGTCTGGTGAATCTTCGCTGAACTCACTCCATGGCAAAAACATCCTTCCTCAGATAAGGTGACCAAAACAGCACACAATACTCAAGGTGTGGTCTCACCAAGGCCCTGTACAACTGCAGCAAGACATCCTTGTTCCTGTACTCAAACCCTCTCGCTACGAAGGCCAACATACCATTTGCTTTCTTAACCACCTGCTGCACCTGCATGCTTACCTTCAGCGACTGGTGCACAAGGACACCCAGGTCTCGTTGCATTTCCCCTTCTCTCAATCTATTGCCATTCAGATAATAAGTTGCCTTCCTGTTTTTGCCACCAAAGTGGATATCCTCGCATTTATCCACGTTATATTGCATCTGCCATGCTTCTGCCCAATCACCCAACCTGTCCAAATCATCCTGGAGTTTCTCTGCATCCTCCTCACAGCACACACGCCCACCCAGCTTTGTGTCGTCTGCAAACTTGAGATATTACATCTAGTTCCCTTGTCTAGATCATTAATATATATTGTGAATAGCTGGGGTCCAAGGACCGATCCCTGCGGTACCCCACTAGTCACTGCCTGTCACTCGGAAAAAGACCCGTTTATTCCAACTCTTTGCTTTCTGTCTGCCAACCAGGAGGAGAACAACCCCAACTTCAATAGACAAGAGTATCAGGCCAGGTTTACAATAGATTGTCTATGTGATTTGGCCTCTGTTGTACATTTATTGCCCATGCCAACATGCCCTGTATACAATAAAAGTCAGCCATGTATTGTAGAACGAACTCACATGCCTCTAATGGTGGCGGGACCCCTGCCCTCAAACACAATAGTCAGCCAGTTGGGGTTTCTTCACAATTCAGAACATTTAACGGTTAATGTTCTGTTGCCAACCTACAAATTATTGGCCCAGAAATTCGGGTCGGGGGCTTCCCGCGGGTGCAAGCCCCCGACCTGCACTTACCTAGCGCGCCGGCCATTGAGCTGTGGGCCCAGCGTGGGATCCCGATCCTGGGCCTCCTCCAACTGCCGGCGCGCAGTGCTTGCGTATCCCAGGGGCGCAGTTAGTTCAAAGCGTCCCCTGGGATCATGAGGGCCATGGAGAGCCAATGGTAGCAGGGAATGCTTCATTCATAAGTTTGACAGGAAGAGCTGTCAAACCTATAAATACTACAAGCCCCAAAACATCACTGAAACTTCAAATACATTTTTTTTTAAATCACATTTTTAAAATAACTATAAATTACATGAAATAACTATTTTAAACAATAAATTAAATTTTTGAAAAAATTAATTGCATTTTCTAACGGGGCTAAATTAAACTTACCTTTCTTTAAATATTTATAAATAATAAACCTGTCTAAAAAATGTTTCAATTTTAATTAATTCACCACTTACCTTGTTAAAAGCAGGCCTTCAGCCTGCTTTTTAAAAGTGTAACTCCTGGAGACTTACCCTCCCGGAGAAACCTGTAAAAAAAACGTAAGATCGATGCGCACGCGCTGCCACTCCGGCGCATGCGTTCGAACTCTGAACCCCTTCTTTCAGGGGAACGGAAGTACCGGTTTCCCACGCATGCGCAGTGCATGCAGGAGACCGTCACTTCCATTGTGCTTATGGGTGAGTACCCCATGCGTACTCACCCGTGGAGACCTGAATTTCTGGGCCATTACATTCGATGTATACAGCTCACAGGTTTACATGGCGATATTTCAATTCATCACTCCTGTGCAGCCAGGCTATTCCCATAACCATCTCTACAGAACTACAATAAGCCTTAGTAGGATCCCATTGATGTCTTAAAGATTTTTGAAAATTCTTGAAATGAGATGCAATGAATTAATTAAAAAGCCATGGCTATACAGGGTAACCAATGAGAAGAGGAAAACAAAATGATGAAATGGGATGAATATTTACACTTACTTCAGGGAGGAATAGGGTTGTAATGGGGACAATTCTATCCCTGGGCGAGGTTGTGAAATTATCTGTATATCGAATTAGCGAAATGTTATACAGCAGTACAATGTGGATAAATGCGAGGTTATCCACTTCCGTGGCAAAAACAGGAAGACAGCTTATTATCTGAATGGTAATAGATTGGGAGAAGGGGAAGTGCAACGAAACCTGGGTGTCCTTGTGCACCAGTGGCTGAAGGTAAGCATGCAGGTGCAGCAGGCGGTTAAGAAGCAAATTGTATTTTGGCTTTCATAGTGAGAGGATTCGAGTACAGGAGCAAGGATGTCTTGATGCAGTTGTACAGGGCCTTGGTGAGACCACACCTTGAGTATTGTGTGCAGTTTTGGTCGCCTTATCTGAGGAAGGATGTTCTTGCCATGGAGGGAGTGCAGCGAAGATTCACCAGGCTGATACCTGGGATGGCAGGAATGACGTATGAGGAGAGATTGGGTCGATTGTGCTTATATTCGCTGGAGTTTTGAAGAATGAGAGGGGATCTCATTGAAACGTATAAAATTCTAACAGGACTAGACAGACTAGATGCAGGAAGGATGTTCCCGATGGTCGGGGAGTCCAGAACCAGGGGTCACAGTCTAAGGATAAGGGGTAAGCCATTTAGGACAGAGATGAGGAGGAATTTCTTCACCCAGAGAGTGGTGAACCTGTGGAATTCTCTAACACAGAAGACAGTTGAGGCCAATTCATTAAATGTAGTCAAGAAGGAGTTAGATATATTTCTTAAGGCTAGGGGGATCAAGGTATATGGGGAGAAGGCAGGGACAGGGTATTGAGTTTGGATGATCAGCCATGATCTCATTGAATGGCGGAGCAGGCTCGAGGGGCCGAATGGCCTACTCCTGCTCCTATCTTCTATGTTTCTATGTTTCACACACAATCTCCCTTTCCATTTCATTTTTATAAAATTGAATGTCGGGAAGGGTGCAAAAAGGTCGTGCAATTCGGTACCGTCTACTTTGAACCATTGCCCAAAGTTAGGAATCTCCTTGATAGACTTTGATGGAAACCAAAATCGGGTGGCTTGTAAAACGGATGTTCATTCCACTATCACCGGTTTTTCGCCAGGTAGTAAAGTTGAAAATTTTACCGGATCTGTCGACGGCCGTAACCCTGTGCGCATCCAATAAGAATACCCCACTACTCCCTTTTCCATCTCTCCTGAAAATGCTAATAGCAGAACCATTGGGTTCCCAGTCTGAACTCATCTGACCGTTATCTACTAACAACAACACACGCCTCTCTTCTATTTGTGCTTTCAGATATCAAATTTGAGGGTGACATCGGATATCGGCCACGACACAAAACAAGCGGAATCGCTTTTCGCGTCCAATATACGACACGCCCGATATTCAGTTGCACTGAACTCCATGGAACTTAATAACGGATAAGTCTTATAATGGCTGTCTAATGCGATACCACTGGATCTGCATCCCACGCCCATGTACAACACCCCCTGTAATAGAAACATAGAAACATAGGAGATAGGAGCAGGAGTAGGCCATTCGGCCCCTTGAGCCTGCTCCACCATTCAATGAGCTCATGGCTGATCATCCAGACTCAGTACCCTGTTCCTGCCTTCTCTCCATTTCCCTTGATCCCTTTAGCCTTAAGAAATATATCTAACTCCTTCTTGAATATATTTAATGAATTGGCCTCTACTGCCTTCTGTGGTAGAAAATTCCACAGGTTCACCACTCTCTGGGTGAAGAAATTACTCCTCATCTCTGTCCTAAATGGCTTACCCCTTATCCTTAGACTGGGACCCCTGGTTCTGGACTCCCCGGCCATCGGGAACATCCTTCCTGCATCTAGTCTGTCCAGTCCTGTTAGAATTTTATAAGTTTCAATGAGATCCCCTCTCATTCTTCTAAACTCCAGCGAGTATAAGCCCAATCGACCCAATCTCTCTTCATACATCATTCCTGCCATCCCAAGTATCAGTCTTGTTCAGTCTGTGTGTTATATTGAGAATTACTACACAGACCACAAGAGTAAACTTTAACAGGTCTTTACTAGTCGAGGGTCAGGGCGGAACTGCCCAATAAATCATTACACAGCACTTATATACCGGTGTGGTCACCACCGGTATTACAGTATACAGCAGCCAAGATAAAGTAGTGCAACTCTTAAAATAGTTCTCTTAAAGGTGGAACTGTTACATACACCACAATCCTCCCTTTTTAGCTTAACAGTATATATTCCCCATTAACATAACATAATAACATATATACACAACTTCATGTAAAAACAGTTCACAGATTCAGTCTCTCTGGAGGCTTCCTGACTCGGTCCGGATAACGCCTCGGTGGTGTAGTAGTTTTCGGTGGTGTAGTAGGTTCTTTTGGCAAGGTCGATTCGGCTTGAATGCCAGTGTCGGGTTCATCTGATTCCAGTATCACCGGATCGGCGGTAGATACGATGGGTATCTCTGCTTCATCATTAGGCGTATAGAGTTGTGGAGTAGGTTGTCCCTTTTCGGATGAACCTATGATCTGGTCAACATGGTGCCTTATTATGCTTTCACCAATGTCCACAGTATACATCAGCGGTCCTAGTCGTGTGCAAATAGTTCCAGACTGCCATTTCTCGGTACGGTAGTCCCGGGCCAAAACTTGTTGACCTATCTGGAAGGTTCTAGTTGGTCTTTCATTCATGCCTTGAAATTGTCGGTTCTCTACGTCCCTTCTGATGTTTGGCTTGATCAAATCCAGCCGACATCTTAGTCTTCTATTGAAAAACATCATGGCGGGAGTTTGATTTGTAACCACATGTGTTGCATTCCTGTACGCCAACAAGAAGTTATCTACCTTATGTTGTAGATTTATGTCTTCATTACCCATGGCCTTTATGGCCTTCTTGAAGGTCTGGACAAACCTTTCGGCTAATCCATTGGTGGCGGGATGGTATGGGGCGGACGTGTAGTGCTTAACCCCATTGTTTTTTAAGAACTTCCTGAATTCTTCAGACACAAATTGCGGTCCATTATCAGAACAGATCTGTTCCGGCAGCCCATTCCTGGCAAATATGGTCCTTAATACTGTGATGGTTTTTTCCGTGGTGGTGGAGGACATCTTTATTACCTCCGGCCACTTGGAGTGTGCATCCACCGCGATTAAGAACATTGAGTCCATAAATGGACCAGCAAAGTCGATATGTACCCTTTGCCATGGAGATGAGGGCCACTCCCATGGATGTAGAGGGGCTTGTGGTAGGGCGTTTTGGACCTTCTGGCATCCTAGACAGCTCTTGGTCATTTCTTCGATGTCTCCATCGATACCTGGCCACCACACAAACGCTCTGGCTAGGTTCTTCATTTTCACTCCACCCAGATGCCCCTCGTGAAGCTCCTTTAGCACTTTATGCTGGAGTTTGGGTGGAATCACCACTCTGGATCCACACATCAAAGTTCCTCGGCACACTGACAGCTGTTCTCTTCTTTGCGAGAATGCTGGCAACAGTGGTTCGCCATGTGCTGGCCATCCCTTCACCGTTAAATCGTAGACTCGTGAGAGAGTCGGGTCATTTCTTGTTTCCTTTTCGATCGTAGAATTTGTTACTGGTAGACATTCCACTATGGTTGAGTGGAACATCTCCACTGGGTCCACTGTAGGCGCCTCTTCTACCGTTGGCAACAGTAGGCGCGATAAACCGTCAGCATTCCCATGCTGTTTTGACCCTTTGTATTCTATGTCATATTGGTGTGCCCCTAGGAAAAGGGACCACCTCTGTAGCCTTTGCGCTGTCATAATGGAAACGCCCTTTTTAGGGTTGAATATGGGTACCAACGGCTGGTGGTCTGTCAGCAGTGTAAACTTTTGGCCCTGCAGGTAATGATTAAACTTCTTTACTCCCCACACCAGGCTGAGAGCCTCCCTATCTATCTGAGCATAATTGCGCTCAGCGGAGGTCAATGATCTGGATGCAAATGCGACTGGCCTTTCCGAGCCATTTGGCAACTTGTGTGAGAGTACTGCTCCAATACCATAAGGAGAAGCATCACAAGCTAAACGAATAGGTAGCGTTGGGTTGAAGTGAGCCAACACTTCCTCTGAGGTGATCAATGCCTTGCTTTTGCGAAAGGCCTTCTTACAGTCCCCGCTCCACTTCCATGGTACTTCTTTCTGCAAAAGAGCATTCAGCGGGTGCAGCACCGTGGATAGATTTGGCAGAAACTTATGGTAATAGTTAATCAACCCTAGGAACGACCTCAACTGGGATACATTTTCCGGAGCGGGAGCCGTCACAACAGCTTCGATCTTGTCAGGTGACTTGTGCAGTCCCTCCTGGTCAATGACATGACCACAGTACGAGATCCGTTTCTGAAAGAACTCACATTTCTGGCGATTAACTCGAAGGCCATATTCCTTCAACCTGGTGAGCACCAGTTTCAAATTTGCAAGGTGTTCCTCATCGTCATCTCCTGTAATCAGGATATCATCCAAGTAACATTGAGTGCTTGGAATTCCCTGTAATACCTGCTCCATGGCCCTCTGCCAAATTGCTGGAGCCGAAGCCACTCCAAAAACCAGTCTATTATATCGATACAAGCCTCTGTGCGTGTTGATTGTGAGATACTGGCGCGACTCTTCCTCAACTTCCATCTGTAAGTACGCTTGCGCCAGGTCTATCTTGGTGAAGCATTTCCCGCCAGACAATGAAGCAAAGATATCCTCAATCCGCGGAAGCGGATATTGCACCGTGTGAAGCACCGGATTAACTGTGATCTTGAAGTCTCCACAGATGCGGACCTTCCCCGGTTCCCCTGGCTTGTTACTCGATGAACGCTTCATGACGGGAACAATGGGCGTGGCCCACTCACTCCAGTCCACCTTAGACAGTACTCCTGAACGTTCTAGCCCTTCCAGCTCAGCTTCCACAGCAGGTCGTATCGCATAAGGTACCGGTCTGGCTTTGAAAAATTTTGGGTTTGCATGTTCTGCAATATTGATTTTTGCCTTAATTCCTCTCAGTGTTCCCAGTCCCTGTTGGAACACTTCTTTAGCCTCATCCAATATTCTGGACAATCGTTCAGGTTTGACATCTTTTTTTCCGGAATCTACCGTTATTGCGTTTAGGGAGTGCCAGTCCATATTTATTTTCCTGATTCACTCCTGTCCCAGAAGTGGTGGACCTCCCTCAGGTAGTACATATAAGTTCATTCCTTGGTGTTCTTTGCCCTTGTGTACCACCTTGACTTTTATCTTTCCGATGGGGTATACTCTTTGCCCCGTGTATGTCTGCAATACTATCTTCGTATCCCGTAGGGGAATATGTTTGAATAACCTTTTGTAATCTTGCTTATTCATGACCGTCAACGCTGATCCGGTGTCCAATTCCATCTTCACTTGGACTCCTGCTATCTGCAGTGCGACCCAGATAGTTTGTCGGTCAGCTTCCTTACTCACATTGTGAATTCTCAGACTACCCAGTTCCTTGCTGTTGGAGTCTGAATCCGAATTCTGTTCATCCGAACTCTTCTCAGCCACCTTATGTACCTTTCTGCACTTTTCCTGCGGTGACTTTTTGTTGCTGGTCTTCTTTCCTGACCGGCATACTTTAGCTATGTGACCAAGCTTGCCACATTTTCTACATTCCTGGTTTTTAAACCAGCATTGGTTCTGGTCGTGTGTTGTCTTTCCACAACGATAACATTTCGTTGTACCCAAAGCCATTTGATCTACGCTGAGTACCGCTGCCTTCAGTTGCATTTCCGCAGTGCCTCTCGCTGCGGCTTCGTGCAATGCTGCAATAGTGACAGCCTTATCAAGTGTAAGATCATTCTCTTCAATCAGCCGCTTTTGTGTTCCTTCTTTCGACAATCCACACACGAATTTGTCTCTCAGTGCCTCTGTCAGACTTTCCCCAAACTGACAGTATTTCACTAGCTTACGCAGTGCAATTAAATACTCCGCGTTGCTTTCCTCTTTCAGTTGCGTTCTCGCATAAAATTTAAATCGTTCCGCTAACATCAGTGGTGTGGGGTTCAAATGATTTTTCAGGACAGCAACAATTTTAGCGAAAGTCTGATCCGCCGGTTTAGCTGGTGATAGAAGATGCTTCAAAAGCCCGTATGTCTTCGCACCCATTGAGTTTAGTAAGGTTAGTGCTTTAGCTTCATCTGATATTTTATTTGCCTTACAATATATCTCTATGCGTTCTACATACGTGGCCCAATCTTCAACATCGGGATCGAAATCGTTGATGTTACCACGCTTAGGCATCCTCGCAATCTTCTTGAGAAACAAAAAGAAATGTTTCTTTTATTTTTTTTTCAAAATGGCGGTTTCCCACGCTTGTCTTCTTCCCCCGCCTACGAAAATGGCGGCTTCCCGCGTTTGCCTTTCTCCCCCGCTGGCTGTAATGATGATTGCCGAATTGCTGCATTCGCCCTCCCCAGCGATTTTCAAATCGTGCCTCCCAGCCCCTCTTGCAGTCCGGTCCTTTCCCCCCGGCTGCGGCTGAGTTCGCCGCGGTTTTTTTTTGTTTTATTTTCTCCCGCGCCTTACGCTGACCCGGTCGCTGCGCCTCGCGGCCTCGGTAGCTGCCCGGCCTTTCTCACCGGTCGCAGTCGAGCTCTCTCTCGACGCTGTTGCGTCTCCCAGCCCGCTTGCAGCCCGGTCTTTTGCACCGGCTGCGTTTGCATTCACCGCGGCTCCCGTGCCTTACGCTGCCCAGTCTCAGCGCCTCTGGCCCCGACTTCTGTCCGGCTCTTTTCCCCGGCCGTGGTCGAGTTCTCCGCCCTTATATCCTCCGTTTTTCCCTCCCCTACTTCACAGTCAACGTGGCCGACTTGCTGCTCGTCGCTGATTGGCTTACCCACCACCGTGATAGAAGGGATGATCACTGCCTGTTGCTGATGGAAGGCTTCGTGTCAGAATTCTTCCTTTGCTCTGCAGACCCGAGTCTTTTCTCAGCAGAATGATGAGGGCGGATGCCTCCTCTCAACGCCCGTCGACTGCCTTGGACGTATCTCTGCCACAGGGTAAGATCGTACTCGTCGCCACTGTTAAGTCTGTGTGTTATATTGAGAATTACTACACAGACCACAAGAGTAAACTTTAACAGGCCTTTACTAGTCGAGGGTCAGGGCGGAACTGCCCAAAAAATCATTACACAGCACTTATATACCAGTGTGGTCACCACCGGTATTACAGTATACAGCAGCCAAGATAAAGTAGTGCAACTCTTAAAATAGTTCTCTTAAAGGTGGAACGGTTACATACACCACAAGTCTGGTGAATCTTCGCTGCACTCCCTCCATGGCAGAACATCCTTCCTCAGATAAGCCAACCAAAACTGCACACAATACTCAAGGTGTGGTCTCACCAAGGCCCTGTACAACTGCAGCAAGACATCCTTGGTCCTGTACTCGAACCCTCTCGCTACGAAGGCCAACATACCATTTCCCTTCTTAACCGCCTGCTGCACCTGCATGCTTACCTTCAGCAACTGGTGCACAAGGACACCCAGGTCTCACTGCACTTTCCCTTCTCCCAATCTACTGCCATTCAGATAATAATCTGCCTTCCTGTTTTTGACACAAAAGTGGATAACCTCGCATTTATCCATGTAATATTGCATCTGCCATGCATCTGCCCAATCACCCAACCTGTCCAAATCATACTGAGTTTCTCGGCATCCTCCTCACAGCACACACGCCCACCCTGCTTTGTGTCATCTGCAAACTTGGAGATATTACATCTAGTTCCCTTGTCTAGATCATTAATATATATTGTAAATAGCTGGGGTCCAAGGACCGATCCCTGCGGTACCCCACGAGTCACTGCCTGCCACTAGGAAAAAGAGCCATTTATTCCAACTCTTTGCTTTCTGTCTGCCAACCAGTTCGCTATCGAGTAATAGGCTTGTTGTTTCTTGTCCTCAGGTGTAAATGCTACTACTTTGATCAATTCATCTTCCTCCAATTTGCAATTCCCTTACCATTATGCCTAACAAACAAAGCACTAGGGTTTATTTCTAGCCAGATAGAATTGAAAAATAGGGAAAGTGTGCTGAACCTGTATCGAACCTTAGTTAGACCAAACTTAGAGTACTGCGTGCAGTTCTGGTCACCTTATTATAAAAGGGACAGATAGAGGCACTAGCGAGGCTGCAGAGAAGATTTACAAGGAGGATACCAGTAATGCGAGCTTACAGCTATCAGGAAAGGATGAACAGGCTGGATCTCTTTTCCCTTGAAAAAAGATGAGGGTTGACATAATTGATGTGTATAAAATTATGAAAGATTTGGATAGAGTGGATAGAGAGAGAGAATTTTTCCACTTGTGGGGAAGAGCATATACCTGATACCTGGGATTGCAGGAATGACGTATGAGGAGAGATTGGGTCGATTGGGCTTATACTCGCTGGAGTTTTGAAGAATGAGAGGGGATCTCATTGAAACTTATAACATTCTGACAGGACTGGACAGACTAGATGCAGGAAGGATGTTCCCGATGGTCGGGGAGCCCAGGACCAGGGGTCACAGTCTAAGGATAAGGGGTAAGCCATTTAGGACAGAGATGAGGAGAAATTTCTTCACCCAGAGAGTGGTGAACCTGTGGAATTCTCTACCACAGAAGGCAGTGGAGGCCAGTTCATTAAATGTATTCAAGAAGGATATGGATATATTTCTTAAGGCTAAAGGGATCAAGGGGTATGGGGAGAAAGCAGGGAAAGGGTACTGAATTTGGATGATCAGCCATGATCGCATTGAATGGCGGAGCAGGCTTGAAGGGCTGTAAGATTCGCAAAATTTGAACATTGTCCTATAAGGGTCCATTGGCAGAAGAGGCCTTAATTTTAAAGACTGTTTTAAAAGAAGCCCAGAAAAAGGGGCACACAAAATGGCCGCCAGACCCCGTGACCAGCTTTTTGCGACACTTTAAAATGGTTCCTGCAGTCCCCAGACAGCCTTTGTGGATTCAGCCCACAGTAAGTTCTGGAAGGCCGTTTCAGAGAAAACGAAACCAGACAGAACCACATACATATAGATTGGATGCAGATCCAGTCAGATCGGCCTGTAGATAAAGGCCATCTAGATGTTTACCCAGACAAAGGAAAACAATTTCAAATTCATAGGGGGAACATCAAGAACTGTTAAAGACATCAAAAGGACATTAAAAACAATACAGGGTCATTCCAGACCAGAGATTGCCGTTACCGGCCGTCCCAAAGTAGATTAAAACATAATAACTACCCCGCTGTGCTACAAGCCCACAAAAGTTAAACAAAGACTAACCTTGATTTGGCGGGAGATAAAGGCCTCTTTTGAGAAGCATATCTGGGACCCGGGGTAGCGATCGAAAAAAAGGTTATTCAGCTGGGCTTCTACATCTTTACATCGCCAGCCATCGAAAAACGCAGCCCTATTCAGTGCAGAGTTCGAGTGGAGACAACGGAGGATCGAGGTTCGAGATGGGAGATCTGTTGTGCATGTACCTTTAAGAGAATAACTGGTCTCAGACTGCAGTACCGGCAGTGACCACCCCTGTATAAAAGGCGCTAGAGAGCCTCTGTTTGTTAGTTTCGCTATTAGCTTCCACCAGTAAAGACTTGTTTGTGTTTACTCCTGCTGGTCCGTGTCTCAAACATTCACGGACTTAACACTGGCGACGAGTAAGAAACGAACTTACCTGCAACTTGGCAGCACCTCAGACGACGTTGTTGAAGGTCAGAGCAAGAAGAAAGAAAAAAATTTAAAAAATTGAGTCCAAAGAAACTCGAGAAACGGGCGCCGACCGTCAATCATCGGTTTGAAAACTTGCAGGAGCGACTGTCAAGAGCCAGGTTCGGTTCACCAGTCTGTGGTTTCCCAGCTAGTCGGGCTGGTGGCAGGTAGTGCTCTGATCCTTCCTGGGCTGCGGCGGGCTGAAGCTCGATCGGGTGGCTTTTCAACGGGGCCGGGCAGCGAGTCGGGAGGCAAAGAGAGAGAGGGTGGAGCACGCAGGGCGCGGCCGGTGCTTCAAAGCCGGGCAGCGTTCGGACCTAAGAAGAGGGAGGGAAGTGTCTCAGAGGGTCCGCTCCACGACGGGAAAATAATAAAAGAAAAAGAATCAATATTTAAAGCGCAAGAAACTGTGGAAAGCATCGCTAGCAACAGCGGGGAAGAAGTCAAAGCGCGGGAGTCGCCATTTTGTTAAATCGGGGAAGAAGGCAAAGCGCGGGAGGCGCCATTTTAGATTTGCAAGATGCCGAAGACTGGCTGTATCACTGCTTTTGATAATACATTAGAAGACTGGACCACGTATGTGGAAAGAGTCGAGGTATATTTCGAGGCAAACGAAATAGCGGAGGGGAAAAAGGCATCGATATTGCTAAACTTAATGGGCACTAGAACGTACGGCCTATTGCGGGACCTGATTACTCCAGCCAAACCGAAGGTGAAGAGTTTTAACGAAATTGTTGCTGTCCTACAGGAACACTTAAACCCTGCACTGCTGTTGATAGCAGAAAGATTTAAATTCCACAGGAGAACTCAGCATAAAGATGAGAGCAATACTGAGTATCTTACGGAACTACGCAAGCTATCAAAGCACTGCCAGTTCGGAGCAGGACTGGCAGATACCCTACGGGACAAATTTGTCTGTGGACTCCTGAGTGAAGGAACACAGAAGAAGTTGCTCTCAGAAAAAGAGCTGACGCTAGATAAGGCTTTCAGCGTGGCAGTATCGTATGAAGCAGCAGCCAGGGGAGCTGCAGAAATTCAACAAAAACCACAGGAATACGGCACCCACGAAATGACACGGGGATTTGCAAAATGTTATCGCTGCGGCAGAACTAACCATGACCAGAAGGACTGCTGGTCCAAAGACAAAATATGCAGACAATGCGGGAAGATTGGACACATTGCACGAGTTTGCAGGTCTGGGAAGAAGGCCAGCAACAACAAAAAGGCTACTAAGGAACCGTACAAGAAAGTACAAAAGATGACGGACAGTAGTTCCGAAGACCAGATGAGCGATAGTGAATCCGAGAACAGGAGACTAAGCTGTCTCAAACTTCACAATGTAATCGCAAAAGAGGATCGCTGAACCATTTGAGTCACCCTCACGATAGCAGGGTCCCAATTTAAAATGGAATTGGATACAGGATCAGCGCTAACCGTCATGAATCGACGAGACTACGAGTGGCTATTTTCACACATACCCTTGAGAGAGACATCCATCGTCTTGACGACGTATACGGGGCAAAAAGTATACCCCAGAGGAAAATAAGGATGCCTGTTGAATACATTGGCGAGAAAATACGGAAATTGTATCTCTACATAATGCCAAATGGTGGACCACCGTTATTGGGACGGGAATGGATCAGGAAGATAAACTTAGATTGGCATTCCATTCATGCAATGACGGTGGACGGTAAAAAAGATGAAGATGTCACTCCTGGACGATTGTCAACAATCTTAGCTAACGCCAAAGAGGTATTTCAACAAGAACTGGGCACGCTTAAAGGCGTAACCGCCTCGATAAAAATAGAAGAGAATGCAGTTCCCAAGTTTTTCAAAGCAAGACCGGTACCATATGCAATTCGCCCAGCCGTCGAGGCAGAGCTGGAGGATCTGGAGAAGGCGGGCGTGTTGTCTAAGGTTGACTGGAGCGAGTGGGCGACACCCATCGTTCCTGTCATGAAGAAAACGTTAAGCAATAAGTCCGGAGAGCCAAGGAAGATTCGCATCTGTGGGGATTTCAAGGTGACGGTGAACCCTGTCCTTCACACAGTACAATATCCTCTTCCAAGGATAGAAGACATCTTCGCCTCACTGTGTGGAGGGAAGCGTTTTACAAAATTTGACCTAGGACAAGCATATTTGCAGATGGAGGTTGAAGAGTCCTCTAGGAAGTATCTCACGATAAACACTCACAAAGGTCTTTACCAGTATCATCGATTGGTATTCGGAGTAGCATCGGCTCCGGCGATATGGCAAAGAGCGATGGAACAAGTCCTGCAAGGGATTCCGGGGACTCAGTGTTACTTGGACGACATCCTTGTAACAGGTGAAGATGACAGTGAACACCTTAACAACCTAGAACAATTGCTCACTAGACTACGGGAACATGGGCTGCGAGCCAACCGCCCCAAGTGCGAATTTTTAAAGAAACAGATATCGTATTGTGGCCACGTGATTGATGAAGAGGGGTTACATAAGTCCCCTGACAAAATTGAAGCAGTTGTTAATGTCCCAGCGCCTGAAAATGTGTCGCAACTGAGGTCATTCCTCGGATTGGTGAAATACTATCATAAGTTTTTGCAGAATTTGTCGACAATTTTGCACCCACTGAATGCGCTGCTACGAACGGGGGTAGCATGGAAATGGAGCGATGATTGTAAGCGTGCTTTTCAGAAGAGTAAGGACTTAATCACTTCAAGGGAAGTATTGGCTCACTACAACCCAGCACTGCCGATCAGACTGGCGTGTGATGCGTCTCCCTACGGCATTGGGGCGGTACTGTCACATAAGTTCCTTGATGGGTTAGAGAGGCCGATAGCTTTTGCGTCATGCTCGTTAAATTCTGCTGAGCGTAACTGCGCTCAGATTGACAGAGAGGCCCTCAGCCTAGTGTGGGGGGTGAAGAAGTTCAATCACTACCTGCACGGTCAAAAATTTACTCTACTAACCGATCATCAACCTCTTGTCTCCATTTTCAACCCTCAGAAGGGCGTACCGATAATGACGGCACAACGGCTGCAGAGATGGTCCCTTTTCCTAGGGGCACACCAATATGACATCGAGTACAAAGGAACTAAACAGCATGGAAATGCTGATGGATTGTCACGCCTACCGTTGCCGACAGTGGAAGAAGAAGACCTTGCAGTGGATCCAATGGAGTTATTCCACTCGACCATAGTCGAATGTCTCCCTGTGACGAATGCAAACATAGAAAAGGAAACACGGAATGACCCGACACTATCACGGGTCTATGATTTAACGGTGAAGGGATGGCCAGCAGATGGCGAACCACTGCTGCCAGCATTCTCGCCGAGAAGAGAACAGCTGTCAGTGTGCAGAGGGACCTTGATGTGTGGATCCAGAGTAGTAATTCCACCTAAGTTGATGGATAGAGTATTCAATGAGCTTCATGAGGGTCATCTGGGTGGGGTAAAAATGAAGAACTTAGCCAGAGCGTTTGTGTGGTGGCCGGGAATCGATAGAGAAATCGAAGAGATGACCAAGAGCTGTGCAGGATGCCAGAAGGTCCAAAACGCCCCACCACAAGCTCCTCTGCATCCATGGGAGTGGCCCTCATCTCCATGGCAACGGGTGCACATTGATTTTGCTGGTCCCTTCATGGACTCGATGATTTTAATTGCGGTGGATGCACATTCAAAGTGTCCAGAGGTAATAAAAATGTCCTCAACCACCACGGAAAAAAACTATCACAGTTTTGCGAACCATATTCGCCAGGAATGGGCTGCCTGAACAGATTTGCTCTGACAATGGACCACAGTTTGTGTCTGAAGATTTCCGGAGGTTCTTAAAGAACAATGGCGTTAAGCATTACACATCTGCCCCATATCATCCAGCCACTGATGGATTGGCCGAGAGGTTTTGTAGGATGTGTGCTCCCCGGCTCCAGCACCCCGAGAGGTCGGTGCCTGTCATCGTACGCTCCCATCTGATGACATAAGGCGGGACCACTGCATAACGAATGTGCGCACCCCCCTGAATGACTCCAATGTTCTCCACCCTGTACACCTGGGCGGGTTTTGCTGTGGGACCCAACACCGGCATCCTCACCACTATTCCTATGATAGTGTGATTCGAGCGCCCGCAGTCCACTGGGACTGGGTACGCCTCTGCAGCTAGTCTGAGCTGGCACGGACTTAATGCATTCTCAAAAGGGTGGAGCGCTTGCAAGTGCTTATTGCTGATCCAGGACGGGACCAAACCTTGTTTTAAATCCTCCAGATTACTGCGGCCCTCGCCCAGTAACCACGCCCCGTATAGCACACAAGCCTCGTTCTGTGCTGCCTGATCGGACGCATTCCGATCCTCCCTAATGAGTGCATTTACCGTTCTAGCGTGTTTCTCCAGCTCAGCGATTATCTCTTTTAAGTGTAGTGTCATGGCCTGGTCCTCATGTAGCTCAGAGCCCACTACCTTATTTTCGTCTGTCAGTATGTTCTTTAACTGGGCCTTTAAACCATTAACCTGTGTCTGCAGCTCCATGTTGTCTAGAGCGTTGACAACAGATGTCCCGGTACTAAAAGCAGTGAAAATGTCATTTACAGTACCCCTTCTTTGCCTTCCTACCCGATCCAAAACTTCCTGTGGTGTGGTGTACAATTTGGCTTTGTCGATGTCGGCAAAGTCAAATTCATAAAATTGTCTGAACATCTGGGTTAACAGAACCTGGTACAATTGCTCCGTTTCCTTGGGACACCACTCCGGCAATCGTACCTCAGTGAGGTTTAAAATCACTGAGGCCACCGCGTAGTGTACCCCTTGGTACAGCATCTGACCGGTGGGTACCAATACTAAACTGTTCCCGGGTCCCTTTGTGGTGGTGGGGCACCCTTCCTTCTGGGCTAGTGCTACCGGAATCGTGGGCAGGGGCTTGCGTGGGCGGGTGATGAGTTCAGTGGCGTTTACCGGAATCGGGGAGATTGGGGCTCCGCACGCCCGGGTGCTGACGTCCCACCTCATCCCTTTCCCTTCATCTTGCCACTGCCTCTGGAAAAAGATGGATATGCCTTTGGGGCAAGCGCGCTTCGAACCCCACATGCAGAAATATATCCCTTCATCTGGTTCCCACCATTTGTCCCAACACACTCGTAATTGTCCGTGAGTCCCTGTAATTGTCCGATGGGTATTGTTACCCAGTCGCTCCCACTCGATTGTAGAGTTCTTCATATTCTTTCCCAACTTTCGGAGCCACCACCATCTACTTAGCGGTACGTTCCCATTACACACCAAACAGATCCTCTTTCCCACGGTAACGCTGACTCTGGGTGCAATGATCCTCACTCGAGGGCACATTAACGAAGTCTCTTGGTAGGCAAACCCGGATTTGCTGGAGTATTCTGTAGAATTCGACCCCAGCCATCCTGGCCATCTCCCTTGGTGGAAGTAGGTGGCGGTTTCCTCAACCTCTCGCTTCCCCATCCCATCCGTCGCGATGGGGGCTGTGTCCCCGGAGCACCCGAACACGATGACGTCCTTGGTGCGGCCTCGGTAGGCCAACCCGCACCCAATCGCCGCGAGCACCACGAGAATCCTCTCCATTGTACTCCTGGTTTCTGTAACCAATAAGATGATGTAGCCAGGCTCCCAATAGGTGCTGGCCTAATTAAACGGACGCTCGGGTCCCCTGACCCTGCTTCCAAACAAACACACACACTGGGCAGACTCCGAAAACTACCTTTTAAAACATCCCCATCATCTTAAACTTTACATGCCTTAAATCAACATTAAAATTACTTAACTTAACTTATCATTACCTAAAACTTATGTACAGCGCCGCCCTCCTTCGGGCGGCCTACCTAATTCCTGTGAGGGCTGCAGCGTGCCGCTCCCTGTGGCGGGGCTGCACTGACCTTCGGCTTTGATCCCCCGCAGCCTGTCGTTGCTGAACGGGAATCGTGTCTTTCCTGAGCTCTCTGAAGTCGCCGTCTACTGGGAGTGGGTGACTCGGGCCAAGATTTTACAGGCTGAGGCGTTCGGGTCGACCTACAAGGGAGCGCCTTGGGCGAGGCTCCCAGGGCTAACGGACCGGGGATCGGGACCTTCACCGTCGCAGCCTGTGGTCCCACCACAGCTGCCGGTTCCGGCTCCCCTCCCTCAGGCTCCGCCCCCCCGGGCCGGAATCTGTGGCATCCGACTCCCCTCCACCTGTCCCCACAGGTGGTGAGTCTCCGCCTCCAATCCCTACCTCCCCTACGCTCGAGTCGAGGGCGGAACCTCCGTCCTCCGACTCCTCCTCCTCCAGAATCATGTCGAGGGCGGGACCTTGTTGTTCGGGTCCCTCCTCGTCCGAGTCCCTGGCCATCGGGGAAGCCTCCCAGGTGGGTGGGATGGCTCCTCCCCTCAAGCAGGCTGCAACGCCAGCTTGTGTGGTCTGTGGTTCTTTACTTGCCTCAGGCTTATTGCTTTTACTCTCAGACCTGGCTTTCCCTGCTGGTTCTTTTGCACCTGGCTTAAACAGTTTACACTGGTCATGAACCATTTTAAAAACCCTTAGCTGACCCTCTAAACTGCCAGCCCTTGCTGTTAACCTGGTGTTCTCCTCCCTTAAAACCTGCTCAACTAACTTAGCCTCCGCAACCTGGCACCACAGGTATTCCTCCATTTTACAGGAGGTCTCTTCCTGTGCATGTCTTTCTAGAGGACACAGGTCGACAGGCTGCGCTGGCTCTAGTCAATTGGGCACAACTCTCGGGGTTACGGGAACGACAAGGCCGGTGGTGACAGCTATTTTCCCCTGCGAAATCATCAGAGACCGCATTGTCTCTAAAATCGATTCAATCGCAGCGGGATCCACAACTGCACCAGCTCCTGGTGCTGCGGCAGGAGCTACGGTTTGGTTTTGGGCTGGTGCTGAGGGAGCTTTTCCCTTTAAATCCTTCCAGGGATTTTTACAGTCCCGGCGCCAGTGACCTTCCTTCCCACACCCGTAACAACTACTCTTGGCTTGGGGAGGGCGATTCCCCTCCTGATGCCATTCTCTTTTAACAGGAGCTGCAGGCCTCACCTCATGCACCTTTCCCTTCGGGGAAGGCATTTCCCTACTCCTGCTGTTCCTGTAACCTATCGTGAGCTGATCTAGTACTATCTCCTCCGTGGAGCGGGGGTTATTGGGGTCAAACCATGTTTTGGCCTGCTCCCTCACCTGAGGCAAGCAATTGGTGACCAGGCACCGGAGCCAATGAGCCCTTTGGCCATCGTCCAGCCCGTTCCGGGTCGGCCCGCCCGGGCAGCTGCGCCGATACACTGACCACAACCTTCCGGCGAAAACCCGTGGGGGCTCTCCCTCTAGCTGTACCGTCCTACCCAATCGGAGGAACGGATTTCTGTCATCTTCCCCCATAACCTGCAGGACCTCGTCCCGTAAGTCCTCATACACCCCGTGTCCTCTCTTGCTCTCGTCAGAGAGACACTGGAGTACTGAGCTGTCCAGGGAGAACAGCAGCATTTTACACTGTTCGGCCCCATCGCAGTCATTAACTGCTGCGGTCTGCTCCACGTCCCTAAAATGGACGAAGGGATCTCCTGACTCGGAGAGTTTTGGGATGTGACTTATCATTGCCCTTAGCTGTTGTGCGCTGTGGGGCATTATGATCTGATTCATGAGGGGTCCGTCCTCGCCATTGTTATCGTTCGGACCGAGCCTCCGGTGTCGAACGGGACACAGCGGTACAAGCTTCGACTCTACTACCTGGGGTTGCTCTACCCTCGGAACCTCTTCGACTAACTTCACCGTTTCCTTCCCCTCATCCCAAGACTCACTATAGCTGGGAGGTGCCGACGGCATGGTGGTTGGTACCACAACTGCCTCTTGCGGAATCGGTCTTTTGGATTCCTTGGCTAACAGTAGCTGGCTCGCTGGTGGGTTTATGAGACACACCAAGCCGTTTGCCTTCGCTAGGGCCGTTCTCAGGTCCTCTAGTTCCCTTTGGCAAGCGCTATGGTCGGCGTTCTCAGACCTATCCTCGATGGCCATCTTGTATGCTGCCCTAGCTCCCAGAATACTCTCCTCCTGTGCCTCTACCTGCTGAGCTAGGCGGAAACACCTGTCCCTTATTCTTCCTTCACTGGCCTTGGCCTCAATGACTTGACACTCCAAGTAATCTATCTTGGTCTCATGGCGATGGGTTACGGATTGGCGTTCCTGATTCAGCGCGTTGAGCGACTCAATCAGTTTCTTTCCTCCCGCAACCTTTCCCTCTACTTCTGCTAGTAACCCTTTTATCTGGGCCGTCTGTGCGACAACGACTTGGTCCAAAAGCTGGACTTGCTTCTTGTAGCACATCAGCCAGACTGCCTTTTCTACAGATCTTTTGTGCTCTTTGCTTTCTGTCCACTTGGTGGCTGCATCTAGCGGGCGCCTATCTCTTAATAGGTCAGATATCCACTGTTTTGTAAGGTTTACCTTCCCAAAAACATAATCCGCTATTCTCTCATCCATCACATTTCGTTTATTCAGACCTTGATCTAAAACACTACATTCCTGCTGCCAAGGTCCTGCTGTGGTCGCCATCTCTGTGGGGGGTTTCTCTTGCTTGCTCTGGTCTCCTGCCAGGCTTCTTGCAATAATTACCCGTGAGTGGTTCGACCCACTCGCCCCTACGGTTCTCGACCTTGGACTTAGGTGCAGGAAGCTGTAGTGCAGAAAAACTCAATAGACCAAGTCGAATAGCACGAAATGGATGCCTTTATTGAACAGTTTGCAACATTATAAAATACATGTCATATGCATAAATTAAAGAAACTACAAGCATGCACACATCTATAAACTTAACTCTATGGAAATGGGGAACACACGGCACATCGTAAAAGGGGTAACACATTACAACTACCCTTAACCCCCTCCCCTAGACCTAAACTAAGTTTCGACTTGAGGAACTCGGGATCATGCTCACCACTTTAAGAATTGCGAAAAGGGGTTTGCAGCCTTTCGACACAGCTTTCCGTCGTCACGTGGGTTTGGAAAGTTCTGGCGCAGCTTGTTTTCCTCTTGGTTCTCCTGCGATGTAGGCAGCCGGTACAGCCTTGGTGAGCGCTCGCCACGGATGAATCCGTTACCGACGTGACTTTAAGAACTGGATGCACATGGGTGAATCCATTACCGATGTGATGTTGAGACACTGGAGTGCCGGGCCCTGAGTGTCTTCTTCTCCGGCCTGGGTCGTCGATCTCCCGATGGTCTTCCTCGGGGCGGGACGCTGGTCCCAAAAAGCTTTCTTTATGCAGTCATAATGTCCTTCTGAGGGTGTCTTCTTCTTCGGCCTGGGTCGTCGATGATCTCCCGACAAATGTACCCGGGCCACCCTCGTCGTCTTCTCGTCGTGGCCGGGCCTTGCCTGCCCGAACACCGAACACGGTCCGAACCGAAATGCTGCTTAGTTCCGATGGAGTCTGTCCCGAAGCGTACCGATGGAGAACTCACTAAAAGTACCGTAGAAGTTCCGAAGCTACTCCGAAGCGTTGAGCATACTTCCCGAAGCTACTGATGGACTTTTTTCAATCCACAGTTATACCTTTTTGGAACATTCTTATCTCCCGCCAAATCATAGTCCTGTCTTTGTAATAATTTTGGCAGGCAGAACTCTCTGCAGGGGTGTTTTGTCTTCATAACGGGAGTCGGTGATAGCTTAACTGGCCTTCCTGGGCCGATAATGTCTTTGCTTTGTCACCGTAACTCGGTTTGTATATTGATCGGTCTGGAGATGGCCCTGATGGCTGTTAAACGGCTGTTCCTTTGTACAGTACATGGTATAAAGTGTTCATTCAATTGTCCGCCCATTTCTTGATGGGCCTCATCCTGCTACCCAAATCTGTCCTGTACTTATAATCTAATCAATATGTATACTCAGTTCCATGAGTTTCGGTTTCCCGAAACTGGTTTTTCGCGGGCTTTAATATCCTCAATCCACAAGCCTGTCTGGCTTGCAGTAACAGAAATTCAAACGGTCCCAGAAGCTGGTCACGAGGGCTGGCGGCCATTTTGTGTGCCCTTTTATCAAAGGTTTCTCTGTACAAGCTTCTTTTTGGTCAATAAAGCTGTCTTATTAACTCTGATTTCTTGCGTAATTACTTATGAAAATTTCGCGAATCTTACAGTTTGTCCAAACATTCAAGAAGGCTATCAAGGCAATGTGTAATGAAGATATACCCCTACAACACAAGGTGGACAACTTCTTGTTTGCCTACCGGAATGCGACACATGCAGTTACCAACCAAACTCCAGCCATGATGTTCTTCAATCGAAGACTATGATGCCGCTTGGATTTGGTTAAGCCAAACGTCCGAAGAGATGTGGAGAACAAGCAGTTTCAGAATATGAATGGAAGGCCGACCAGGAGTTTTAAGATAGGTCAACCAGTTTTGGCCCGGGACTACCGCACTGAGAAATGGCAGCCAGGAACGATTTGTACACGACAAGGACCTCTCATGTATACCGTGGACATTGGGGAGAGCATTGTAAGACGCCATGCTGACCAGATTCTAGAGTCACTGGAAAACGTCAACTCCACACCATGATCTGATACACCTGGTAATGAAATTGACATTCCAGTTGCAGCTAACGCAGAACCGGTAATATTGGAAGCAGTTGAACCAAACAAAGACATTGATCCCGACGCGGCATTGCCAGAAGAACCTGAGGCATTATCCAGACAGATTCAGGAAGCCTCCTCAAAGACTGAACTTATAATTGCTTAAACTTAACCAATGTATCTAGCAACAGTAATTGTGATTGTAATTCGTTATCATTTAGTTGTTAAATGAATGTTATGTACTGTTTATCTAAAAGGGGAGGAATTGTTGTGTATGTACCTTTAAGAGAATAACTGGTCTCAGACTGCAGTACCGGCAGTGACCACCCCTGTATACGAGGCGCTAGAGAGCCTCTGTTTGTTCGTTTCGCTATTGACTTCCACCAGTAAAGACTTGTTTGTGTTCACTCCTGCTGGTCCGTGTCTCAATCATTCACGGACTTAACAAGATCAAGTCAGCATCTAGCCCCGGGGTAACTGTCGGGAGATCATCGACCAACCCCGGGATGCTGACGAGACAGGAAGAGACCTATATGAAAATGGTCAAACAGTCGGTCTCTCCCCGCACCGACTTCCAGGCCTGCTGACATCCAGCCTGTCCGTGATCTTCACCTTGAGGGAGGAGAAGGTGTGTCGCAGCCCGCTGCGTTCCGCTGACCACATGGAGACAGGACGCCTGAAAGGATCAAAAAGCAGACCTTTTTCAGAACGCTATACTTTCCAACTGGATTGGTGAGCATGTTTCTGGCCCCTCATAATCTGATCCAGCTAGGCTTAGGGGGTGGGCATTTTTGGGTATAATTAACAATGAGTTGTTGTCCCTCGATGTTCCGTGTGTTTCCCCATTTTGTAAAGTATAATATGCCTGTATATATCTTAGCCAGTACTGTATTATGATTTGTTTTTCCCTCCCATGTACCTTATCGGCTTGCAGTTTGATTTGTTCCATTATGCAATAAAGCTTCATTTCGTTTTCATTAAACCTGGTCTATAGAGTTTTCTCTGCATTGTAGTTCCTGCCTCAAATCCAGTGTCTAGAACCTAAGGGGCGAGTGGGTCGAACCACTCAAGGTTTTACGGTGCAAGAGAGAGGGAGGCCTCTGGAGAGAGAGAGAGAGAGAGACCTCTGCGATCTAAGAAAACCCCTTACAGGGCCGAATGGCCTACTCCTGCTCCTATCTTCTATGTTTCTATGGGGATAAAATTATGAAAGATTTTGATAGAGTGGATAGAGAGAGAATTTTTCCACTTGTAGGGACGAGCACAACTAGAGGCCCTCAATAAAAGACAGTCACTGGGAAATCCAACAGGAAATTCAGGAGAAACTTCCTTACCCAGAGAGTTCTGAGAATGTGGAACTCACTCCCACAGGGAGCGGTTGAAGCCAGCAGTATAGACACATTTAAAGGGAGGCTGGAGAAACATATGAGGGAGAAGGCAACAGAGGGTTATGCTGACAGATTTAGATAAGGAATGATGGGAGAAGGCTCGAATGGGGCATGAACCATGGACTGGTTATGTCGAATGGCCGGTTTCTCTGTCTATCTATCTTATGTAATGTAATCCTATTTAAACCTGTGCCAGTAACTATGCTTTCATTCTACGAGGAATGACTCTCCCTGGTTGGCCTATTACACTTTTTCCAATCAGGGAGTGTACGCGCTTATTGTCGGCTGCGTTGCTGAATTTGGCAAATGCAAAACTGCGTCTTAAGTCATGCTGCTCTATATATAATTTGTTTTATATTCCACAAAACATGCAAATGCACAAAATGATGTATTAATGCTAATCCTTTTGTAATACCTGTCTGTTTACAGCCAAGGCACTGGTGGAAAAGGACAAAGGTAAATATTTCGTTATAACAGCAACGATATGGTGTGTGATTTGGTCGCCTTATCTGAGGAAGGATGTTCTTGCCATGGTGGGAGTGCAGCAAAGATTCACCAGACTGAGACCTGGGATGGCAGGAATGACGTATGAGGAGAGATTGGGTCGATTGGGCTTGTACTCGCTGTGTAATGTATATACCTTTAAGGGGGGAACTATCTTTTACAGCTCATGTATACTGCAGTACCGGCAGTGACCACACCTGTCTATAGCACTGAGTAGTAATCTGTACAGATCAGTTCCAGTGTGAGCCACGTTTAGTAAACACCTGTTGTACCGTTCTCCTGCAGTCTGTGTCTTATTATACACGGACACAACATGCTGGAGTTTAGAAGAATGAGAGGGGATCTCATTGAAACTTATAAAATTCTAACAGGACTGGACAGACTGGAGGCAGGAAGGATGTTCCCGATGGTCGGGGAGTCCAGAACCAGGGGTCACAGTCACAGGATAAGGGGTAAGCCATTTAGGGCAGAGATGAGGAGGAATTTCTTCACCCAGAGAGTGGTGAACCTGTGGAATTCTCTACCACTGAAGGCAGTAGAGGCCAATTCATTAAATATATTCAAGAAGGAGTTGGATATATTTCTTAAGGCTAAAGGGATATGGGGAGAAGGCAGGGACAGGGTACTGAGTTTGGATGATCAGCCATGATCTCCTTGAATGGCAGAGCAGGCTCGAGGGACCGAATGGCCTACTCCTGCTCCTATCTTCTATGTTTCTATGTTTCTATGTGATATTGGACCGGGCGTAGAGATTCGGATCGGGCGCGGGGATGCAAAACGGTCAGTAGTGGATCAGCCTGTCGCTTTGTGCAGCACCTGATACTGAATATCAGGCGCTGGGTATAACTGGCTGCCTATGCTCTACCGCACGTTTGCGCCAGCGTCAGAGGCGAATTTCTAAGCCATTGTTTTTACAGAGCGCCTTTATCGTAGTCAAACATTTGTAAGATTAGGATCACAGGCTCACACACAGATTACCCAACAGGGCTTTAGAAGTTGTAAGGCTTTTATTAAAGAACTAGGGGGGGAAATTCAGTTGTTTGCGCCTCCCGTTAGCACCTTAAGAGGGCGCCAATTGGGGCGCAACACAACTAGCGCCCGGGCGCGGCGATGTTTGTGCCGCTTGCGAAATTAGTAGACATTTTGCGGCGGCGCTAAACACTACCGCCACGATCTCCTGCGCCGGCAGATCGTGACGTCAGTCGATTGCGCAATGTCCAGTTAGTGCCCCCGGGCTGGATATTGAGTGGCGCCCCCTCTGCCTTACCGCCTGCCGCTAGCATCGACAGGTTGAGGGGAGCATTATGCTGTCAGAAAGGGACTGGGGGAGCGCTATCTAAAGGGGACCGCTTCCTGCCCTTTTTTTGTCGGTGACATTTTTGCACCACGCATTCTGAGAGAGAGAGAGAGAGAGAGAGACTTCTGGAGAGATTCAACGCTGTGTGAAGGAGTTTTGGGTACTGACCAGCACTTTGCAGGTTTATTTTGATTTGCCCTTCCTTGCTTCACCAGCGCTCTGAGGTAGCACCTCGCTCCTCGGCCTTTGCGCCTTAAAACAGGTGTGAAGCGCCTGATTTAGCGCTCCAATCACCTCCAGGGGCGAGAAAAGCCAAGTTTGCTGTCGGAGGCGATAATTAGAGCCAGGTGCTGAACTTTGCGCACGGCCGATAACGGCGCCCCAAATGGGACGATACTGAATTTTTCCCCCAAGGTCTTATAGAGGTTGCAGCATTGATTTAACCAGAATAGTACTAGTGGATGTGCGACTTCATTTGTGTAGAGATACTGGAGAAGATGGACTTCTTGTCCTTAGAGTAGAGAGATTTAAGAGGAGGTATTCCAAATGACGTGTTCTTTTATTCGTTTATGGGATCTGGACCTCGCTGGCAAGGCCAGCATTTAATGCCCATCGCTAATTGCCCTTGAGAAGGTGGTGGTGAGCCACCTTCTTGAACCGCTGCAGTCCGTGTGGTGAAGGTACTCCCACAGTGCTGTTAGGGAGGGAGTTCAAGGATTTTTGACCCAGTGACGATGAAGGATCGGTGATATCCTTCTAAGTCGTGATGGTGTGTGACTTGGAGGGGCACTTGGAGGTGATGGTGTTCCCATGCGCCTGCTGCCCTTCTCCTTCTAGGTGGAAGAGGTCGCGGGTTTGGGAGGTGCTGCCGAAGAAGCCTTGGCAAGTTGCTGCAGTGCATCTTGTGGATGGTACACACTGCAGCCACGGTACGCCGGTGGCGGAGGGAGTGAATGTTTAAGGTGGTGGGTGGGTTGCCAATTAAGCGGGCTGCTTTGCCCTGGATGGTGTCGAGCTTCTTGAGTGTTGTTGGAGCTGCACTCATCCAGGCAAGTGGAGAGTATCCCATCACACTCCTTACTTGTGTCTTGTAGATGGTGGAAAATCTTTGGGAAGTCAGGAGGTGAGACACTCGCTGCAGAATACCTAGCCTCTGACCTGCTCTTGCTGCCACGGTATTTATGTGACTGGTCCAGTTAAGTTTCTAGTCAATGGTGACTCCCAGGATGTTGATAGTGGGGGATTCATTGATGGTAAGACAATTGAATGTCAAGGGGAGATGGTTAGGCTCCCGCTTGTTGGAGATAGTAATTGCCTGACACTTCTGTGGCGCGAATGCTCCCTGCCAGTTATCAGCCCACGCCTGAACGTTGTCCAGGACTTGTTGCATGCGGGCATGGACTGCTTCATTATCTGAGGTGTTGTGAACGTATTGCTTTGACAGAGTAAATAAGGAGATATTTCTCCAGTGGCAGTTGTTTCAATAACCAAAGTATACAAAGGTGATCGCCAAAAAACTAGAGGCAACGTGAGCAAAACCAAAGAACGCAGCGAGTTGAGTCAATTATTTCCTCACAACTATAGTTTACCTTCCATCGTACCATCTTGACCGATTCGACAATTTGCATTTCCGACCGTCTTGATGCACTTCTAGAATGTGACGCTGAAATTTCAGATGAATGTGAATTTGTCCAAATCGATGCTTTGTAAAACCTGATCCAGCCAGACAGCTACGCCATTCATCTGCTGACCTTACACTGAGGTTCAGCGCAGAATGGGCCAACTCCTTGAAAGAACTATCCAAATAGGGAAAGTTTAAATCGGGAACTCGGACGCATGTTGACTGATTTCACAGGGAGATATTCATACATAGAAACATAGAAACATAGAAGATAGGAGCAGGAGTAGGCCATTCGGCCCCTCGAGCCTGCTCCGCCATTCAATGAGATCATGGCTGATCATCCAAATTCAGTACCCTGTCCCTGCTTTCTCCCAATACCCCTTGATCCCTTTAGTCTTAAGAAATATATCTAACTCCTTCTTGAATATATTTAATGAATTGGCCTCCACTGCCTTCTGTGGTAGAGAATTCCACAGGTTCACCACTCTCTGGGTGAAGAAATTCCTCCTCATTTCTGTCCTAAATGGCTTACCCCTTATCCTTAGACTGTGGCCCTGGTTCTGGACTCCCAGGCCATCGGGAAAATCCTTCCTGCATCTAGTCTGTCCAGTCCTGTCAGAATTTTGTAAGTTTCAATGAGATCCCCTCTCATTCTTCTAAACTCCAGTGAGTATAAGCCCAATTGACCCAATCTCTACTCATAGGTCAGCCCTGCCATCCCAGGTATCAGCCTGGTGAATCTTCGCTGAACTCCTTCCATGGCAAGAACATCCTTCCTCAGATAAGGCGAACAAAACTGCACACAATACTCAAGATGTGGTCTCACCAAAGCCCTGTACAACTGCAGCAAGACATCCTTGCTCCTGTACTTGAACCCTCTTGCTACAAAGGCCAACATACCAATTGCCTTCTTAACCACCTGCTGCACCTGCATGCTTACCTTCAGCGACTGGTGCACAAGGACACCCAGGTCTCATTGCACTTCCCTTTCTCCCAATCTATTGCCATTCAGATAATAATCTGCTTTCCTGCTTTTGACACCAAAGTGGATAACCTCGCATTTATCCACATTATACTGCATCTGCCATGCTTCTGCCCAATCACCCAACCTGTCCAAATCATAGTGGAGTTTCTTGGCATCCTCCTCACAGCACACACACCCACCCAGCATTGTGTCGTCTGCAAACTTGGAGATATTACATCTAGTTCCCTCGTCTAGGTCATTAATATATATTGTGAATGGCTGGGGTCCTAGGACCGATCCCTGCGGTGCCCCACTAGTAACTGCCTGCCACTCGGAAAAAGACCCATTTATACGCTGCTCAGGAGATGTGAGAGGGCCGTGAAATTCGTCGTGAGTGGGGACACAGGCAGTCTCGAATTTGCTAACATTTATTGAACACGCACGACATTCATTTATTATCAAGTCAATGGAACAGATTATATGGCGGGGCAAAAACAAGACCCTCTTTTAGCATCCAATCCCAATATCACCCAGGGGAAGTGTGAGGCATTTTTCCAAAATAAAATATGTAAAAATGGCACAGCCTTATACGACACTCCGTGCAATATGTGAGACAATGGCTGAACAATTTTGTGTTGTTTCGCTTTTAAGAGATAGACAATCTAAGAAGAAAACTGGATGATGCAGGTGAGCAAAATGATTTCAACCTGAACGATTTGCGCTATACCTCACTCTGAGTTCACTCGCCATTGAAGACAAGTTGCACGTGTGTATCATGGAAAGGAACATCCTGCCGGGTGTTCAGTGGGTGGCCTCTGCTCTAGCCTCCGCCGAAGCAGCATTGCATCCCCGAGCATCTCAATTTTCGCCCACCTTAGAAATATACTCCCAATTGTCCCAGAAATTGGGGTCGGAGGCTTCCCGCGGGTGCAAGCCTCCGACCTGCACTTACCTAGCATGCCGGCCGTTGAGCTGTGGGCCCGCATGGGATTCCGATCCTGGGCTTCCTCCAACAGCCGGCGCAGAGTGCTTGTGTATCCCAGGGGCGCAGTTAGTTCGAAGTGTCCCCTGGGATAACGTGGGCCATGGAGAGCCAATGGTAGCAGGGAATGCCCATTTATAAAATTGACAGGAAGACCTGTCAAAACTATAAATTCAAATCAGTCCCAAAACTTAATTAAAACTTCAAATACATTTTTAAAAAATCACATTTTTAAAATAACTATTAATTACATAAAATAAAAATTTTAAACAATAATTGAATTTTTTGAAAAAATTACATTTTCTAACAGGGCTAAAAATAAACTTACCTTTCTTTAAAGTATTTAAAAATAATAAACCTGTGTAAAAAATGTTTTAATTTTACTTAATTCACCACTTACCTTGTTAAAAGCAGGCCGTGCGACTGCTTTTTAAAAAAGTGTAACTGCTGGAGACTCACCCTCCCGGAGAAACCTGCAAAAAAAATGGAAGTTCCAGGCGTACGCGCTGCTTCTCCGGCGCACGCGTTCGACCTGTGAACCCCTTCCTTTAAGGGAATGGAAGTTCCGGTTTCCCGCGCAGCGCATGCACGAAACCGCCACTTTCTTTGGGCCTACGCGTGAGTACCCAGCGTGTGCTCACCCGTAGGGGACCCGAAGTTCTGGGCCTAGACTAATGTCAAACGGAAACTCGAAATCTTTTTGGAAGCATTCACATAGAATGACAGAGAATGTACAGCACAGCAGCTGGCCATTCTGCCCATACCGATGTTCATGGTCCATATGCGTCTCCTCCCACACTAATTAATCCAACCCTATCAGGATATCGTCCTATTCCTTTCTCCCTCATGTGTGTATCTAGCTTCCACCAGAACGCATCGATGCTCTTTTTCACAACCACTCCATGTGGTTGCAAATCCAACATTCTAACCACCGTCTCGATAAAGATGTTTCGCTACAAATGCTTACTGGATTCATTAGTGATGACCTTATGTGTACGGACCCAAGTTTTGTACTCCCCACAATTGGAAACATCTTCTCAACTTCTACCCTATCAAACCCCTTCACAAATTTCAGTTTGTCTATCTCGCCTTATTTAATTAGCAGGCCCGATATTGGATTTCTGGTTTCCACGAACAATTCTATTACAATAAAAAAAACTGAAGATACAGGAAATACTCAGCAGGTCAGGCAGCATCGGTGTGGAGCGAAACAGAGTTAATCTTTCATAGAAACATCAAAACATAGAAGATAGGAGCAGGAGTAGGCCATTCGGCCACTCGAGCCTGCTCCGCCATTTAATGAGATCATGGCTGATCATCCAAATTCAGTACCCTGTCCCTGCCTTCTCCCCATATCCCTTGATCCCTTTAGCCTTAAGAAATATATCTAACTCCTTCTTGAATATATTTAATGAATTGGCCCCAACTGCCTTCTGTGTTAGAGAATTCCACAGGTTCATTGCTCTCTGGGTGAAGAAATTCCTCCTCATCTCTGTCCTAAATGGCTTACCCCTTATCTTTAGACTGTGGCCCCTGGTTCTGGACTCCCCCGCCATCGGGAACATCCTTCCTGCATCTAGTCCGTCTAGTCCTGTTAGAATTTTATAAGTTTCAATGAGATCCCCTCTCATTCTTCTAAACTCCAGTGAATATAAGCCCAATTGACCCAATCTCTCCTCATACCTCATTCCTGCCATCCCAGGTATCAGTCTGGTGAATCTTCACTGCACTCCCTCCATGGCAAGAACATCCTTCCTCAGATAAGGCGACCAAAACTGCACACAATACTCAAGGTGTGGTCTCACCAAGGGCCTGTACAACTGCAGCAAGACATCCTTGCTCCTGTACTCGAATCCTCTCGTTATGAAGGCCAACATACCATTTGCCTTCTTAACCGCCTGCTGCACCTGCATGCTTACCTTCAGCGACTGGTGCACAAGGACACCCAGGTCTCGTTGCACTTCCCCTTCTCCGAAACTATTGCCGTTCAGATAATAATCTGCCTTCCTGTTTTTGCCACCAAAGTGGATAACCTCGCATTTATCCACATTATACTGCATCTGTCATGCATCTGCCCAATAACCCAACCTGTCCAAATCATACTGGAGATTTTCGGCATCCTCCTCACAGCATACACGCCCACCCAGCTTTGTGTCATCTGCAAACTTAGAGATATTACATCTAGTTCCCTTCTCTAGATCATTAATATATATTGTGAATAGCTGGGGTCCAACGACCGATCCCTGTGGTACCCCACCAGTTACTGCCTGCCAATCGGAAAAAGACCCGTTTACTCCAGCTCTTTGCTTCCTGTCTGCCAACAAGTTCTCTATCCAAGTCAGTACCTTACCCCCAATCCCATGTGCTTTAACTTTACACGCTAATCTCTTATGCGGGACCTTATCGAAAGCCTTTCAGATCGATGAACTTCCCTCAGAACCTCAGACCTATTATGTTACCTGCCATCTTCTCTTTCTCTATATCTCTCATGTTCATTTTTAGCATAAAATGAATCTCTTGGCGATCCCTTTAAACTAAAGATTTCTTAAAAGTTGCTGGGAGGGCAGTCACAAAAATGAACATGGAATGCTGGCATATTAGCAGAAGTGATCAGTGTTTCATTTGAAATTCTTAACACTTCTGATAAAACATGTGTGTCCGGAAGCCTCGCCATTTCGTGCTAAATAGAAAGCAGAATAATTACAATGTGTCAAGCATTTTGACATAGAGTTAGCAGGCATTTCTTCCATTTTAATAAGTCTAATTGGTATATTTATATACTGGTTTGCATTTGATCCACACATATTTTTTGATCAGATTACACTCTCAATTCAAGGAGGGTGAAAATGAATCTTGGCCGGTCGAATAAACAGGCACCACTGCATCGGACAGGCTGTTTGATGCCCGCTTGATTTCCATTACATTGAAGTCAATGCGACTGAATACCAGACTCCAAAATGATCCCACCACCAAACGCATCTTCCCCTCCCCCCCCCTTTCAGCATTCTGTAGGGACCACTCCCTCCGAGACACCCTAGTCCACTCCTCTATCACCCCCAACAGCCCTTCCCCTTCGCCTGGCACCTTCCCGTGCAAGCACAGGAGATGTAACACCTGCCCCTATACCTCCCCCCTTCCCACTGTCCAGGGTCCCAAACACCCCTTCCAGGTGAAACAGCGATTTACTTGTACTTCTCGCAATCTAGTATACTGTATTCGCTGCTCACGATGCAATCTCCTCTACATTGGGGAGACCAAACGCAGATTGGGTGACCGCTTTGCGGAACACCTCCGTTCAGTCCGTATGGGTGACCCCGAGCTTCCGGTCGCCTGTCATTTTAATTCACCGCTCCATTCCCACTCGGACCTCACCGTCCTTGGCCTCTTGCATTGTTCCACGGAAGCTCAATGTAAACTCGAGGAACAGCACCTCATCTTCCGATTAGGCACTTTGCAGCCTTCCGGACTCAATATCGAGTTCAACAATTTCAGATCATAACCTCGGCCCCTATTACTTTTTTACTTATATTTTTTTCCACCCCTTTGTTTTGGGTCCTCCCTTCCCCCACCCCCTTTCCTTTTTTTCTCTCTCCCACATGGCAGCCGTCTCTCATCCTGCCAGTACACTTCACACCTAATCTCAGCTGTCTTTTGTCTCCACTGGCCTATTACCATCTCGTCTGGTTTTAAATACCTTTTAATGTCTCTTTTACTTCTTTTGTTCGATCGCAGCCCTGCCTTCGATCTATTTTATTTCCTTTCCAGTTTTGAAAAAGGATTTCGACCCGAAACATCAACTCAAATTTCTCTCCATGGATGTTGCCTGACCTGCTGAGTTTTTCCAGCATTTTCTGTTGTTATTTCGAATTTCCAGCATCTGCAGTATTTTGCTATCATACTAGTGTTTGGTTCACTGCCACACCTCTTCTACGAATGCCTACCTTGAAGAAGTTCTGCTCTTCTCTTCGACGGGATCTCCGTTTGGCTCTTCAACCTTGTTCATCTTCATTACTTTCAGTTTCCCTTCTCGTGTTTGATCAGGTATCTGCCAAGACTCGGTTTCACAGCCACATCATTTTCCTCAGCAACTGTCTCCGGTTCCGACTTATTCCATGTGGATTCCAATTAAACTTCCACCCTTCGTGTTTCGGATCCACCCAGGATTACAAATATCTCCAAGATATTCATCGTTCCTCGAACTACTGCTCTCGCCGCATCCTGAGATCCACGCTCAACGCCATGCGGTGCCACATGAACACCTCGACCTCTCTCTATCTCAAAGCTGTCCGGGTCCACAGTTCCATTTCATCCTTCGACTCATCCGACGCTTCAACAAAAAACTTTTTTTCTTCCTTTCCGCTGTCAAGGATCGCAAGCTTCATCAACTCTTGGACACCAACGCCCCTCCGGAACCTTCTTCCCCTTCACTTTCCTCTGACCCCCCTTCTCCCAATCTCACCCCCTGCCGCGTTTTCACTGTCCCCTCTGACCTTCCCCTCTCTGACCCCAAACGATCAGTCCTCAGCAAAGGCCTGAGCTTCATCCCCTTACGCCCCCACCTCAATGAATTTCGAGCTCGGCACGATGTTGAGCTCTTTTTCCACCGCCTTCGTCTCCGTGCCCACTTCTTTGGACAGGAGTCTTCCCCCCACAAGACTTACCCTTTCTCCTGCTTGCAGAATTCCCGTTCTATCTGGACCCCTCCCCCTGGCCTCTTACCCTCTCTAGATCTTTTCATCGCTAACTGCCGCCATGACATCGGCCGTCTCCATTTCTCTGCTCCCCTCACTCACTCCAACCTACATCCCTCTGAACTTGCAGCACTCCATTCTCTTAGATCCAACCCCGACATTGTCATTAAACCCGCTGACAAGGGTGGTGCTGTTGTTGTTTGGCGAACTGACCTCTACCTAGCGGAAGCTGAACGCCAACTCTCCGACACTTCCTCCTACCTCCACCTGGACCATGACCCCACTACCGAACATCAAATCACCGTTTCCAAGACTGTCACTGACCTCATCTCCTCTGGAGATCTTCCCCCCGCTGCCACCAACCTCATAGTTCCCCAACCCCGCACAACCCGCTTCTACCTCCTTCCCAAGATCCACAAACAGGACTGCCCTGGTAGACCAATCATTTCAGCCTGTTCTTGCCCCACGGAACTTATCTCTTCCTATCTCGACTCTATCTTTTCTCCCCTTGTCCAGTCTCTTCCCACCTACATCTGCGACTCTTCGGACGTCCTCCGCCACTTTAACAGTTTCCAGTTTCCTAGCCCCAACTGCTTCCTTTTCACCATGGACGTACAATCCCTCTACACCTCCACCCCCTCACCAGGATGGCCTGAGGTCGCTCCGCTTCTTCCTTGAACAGAAGCCCGTCCAGTCCCCATCCACCACCACCCTCCTCCGCCTGGCTGAACTTGTTCTCACATTGAACAACTTCTCCTTTAAATCCACTCATTTCCTCCAAATCAAAGGTGTTGCAATGGGTACCCGCATGGGTCCTAGCTATGCCTGCCTTTTTGTGAGATACGTGGCACAATCTTTGTTCCAGTCCAACTCAGATCCCATCCCTCACCTCTTTTTCCGATACATTGATGACTGTATCGGTGCCGTTTCCTGCTCTCGCCCCGAACTAGACAATTTCATTCACTTTGCCTCCAATTTCCACCCTTCCCTCAACTTTACATGGTCCATCTCTGACTCTTCCCTTCCCTTCCTCGACTTCTCCGTCTCCATCTCTGGGGATAGGTTATCGACCAATATTCACTACAAGCCCACTGACTGCCACAGCTACCTGGACTACACTTCCTCCCACCCCGCCTCCTGTAAGGACTCTATTCCATTCTCCCAGTTTCTCCATCTCCGCCGTATCTGCTCCGACGATGCCACCTTCCACACCAGTGCTTCCAACATGTCTTCCTTTTTCCGCAACTGAGGATTCCCCTCTACCGTGGTTGACACGGCCCTCGACCGTGTCCGTTCTATCTCCCACAATTCTGCCCTCACCCCTGCCCCTCCCACCCGGAACTACGATAGGGTTCCCCTTGTCCTCACCTTTCACCCCACCAGCCTCAACATTCAACGGATCATCCTCCGCCATTTCCGTTACCTCCAAAGTGATACCACCACCAAACGCATCTTCCCCTCCCCTCGCCTTTCAGCATTCCGTAGGGGCCGCTCCCTCTGAAACACCCTAGTCCACTCCTCTATCACCCTCAACAGCCCTTCCCCTTCGCCTGGCACCTTCCCTTGCAAGCGCAGGAGATGTAACACCTGCCCTTATACCTCCCCCCTTCCCACAGTCCAGGGTCCCAAACACCCCTTCCAGGTGAAACAGCGATTTACTTGTACTTCTTGCAATCTAGTATACTGTATTCGCTGCTCACGATGCAGTCTCCTCTACATTGGGGAGACCAAACGCAGATTGGGTGACCGCTTTGCGGAACACCTCCGTTCAGTCCGTAAGGGTGACCCCGAGCTTCCGGTCGCCTGTCATTTTAATTCACTGCTCCATTCCCACTCGGACCTCACCGTCCTTGGCCTCTTGCATTGTTCCACGGAAGCTCAACGTAAACTCGAGGAACAGCACCTCATCTTCCGATTAGGCACTCTGCAGCCTTCCGGACTCAATATCGAGTTCAACAATTTCAGATCATAACCTCGGCCCCTAATACTTTTTTACTTATATTTTTTCCACCCCTTTGTTTTGGGTCTTCCTTCCACCCCCCTTTCCTTTTTTTGTTTCTCTCTCCCACCTGGCAGCTGTCTCTTATCCTGCCAGTGCACTTCACACCTAATCTCAGCTGTCTTTTGTCTCCACTGGCCTATTACCATCTCGTCTGGTTTTAAATACCTTTTAATGTCTCTTTTACTTCTTTTGTTCAATCGTAGCCCTGCCTTCGATCTATTTTATTTCCTTTCCAGTTTTGAAAAAGGGTTTCGACCCAAAACGTCAACTCAAATTTCTCTCCACGGATGTTGCCTGACCTGCTGAGTTTTTCCAGCGTTTTCTGTTGTTATGGCAGAATAACAGGTGGCCAATGCATTTCTCTCTCTTTCACCCAAACAAATTTCTATCTCAAGGCTTCTGATATTGAGGCAGCTTAGTACGTATCACAAATTAGGAAGATGCAGCGATTTTTTTACGAACAACATCGTTTTATTGGCATAAATTAGTTTGTAAAGTTGGTGTCCTTGTCGCGTCGTAATGTAACGTTATGCAACGAGTCAATACTTATTTTGCCGCGTTACCATCAATTAGTTTAACCTGACAAGAACTGTAGCGAAATTTTCAGAAGTGATGAAACCTTTTTAAAAATCCTTCCTTTAACAAAATAGACTCTTTTTTAAATTCTATATCCGAGAAGGTTCAAAACTATGTTCATAATCGTTCTAAGACTGTGCATTCTGATTGTTATTTTATCTTTCCAGCAAAGAGTCTAGAAGAAAAAGAAGCAGGTAAATGCATTAGATAGATAGATAGATAGTTAAATAGATAGAGAGATAGATCGATCGATAGATACATAGATAGATAGATAGAAAGATAGATAGATAGTTAAATAGATAGATAGATTGATATTTAGATAGATAGATAGATAGATAGATAGATAGATAGATAGATAGATAGATAGATAGATAGATAGATAGATAGATAGATAGATAGATAGGGAGATAGGGAGATAGATAGATAGATAGATAGATAGATAGACAGGGAGATAGATAGATAGAGAGATAGATAGATAGATAGATAGATAGACAGATAGATAGATAGGTAGAGCGATAGATAGAGAGAGATAGATAGATAGATAGATGGTTAAATAGATAGAGAGATAGATAGTTAAATAGATAGATAGATAGATAGACAGAGAGATAGAGAGATAGAGAGAGAGAGCGAAAGATAGATAGATAGATGGATAGATAGAGAGAGAGAGATAGATAGATAGAGAGATAGATAGTTAAATAGATAGATAGATAGATAGATAGATAGATAGATAGATAGATAGATAGATAGATAGATAGAGAACATTATACATTTTCAGGACAGAAGGAGGAATCTTTTCATATCGATACAGTTTCAACTTTTCGATGGAGCATTTGATATCTAAACCCCGTGCATTGACTGATAACATTGTTGGTTACTCTTCTGCTGTTCCACAGCATTACATTGAAGAAAGAGCAATTGATACAACCTGTTTCGTCCTGTGTTCCTATGTGTCTTCTAAAAGTTAGAGCGCTCTCGCGACAATTGCAAGTCCATTCACCTTAAAGGTGAGCCAAGAGAGATAACAAGTCTGATTCAGCTTGAACGGGACTTGGTAGAAGAAACAAGTTGTATTCTTTGCTCTCCACGGGTCCCATTATTAAGCTTTTCATCTACATCAGGCTGCACCTACGTACTGCACTTTGCGATGGTTCTCGTTCGCTGAGGCCACGTATATAGGTGTTTATCCTTCTTCTCAATGTACAGCTTCCAACTCTGTTCTACAAGCTTTGAATATTATAGTCTAAATGCATAGTCCAATTGGCTTTCCTAGTTTTGCAATGCTATTATTTGCTGTGGTATCTGGTCTCTGCAACAGTCGCCCTTATCCCAGTGCCTGATTCTCAGAACTCAAACTGTTTTATTCACACAGAAAGGAAACACTCTCTGGTAAAAATACATACCAGATATGTTGACAATTTCAACCATTTTAACATACCCAAAAAATTCAAAATTTCACCAATGGAAATAATTTTCCCAATTCAAAAATGGAATAAAAAATTAGCAGGCGTTTATATGGCGCTGTTCACGACCACAGGCTGTCTCAAAGCACCAACAAAGTTCTTCTGAAATGTAGTCGCTGTCGTGATGTCATAAACACGCCAGCTAATTTGCGCACAGCAAGCTCCCGCAAACAGCACTGGGATAAATGACCAGATAATCTTTTATGTTTGGTGGTGTTTTTTTCAGGGATGTTGAGCAGGATACCGGGGCGAACTCCCCCATTCTTCTTCAAATAATGCAGTTGGTTCTTTTCCGTCCAGCTGAGAGGGCAGACGGGGCCTCGGTCTGAAGTTCCGCCTGAAAAACATCACCTATGTCTAACAACACATTACATAGAAACATAGAAGATAGGAGCAGGAGTAGGCCATTCAGCCTCTTGAGCCTGCTCCGCCATTCAATGAGATCATGGCTGATCATCCAAACTCAGTACCCTGTCCCTGCCTTCTTCCCATATCCCTTGATCCCTTTAGCCTTAAGAAATATATCCAACTCCTTCTTGAATATATTTAATTAATTGACCTCAACTGCCCCCATTTTACACATTACATATTATTAGAAATGAATATCGGTCTGGGCAATGTCATGCTGCCCATCTGGTGCGACTGCCGAAGTTGAATTTCCACTCCTGTTGTCTCATTCAATTGCACTGTGCACGTTGAGGGTCATGTCATCTAGTGATACCTTATTCTGTAATTAGATCTAATTGAGATCTATCTAATTTTCCAACGCATAATCGTAAGGGTTAGTGTGTGTCTAAATATATCTGTGGTAAATGGAGACCAGAGCCTCTGAAGGCAGATTCGAATGAACAAGAAGTTTTGTGTGAATCTTCGGAGGATCATTATGCGTTTATAATAATCGAATATGATTATATCCACCCCCCGCCCAGAACTGGAAGCACAGCAACAAGTTTCACTCGATTCAGGTGAGGAAAGAAATATTTGCATTTATATAGCTCCTTCCACTCCCTCAGGACATTCCCATTCGCTTTAGAGCCAATGATGGATATTATACGTGTTGAGACTATGGTAATATAGGAAATGTGGAAGTCAATTAGCGCAGAGCAGGAACCCACAAACAGCACAATGTGATCCTGGAATCATAGAATCATAGATTGGTTACAGCCCAGACGTAGGGAGTGCAGCACTGTCGAGCCCGTGCCAGCTCTCTGAAAGAGGACTTCAGCTAGTCCCACTCGCCCGCCAATTCCCCATAGCCCTGCATTGTTTATACACCTTCAGGTACTTAGGAAAGCGAAGATTGTATCTGACTCCACCGCCCTCTCCAGCAGTGCATTCCCGATCCTAACCACTCTCTGAGTTATAAAGTATTTGCTCATGTCGCCTTTTGGTTCTTCTGCCAATCAGCTTGAATCATTGTGCTCTGGTTCGCCACCCTTCCACCAATGGGAACAGCTTCTCTCTATCTACTCTGTCCAGACCCGTCGTGATTTGGAACACTTCAAACAAATCTCCTCTCGGACTTAGAAACATAGAAACATAGAAGATAGGAGCAGGAGTAGGCCATCGGGCCCCTCGAGCCTCTTCCGCCATTTAATGAGATCATGGCTGATCATCCAAATTCATAACCCGGTCCCTGCTTTCTCCCCATACCCCTTGATCCCTTTAGCCTTAAGAAATATATCTAACTCCTTTTTGAATATATTTAATGAATTGGCCTCAACTGCCTTCTGTGGTAGAGAATTCCACAGGTTCACCACTCTCTGGATGAAGAAATTCCTCCTCATCTCAGTCCTAAATGGCTTACCCCTTATCCTTAGACTGTGACCCCTGTATCTGGACTCCCCGACCATCGGGAACATCCTTCCTGCAACTAGTCTGTCTAGTCCTGTTAGAATTTTATAAGTTTCAATGAGATCCCCTCTCATTCTACTAAACTCCAGCGAGTATAAGCCCAATCGACCCAATCTCTCCTCATACATCATTCCTGCCATCCCAGGTATCAGTCTGGTGAATCTTCGCTGCACTCCCTCCATGGCAAGAACATCCTTCCTCAGATAAGGCGACGAAAACTGCACACAATACTCAAGATGTGGTCTCACCAACGCCCTGTAGAACTGCAGCAAGACATCCTTGTTCCTGTACTTGAACCCTCTCACTACGAAGGCCAACATACCATTTGCCTTCTTAACCGCCTGCTGCACCTGCATGCTTACCTTCAGCGACTGGTGCACAAGGACACCCAGGTCTCGTTGCACTTCCCCTTCTCCCAATCTATTGCCGTTCAGATAATAATCTGCCTTCCTGTTTTTGCCACCAAAGTGGATAACCTTGCATTTATCCACATTATACTGCAGCTGTCATGCATCTGCCCAATCACCCAACCTGTCCAAATCATACTGGAGTTTCTCGGCATCCTCCTCACAGCACACACACCCACCCAGCTTTGTGTCATCTGCATACTTGGAGATATTACATCTAGTTCCCTCGTCTAGATCATTAATATATATAAGGGATATGTGGAGAAAGCAGGGACAGGGTACTGAATTTGGATGATCAGCCGTGATCTCATTGAATGGCGGAGCAGGCTCGAGGGGCCGAATGGCCTCCTCCTGCTGCTATCTTCTATGTTTCTACGTTTGTGCGGAAGAAAGGAAGAAAGGAAAGAATTGCATTTAATTAGCGCCTTCCCCATCCACCGGACGTCCCAACGCGCTTTGCAGGCAATGAAGTACTTTTAGTTTGAAGCGTAGTCAACTGTTGTAAATTGCGCACAGCAAGCTCCCACAAACAGCAATGTGATCATGACCAGATAATCTTATTTACTGATAACGATTGAGTGATAAATATTGGCCGGGACACCGGGGATTGATCCCCTGCTCTTCGAAATAGTGCCATGGGACCTCTGACATTCACAAACCTCTGGCTCCGAGGCGAGAGTGCTACCCACTGAGCACCAGCTGTCACATGTGGCGAATAATTTTTGCACAGGTCACAGGCGTGGTTTCTTCAAAATATTGCCTTAGCATCCTTGATGTCCGCCTGAGAGAGTGATGTGGCTTTGATTTAACATCCTATCCGAAAGACAGCGCCAACAGCAATGCAGCACTCATTCAGTATTGCACTGAAGAGTCAGGCTGGACTTTGTGCTCAAGTGTGCTCTACCATTATCGCAACAAGACGTGATATTTCTACTGATCTAAAAAAAAATATTTGTGCTTTCACAGATCAAAATTTGCGCAGCAGATTAAAAGGTAAATGGAAATCAAAGGTTTTCACCTCTGCATTCCAAGCCGCTCACCCCAACTCATCTTTCACCCCAACTCTCCATCCCCTCACCCCAACTCCTCTTTCACCCCAACCCCTCACCCCAACTCCTCTTTCACCCCAACTCTCCAACCCCTCACCCCAACTCCTCTTTCACCCCAACCCCTCACCCCAACTCCTCTTTCACCCCAACTCTCCAACCCCTCACCCCAACTCCTCTTTCACCCCAACTCTCCAAACCCCTCACCCCAACTCATCTTTCACCCCTACTCTCCAACCCCCCTCACCCCAACCCCTCTTTCACCCCTACTCTCCAACCCCCCTTACCCCAACTCCTCTTTCACCCCTACTCTCCAAACCCCTCACCCCAACTCCTCTTTCACCCCTACTCTCCAACCCCCCTCACCCCAACTCCTCTTTCACCCCTACTCTCCAAACCCCTCACCCCAACTCATCTTTCACCCCTACTCTCCAACCCCCCTCACCCCAACTCCTCTTTCACCCCTACTCTCCAACCCCCCTTACCCCAACTCCTCTTTCACCCCTACTCTACAACCCCCTCACCCCAACTCCTCTTTCATCCCTACTCTCCAACCCCTCACCCCAACTCCTCTTTCACCCCTACTCTACAACCCCCTCACCCCAACTCCTCTTTCGCCCCTACTCTACAACCCCCTCACCCCAACTCCTCTTTCACCCCTACTCTCCAAGCCCCTCACCCCAACTCCTCTTTCATCTCTACTCTCCAACCCCCTTACCACAACTCCTCTTTCACCCCTGTAGGAATTAATACAAGCGGGGTTGAGGTTATTGTCTCTGGCCAGTCAGAAGCCTCTGAGCTGCTCCAGGGACCCCTGTGCGGTTTCGAAGTGCTCCCCTATTCCTGGTTCTGGATGCCGGACTTATTCGGAAGCGATGTAGGCAAAAAACTGTGACTCATGGTTCGAGCGCAAAACAGACCAGTATTTATTGAAACAAAAGAAAGAAACAACTTAAAAATAATCGATACAACACACCTATGCCTGGGACAGCACTTTTGCTTAACACAGTTCACTTATCGTTTACTGCAGCACCCTTTTGCTTAGGTGGCTTTACTTAAATACTGCACCTTTAATACAGTACACTTTGCTCACTACAGCACCTCTGCTTAGTGGCTTTTACTTAAATACAGCACTTTAATACAGCTGCTTAGTGTCCACTGAAGCACCTTTCTGCTTAGCGCAACACTGTTACTCAAATACAACACTTTACTTCTTACAAATCACTTAATGTTCACTACAGCACTTCCCTGCTTAGTGCAACACTTTTATTTAAATACAGCACTTTTACTACAGAACTCAGTGTTCACTACAGCACTTCTCTGCTAGTGCAACACTGTTACTTAAATAGGGGAGGAGAGAACGGACACAACGAGGGAAAATCGACTAAAATGACAGTTCTAACAAAATTCCCCTTAATTCCCACCCCTATACCTATTCTAAGTTGCCTTGTAATGGGCCAGAAAATTATATGCTCACCAATGAATGCCTGCCCCGTGCCCTTGCGGTTTTAGATTCTTCACCACCTTGAAGATGGAGACACCCCAGTGTTTAAAAATAACTGCTGGTGTTCCACTCCCTTGGGCGGGCTCCTGAGTTGTAGAGGGCATGGAGGCAAGGCTGCAGAGAGAGAGAGAGAGAGATGGCTTCTTGAGAAGCTATCTTATACCCTATTTGGGGCCAAAACCTTCCCGCCCAGATCCAGGTGCATCTGGGCTGAACAAAAGGGATCCAAACTGTCCCCATTGTCTGTGATGGGTTTGGATGAATTACCCATTTATCGTGATGGGTTTGTGAATGTATTCCCATTCATCGTACTGAGTTTGAATGGAGCTGTCTTGGTTTGAAAAAAAAAAGCATGTCTTTCTATAATTGCTGAGTAAACAGCTTTGGAAGTTAGTGTAAACAGAAGTAATTGTCCTGTGGTCAAACTGAAACCGCAGTCTCAAGTGGTTAATCCTTTGTGTAAACATAGTAGCAGTTTCTGTCGATTGTCTCTGCAGGGAGGGGAACTCCCTGAACTGCCTTTGATTGGCAGTTTAGTCAGCCATCTTTGATCTTCCCTTTTCATATGTCCACAGTCTGTGTCCTGACACGAGGTCGGGCAGCAATCTTTGATTACCCCTTTGTCACAGACACATACAAGCTGCCTTTTCAATGTCTTTTGTCTTCTGCCACGAGGTCTGATGGCCATTTTGATCCCTGGATTTTAAAGGTATATTGCCCAAGTATTCTTTAATCAAAATTCAATCTTTGGAACTGTAGGAAATTTCAAAATTATTGCGAAAACCTTACACCCCTACTCTCCAACCCCGTCACCACAACTCCTCTTTGACTCCTACTCTCCAACCCCCCTCACCCCAACTCCTCTTTCACCACTACTCTCCAACCCCCCTCACCCCAACTCCTTTTTCACCCCTACTCTCTGCCACCCCTCAGCTCAACTCCTCTTTCATCCCTACTCTCCAACCCCCCTCACCCCAGCGGATGCCAGAAAGCCAAAATAAAAACAGAAAAATGCTGGAAATACTCAGCAGATCTGGCAGCGTCTGTGGAGAGAGAAACAGAGTTAGCGGTTAAGGTCGATGACCGAGGTCAGACCATAGGTCATCCACCTGAGATGTTAACCCTTTTTCTTCTCAACAAATGCTGCCTGACCTGTTTAGTGTTCCCAGCATTCTCTGTAGGTAAATGGGGAGAACTTTAGTCCATCGCATAATTATTTGTGGATGGGCTTTACAGGTGTTTTGTGGCAAAAACAGGAAGGCAGATTATTATCTGAATGACAATAGATTGGGAGAAGGGGAAGTGCAATGAGACCTGGGCATCCTTGTGCACCAGTCACTGAAGGTAAGCATGCAGGTGCAGCAGGTGGTTAAGAAGGCAAATGGTATGTTGGCCTTCGTAGCGAGAGGGTTCGAGTACAGGAACAAGGATGTCTTGCTGCAGTTGTACAGGGCCTTGGTGAGACCACATCTTGAGTATTGTGTGCAGTTTTGGTCGCCTTATCTGAGGAAGGATGTTCTTGCCATGGAGGGAGTGCGGCAAATATTCACCAGACTGATACCTGGGATGGCAAGAATGATGTATGAGGAGAGATTGGGTTGATCGGGCTTGTACTCGCTGGAATTTAGAAGAATGAGAGGGGATCTCATTGAAACTTATAAAATTCTAACAGGACTAGATAGACTAGATGCAGGAAGGATGTTCCCGATGGTCAGGGAGTCCAGAACCAGGGGTCACAGTCTAAGGATAAGGGGTAAGCCATTTAGGACTGAAATGAGGAGGAATTTTTTCACCCAGAGAGTGGTGAACCTGTGGAGTTCTCTACCACAGAAAGCAGTAGAGGCCAATTCATTAAATATATTCAAAAAGGAGTTGGATATATTTCTTAAGGCTAAAGGGATATGGGGAGAAGGCAGGAACAGGGTACTGAGTTTGGATGATCAGCCATGATCGCATTGAATGGCGGAGCAGACTCGAGGGGCTGAATGGCCTACTCCTGCTCCTATCTTCTATGTTGCTATATTTCTATACAAGGAATGTGTTGTTAAATGGCGATATTTTACTTTAAATGTGTCTGTATTTTTTGAATATTACTATTCCAGACCTGGAAACTAAGCTGCAATACAACAGTAAGTGAAACATCTATACTTGCACACTTTCAGGCGCCTATCTTACCAGAACATAACTGACAGGCCATCCTAAAATTGAGCAGAAACTGTCAATCGTATTCACAATGCATCTGTTAGAAATCCATTTCAGATTCGCTTCTTTGTTCAGAGGAACACCAAATTATACACCATTCAGAGTTATATTAGACCAGATCTTGTTACAGAGTGCATTGTTAGTTTAACGATTTCCTCATCTCGTCTGCTGAAAGTTTTTCCCGCCTCAATGTGCTGGAAGTAAGAGATGATCAAGGAGCAGCAAGGGGCAAAGGGCATCTGGGGCGTTAGGGAAAGGCGGGAGCGTTAGTTGGAATAAACGGGTCTTTTTCCGAGCGGCAGGCAGTGACTAGTGGTGTACCGCAGGGATCGGTGCTAGGGCCCCAGCTATTCACAATATATGTTAATGATCTAGACAAGGGAACTAGATGTAATATCTCCAAGTTTGCAGATGACACAAAGCTGGGTGGGTGTGTGTGCTGTGAGGAGGATGCTGAGAAACTCCAGTATGATTTGGACAGGTTGGATGATTGGGCAGATGCATGGCAGATGCAATATAATGTGGATAAATGCGAGGTTATCCACTTTGGTGGCAAAAACAGGATGGCAGATTATTATCTGAACGGCAATAGATTGGGAGAAGGGGAAGTGCAACGAGACCTGGGTGTCCTTGTGCACCAGTCGCTGAAGGTAAGCATGCAGGTGCAGCAGGCGGTTAAGATGGCAAATGGAATGTTGGCCTTCGTAGCGAGAGGGTTTGAGTACAGGAACAAGGATGTCTTGCTGCAGTTGTACAGGGCCTTGGTGAGACCACATCTTGAGTATTGTGTGCAGTTTTGGTCGCCTTATCTGAGGAAGGATATTCTTGCCATGGAGGGAGTGTAGCGAAGATTTACCAGACTGATACCTGGGATGGCAGGAATGACGTATGAGGAGAGATTGGGTCGATTGGGCTTGTATTCGCTGGAGTTTAGAAGAATGAGAGGGGATCTCATTGAAACTTATAAAATTCTAACAGGACTGGACAAACTCGATGCAGGAAGGATGTTCCCGATGGCCGGGGAGTCCAGAACCAGAGGTCACAGACTAAAGATAAGGGGTAAGCCATTTAGGACAGAGATGAGGAGGAATTTCTTCACTCAGAGAGTGGTGAACCTGTGGAATTTTGTTCCACAGAAGGCAGTTGAGGACAATTCATTAAATATATTCAAGAAGGTGTTGGATATATTCTTAAGGCTAAAGGGATGAAGGGATATGGGGAGAAGACAAGGACAGGGTACTGAATTTGGATGATCAGCCATGATCTCATTGAATGGCGGAGCAGGCTCGAGGGGCCGAATGGCCTACTCCTGCTCCTATCTTCTATGTTTCTATGAGGACGAAGTCCCTGGATTTCCCGATCGGAAGCGTCCTGCGGGCGGATGCCTCCGATCTGGAGACAATCGACGAAATTAACTTCTGAATTCATAGGTCCCGACACATCCGGTCAGCGGACTCTCCTGGTGCACGCACGGGGAAGCATAGATATCCTGGGGGCGCAGGCAGTTCGCAAGCGTTCCTGTGACCACGTGGGTTATGGAGGAACCAATGGAAGAAGGGATTCCCCCTTCACACTTTCGACAGGTCCCTCCAGATAGACCTTTCAAAAGTATGAATGGGGATCACTCAAAAAAACACACTAAAACGTTAAATACATATTTTATAAGTCACGTATTTAAAATTAGTTAAAATTACATTACATTAAACATTTAAAGCAACACTTTAAACATAGAAACATAGAAGATAGCAGCAGGAGTAGGCCGAATGGCCTACTCCTGCTCCTATCTTCTATGTATTCGGCCCCAGGAGCCTGCTCCGCCATTCAATGCGACCATGGCTGATTGAAAAAAGTAATTAGGTTTTTGACGGGACTAAAAATGAACTTACCCTTGTTAAAAGTATTCTTAAATTACAAATGAGTGAAAAAAGTATTTCTTTTCTTTTTTAAACTCTTTTGCCGGCAAAAGCAGGCCTTATGCCTGCATTCACCAGTTGTAAGAGTTTTACATTTTTTCAGCGGGCGGAGGTTGTGCAGAAAGCGGAACTCTCCACCCGCGGAGGCTCTCCTCCAGGGTAGGCGGTGGATCTGTCAGGAGGATTCTTGACAGATCGGAAGTGCCGGATTTCAGCGCATGCGATTTGCATGCTTGAAACCGGCACTTGCTCGGCCCCTACGGGTGTGTACACAGCTCGTCCGCACCATTAGGGGTGGGAAAATACGGTCCATTGAGCAGATTGGGCCGATATTCTCTGTAGTTTAGATCACTGAGGTGATCTCATTGAAAGGTATAAAATTCTCAGAAGTCTTGAGAGGCTAGATGCTGGGAGGCAGTCTCACTGGCCGACCAGTTTAGAACGAAGGGCCATAGTCTCACGATAATTGGTCTGCTGTTTAAGTTTGAGATGAGGAGAAATAGGTTCACTCAAAGCCTTGTGAATCATTGGGATTCTCTAACCCAGAGGTTTGTGGCTCGGTCTATTCAAGGCTGAGATAGATTTTTGAGCATTAAGGGGGGCAAGGGATAGGGCATTAAATTTAGTAGATCAGCCATGAACGCACTGAATGGCAGGGGCAGGCTCGAGGATCATTATGGCCTAATCCTGCTCCAGTTTCAATGGCCCAGAAATTCGGGTCAGGGGCTTCCCGTGGGTGCAAGCTTCCGACCTGCAATTACCTAGCGCGCCGGCCGTTGTGCTGTGGGCCCGCGTGGGATTCTGATCCTGGGCCTCCTCCAGCTGCCGGCGCGCAGTGCTTGCGTATCCCAGGGGCGCAGTTAGTTCGAAGCGTCCTCTGGGATCACGAGGGCCATGGAGAGCCAATGGTAGCAGGGAATGCTTCATTCATAAGTTTGACAGGAAGACCTGTCAAACCTATAAATACTATAAGCCCCAAAACATCACTAAATCTTTAAATAAATTTTTTTTAAATCACATTTTTAAAATAAGTATAAATTACATGAAATAACTATTTTAAACAATAACTAAAATTTTGGAAAAAATTAATTACATTTTCTAACGGGGCTAAAAATAAACTTAACTTTCTTTAAAGTATTTAAAAATAATAAACCTGTGGAAAAAATGGTTTAATTTTAATTAATTCACCACTTACCTTGTTAGAAGCAGGCCCTGTGCCTGCTTTTTAAAAGTGTAACTGCTGGAGACTTACCCTCCCGGAGAAACCTGCACAAAAACCGTAAGTTCGATGTGCACGTGCTGCCTCTCCGGTGCACGCGTTCCACCTCGCAACCCCTTCTTTCAGGGGAACGGAAGTGCCGGTTTCCCACGCATGCGCACTGCATGCAAGAAACCAGCACTTTCGTTGGGCCTACGCGTGAGCACCCCATGCGTACTCACCCGTGGGGACTCGAATTTCTGGGCCATATATGTTCTTATGTTCTTAAGTCGGTGACGTCAGATTCAGGATGGAATGGTAACCCACAGCACCGACTGCCATCAAAGGTCGATGAAACTATACCCCTGCTTTGAAGAAAGGTACAGAAGCTTTCCACAGTGTCCTGCCCAATATTTATCTGCAACCAGCCTCATTAAAAAACAGATAATCTGATGATTGCCACATTGCAGTTTGTGGGAACCTGCTGTGAGCACAGTGGGTGATGCGAGACCTGCATCAGCACAGTGACTACGCTGTACTTCATTTCGTTTATAGCACTTTGGGATGTCATGGGTTGGTAAAAAGCACTGTGCAATGCAAGAAATGTCTTTGTTATTTCGCTGCACTTGCCCCAGTCGAAGCTTAATTCTTAGATCATCACGTCAAACCCTTATCCTGATGTCTCCAATGGTTGGACTTTTTAGGGAGCGAGTTTGGAATTGGCCTGGGACGGCATAACAAGCGGAATTGCTCCTTACACCCCTTATATGGCACGCCCAATGTTCAGTTCCACTGAAGTCAAAATAACTAAACATCTGCTGTGGCGTATAATGGCGGACAGATGTGATACAGCCTGAATTTAAAACAGAAAATGCTGGAAATACTCATCAGGTCAGGTAGCATCTGTGGAGAAAGAAACAGAGTTAATGTTTCAGGTCACATAAACATAGACATAGAAGATAGGAGCAGGAGTAGGCCATTCGGCCCCTCGAGCCTGCTCCGCCATTCAATGAGATCATGGCTGATCATCCAAATTCACTACCCTGTCCCTGATTCCTTTAGCCTTAAGAAATATATCTAACTCCTTCTTGAATATATTTAATGAATTGGCCTCAACTGCCATCTGTGGTAGAGAATTCCACAGGTTCACCACTCTCTGGGTGAAGAAATTCCTCCTCATTTCTGTCCTAAATGGCTTACCCCTTATCCTTAGACTGTGACCCTGGTTCTGGACTCCCCGGCCATCGGGAACATCCTTCCTGCATCTTGTCTGTCCAGTCCTGTTAGAATTTTATAAGTTTCAATGAGATCCCCTCTCATTCTTCTAAACTGCAGCGAATATAAGCCCAATTGACCCAATCTATCCTCATACGTCACTCCTGCCATCCCAGGTATCAGTCTGGTGAATCTTCGCTGCACTCCCTCCATGGCCAGAATGTCGATGACCCTTCCTTAGAACAGCCTGTTTTGATTCCCTCTCGACCGTCAATGCCATCCCCAGGGAGTAGAAATGCATTGAGGTGTCTGATGTTCAATGAGTGACTTATTTTAACTCGTTCAATTTCACATTATAGAGGAAGATCTCGGGAAAAAAGACTTGGGTAAAGTACTGCTTATTGCACATTAACACTCATTCAAACCCCACGAGCCTCAACCTAAGCATAGCTGGTCATTAACTGTTATCGCCACTCCTCCCCAGAACTGGCTGGACCGCAGCAAGCTCCACGGCTCTCGATGCGGCTTTGCCTGACCCTGCAATCATGTAGGATCATCCTTGTTCCGAGCAAAGATAGCTCCAGGTTGATATCAACAGAGAAGAAAATCGGGCCTTTGTTGCACCATTGTACAAAGTTAAAATTGCTCCCCAGCTACATTTGTGAGATCACAAAGAGACTGCATAAACCCATCCACTTTCACCTTGAACAACAAGTACAAGGTGCTCCAACATGATCCCACCACCAAACGCACCTTCCCCTCACATCCCGTTTCAGCATTCCGTAGGGACCACTCCCTCCGAGACACCCGAGTCCACTACTCTATCACTCCCAGCACCCCTTCCCCTTCGCCCGGCACCTTCTCGTGCAAGTGCAGGATATGCAACACCTGCCCATATACCTCCACCTCTTCCCACTGTCCAGGGCCCCAAACACCCCTTCCAGGTGAAACAGCGATTTACTTGTACTTCTTGCAATCTAGTATTATTGTATTTGCTGCTCACGATGTGGCCTCCTCTACGCTGGGGAGACCAAACGCAGATTGGGTGACCGCTTTGCGGAACACCTCCGTTCAGTCCGTAAGGATGACCCCGAGCTTCCGGTCGCCTGTCATTTTAATTCATCGCCCCATCCCCACTCAGACCTCACTGTACTCGGCCTCTTGCATTGTTCCACGGAAGCTCAGTGTAAACTCGAGGAACAGCACCTCATCTTCCGATTAGGCACTTTACAGCCTTCCGGACTCAATATCGAGTTCAACAATTTCAGATCATAACCTCGGCCCCCTTTACATTTTTACTTATATTTTTTATCCACATCTTTGTTTTGGCCCTTCCCCCTTTTTTTCTCTCCCACATGGCAGCTGTCTCCCATTCTGCCAGCGCATTTCACACCTAATCTAGAGCCGTCTTTTGTCTCCACTAGTCCGCTCACCATCTCGTCTCGTTTTGAATACCTCTTAATGTCTCTTCACTTCTCTTTTGTTCTCTCCCAGCCTGGCCTTCAGTCTTGACAAAGGGTTTGACCCGAAACGTCGACTCTAATTTCTCTCCACGGATGTTGCCTGGCCTGCTGAGTTTTCCAGCATTTTCTGTTGTTATTTCGGATTTCCATGCATACGCAGTAGTTTGCTATTATGCTCAGAGATTAGTTCATCAGGGGAAGTGCAACGAGACCTGGGTGTCCTTGTGTACCAGTCGCTGAAGGTAAGTATGCAGGTGCAGCAGGCGGTTAAGAAGGCAAATGGTATGTTGGCCTTCGTAGCGAGAGGATTCGAGTACAGGAACAAGGAGGTCTTGCTGCAGTTGTACAGGGCCTTGGTGAGACCACATCTTGAGTGTTGTGTGAAGTTTTGGTCACCTTATCTGAGGAAGGATGATCTTGCCATGGAAGGAGTGCAGTGAAGATTCACCAGGCTGATACCTGGGATGGCAGGAATGACGTATGAGGGTTGGGGTCGATTAGGCTTATACTCGCTGGAGTTTAGAAGAATGAGAGGGGATCTCATTGAAACTTATAAAATACTAACAGGACTAGACAGACTAGATGCAGGAAGGATGTTCCTGATGGCGGGGGAGTCCATAGCCAGGGGTCACAGTCTAAGGATAAGGGGTAAGCCATTTAGGACAGAGATGAGGAGGAATTTCTTCACCCAGAGAGTGGTGAACCTGTGGAATTCTCTACCACAGAAGGCAGTAGAGGCCAATTCATTAAATATATTCAAGAAGGAGTTGGATATATTTCTTAGGGCTAAAGGGATCGAGGGATGTGGGCAGAAGGCAGGGACAGGGTACTGAATTTGGATGATCAGCCATGATCGCATTGAATGGCGGAGCAGGCTCGAGGGGCCAAATGGCCTGCTCCTGCTCCTATCTTCTATGTTTCTATGTTTCTATCAGTCGCATTCCTGCCACTCATTCAGCCGTCTCTCAATCTCAGTCCTCTCCTTGCATTCAATCGTGGTAAAATACCGACTGAAGTGTTGCATCGCTTCCTCTGTCTAATTTCACCTGCCCACAAGTATGAATAGCGTGGGGCCGATTCACAAGACCTCTTTTGAGCTAGCGACCAACAAGTATTGCCGCACGATAATCTGTAACTGTACTGACAAGCAAAAGAACATATATTCAGCATTCAATGGCAGGGACTTACAAAGAAATGCACCTGGAAGTGTATTGACTTGTTTGTGGGATGGCGTCCACGGAAAATGGAATCAAATTCGAGGTTTGTATTATGGGCAGCCAGCCTAAAACAAGTTTGATATTACGCACCAAGTTTAAAAACCAAATAATGGACCGGATGTTCCGGGGCCTATGGGTGCGTACGGGTCTCGCAAGTTCTGGGTTTTCGCGTGTGGAGTGCAAAACATGGAACTTGTGAGCTGTGAATATCTTCTTGAGAGATCATAGCTATCTCCGGGAAAAAGGCCTCCACCGTTTGAGTGTTGGGTTATTTGCCCAAACACTGCCCAGCAAATGCCCCTGAAACTCTGACGCCTGGTCATATCAGATAATGGTCCAGAAATTCGGGTCGGGGGCTTCCCGCGGGTGCAAGCCCCCGACCTGCACTTACCTAGCGCGCCGGCTGTTGTGCTGTGGGCCCGCGTGGGATTCCGATCCTGGGCCTCCTCCAACTGCCGGCGCGCAGTGCTTGCGTATCCCAGGGGCGCAGTTAGTTCGAAGCGTCCCCTGGGATCACGTGGGCCATGGAGAGCCAATGGTAGCAGGGAATGCTTCATTCATAAAACTGACAGGAAGACGTGTCAAACCTATAAAGCCCCAAAACATAACTAAAACTTCAAATACATTTTTTTTTTAAATCACATTTTTAAAATAACTATAAATTACATAAAATAACTATTTTAACAATAATTTAAATTTTTGAAAATATTAATTACAGCTTCTAACGGGGCTAAAAATAAACTTACCTTTCTTTAAAGTATTTAAAAATAATAAAACTGGAAAAAACGTTTTAATTTTAATTAATTCACCACTTACCTCGTTAAAAGCAGGCCTTGCGACTGCTTTTTAAAAGTGTAACTGCTGGAGACTTACCCTCCCGGAGAAACCTGTAAAAAAAACGGAAGGTCCAGGCGCACGCGCTGCCTCTCCGGCGCACGCGTTCGACCTGTGAACCCCTTCCTTTAAGGGAATGGAATTTCCGGTTTCCCGCGCATGCGCAGTGCATGCACGAAACCGGCACTTTCGTTGGGCCTACGGGTAAGTACCCAGAACGTACTCACCTGTGGGGACCCGAATTTCTGGGCCATTACTTGCTTTTTACCGGCATAAGAGTTGAAGTGACCATCAAAAGATTTCATACGAAAATGGGATCCCCAACAGCTTGAATGGTGATCCCCTTCCTTTATTGGTTGGGCCGGCCCAAGTGGTCCCATGGGCACTGGTACACCGCCTGCGCACCTGGGATAGGTGGACTTCTACGCATGTCTACGTGTAGAGGCCCAGGAGCGCGAGTCGTTGTGGATCACGAGGCAGAATGTAGTTGAGTGTGTAGGAGTCGCTGGAAATAAACAGACTGCGAGACTTTCATAGCAGCAAAGAAAAATGCGTGTTAGCTTTATTAACTCACCGCATGGACTGAGGGGCTCGGCCTCGTCGCAGGGCTATGACGTCATCACACAATCGACGACTCTTAAAGGGACCCTGCCCCCATAACCCAACCAAGTTCCGTACATAACGTGGAGCGATAACAACATTGGCTATATATAGTGAATTGTGTTACTGTCCCGATGTGGTCTCCGCCACAAGTACTTCATTTGTGGATCTGAGGCATTTGCCTGCGGGATGTCTCCGACCGCAAATTCAGGTGCAATATGTCTTACGATCATAGGAACTGGAGGGTACCATACTTCTTCTTAGGCAGTCCCTCGGAACCGAGGATGACTTGCTTCCACATTAAAAATGAGTTCGCAGGTGACTGATGAGTCCAATGCGAGACCTACAGTCTCTGTCACAGGGGAGGCAGATGGTGGTTGAAATGGCGGGTGGGTGCGGTGCTTGGGTTGATGTGCGCTCCTTACATTGCCTGCGCTTGGCTTCCGCTTGCTCCCGGCGAAGAGACTCAAGGTTTTCGGCGCCTTCCCGGATGCTTCTCCTCCACTTTGTGCGGTCTTGGGCCAGGGATCCCCAGGTGTCAGTGGGGATGTTACACTTTTTCAAGGAGGCATTGAGGGTGTCCTTGAAGCATTTCCTCTGCCCACCTGGGGCTCTCTTGCTGTGGCGGAGCTCCGAGTAGAGCGCTTGTTTTGGGAGTCTCGTATCGGGCATGCGGACAATGTGACCCGTCCATCAGAGCTGATTGCACGTGGTCAAAGCTTCGATGCTGGGGATGTTGGCCTGAGCAAGAACACTAACGTTGGTGCGCCTATCCTGCCAATGGATTTGCAGGATCTTGCGGAGGCAGCGTTGGTGGTACCTCTCCAGTAGTTTGAGGTGCCTGCTGTGTATGGTCCATATCTCTGAGGCATACAGCAGGGTGGGTATCACTGCTGCTCTGTAGACCATGAGCTTGGTGCTAGGTTTGAGGCCCTGGTCTTCAAACACTCTCTTCCTCAGGCGACTGAAGGCTGCACTGGCACACTGAAGGCGGTGTTGGACTTCGCCGTTGACGTCTCTCCTTGTTGGCAGTAGGCTCCCGGGGTACCATACAATTACTCAAGCTTATTCCACCCTTTAATTAGATCAGGAATGTTGGCCCAGTAATTCCGGGCACAACGCGTGAGTACGGACGGGGTACTCACGCGTGTGCCCGGAGGAATTGCCGGTTTTCAGCATGCACAGCGCATGCGCTGAAAACCGGCATTTCCTGCCCTCTGACCCAAGGGGTTAAGAGGCAGAGCGCGCGCGACTGCACAGGCAGCGCGTGCGCAGTGAAATTCCTTTTTTTTTTCAGAGTTGCGCATGTGTAAAGGCCTCTGGTCTTTACGCGTGGAAAAACCAGACGTAAGTATTTAGTTTTTCAGTTAAGTGGGCTTTTAGTGCAATTGAGAATTTTTTTTCTCACAGGTTTGTTATTTTTAAAGAATTTACAGTAAGGTAAGTTTAGTTTTAGCCCTGATTTTTTATATAATTTTTTTTTCAAATTTTAAAGTTATTGTCTAAAATAGTTCTTCAGAGTTCTTTATTGTTCATTTAAGTAGTGCGATGTTTTTTTAAATTTTCTTTCAGGTTTAAGTAGTGTTTTGGGGTCAGGAGTTTTCATGAGTTTGACAGCTCTTACTGTCAAACTCATGAATGAGTTTCCCCTCCACTGATTGGCTGCACAGTGCTCACCTGATCCCAGCCGGCACATCGCACTAACTACGCCGCTGGATCAGGTAAGCACATCGCGCCGACAGCTGAACCGGGCCTGTGACAGGAAATGCGAGCAGACCCGGGCTTCAGATGTCGGAGCGCAGGGTGAGTGCACATCGGGGGCTTGCACAGCTTTAAGTTCCTCGGAGTCCACATCACGGAAGACCTCTCCTGGTCCCTCAATACCTCCTCTCTGGTGAAGAAGGCCCAGCAGCGCCTATATTTCCTAAGGAGGCTGAAGGGATGTAACCTGTCACCCCTGATCCTCTCTAACTTTTACCGCTGCACAATAGAGAGCATCCTGACGAACTGTATCACAGTATGGTATGGCAGCTGTAGCTACTATGACCGGAAAACCCTGCAGCGGGTAGTCAAAACTGCCCAACACATTACCGGCACCCGGCTACCGACCATAGAGCACATATACCAGAAACGCTGTTTACGGAGGTCACGGTCCATCATCAAAGACCCTACCCACCCCAGCCACAGTCTGTTCGCCCTCCTGCCATCTGGGAGATGCTACAGATGCATTCGCACCCGAACGACCAGATTTAGGAACAGATTCTTTCCCAGGGCTGTCATCCTACTGAACTCCACAAATAAACTCTAAAGCCTGCACGTCTGCCAATGCACTTTATTATGGTTATGTTTATGTTAATGTATTACAAGCCAAATGTATGTTGAATGTCTAAATGTCTTAATCTAAATGTACACTCTCGGGAGCCGCAAGCCTACATTTCGTTTTACTGCACTTGTGCACTAACAATGACAATAAAGTTGATTATTATTATTATATCCTAATTTCAGGGCCGTTATGTTCCTCAACTCCAATTAGCCACCTACCATCCATATGCCTTTACTTGACAATAAAGACATCTTCCGTTGACATATACGTTAAACAGTCTCAAATGCCTTTCTTTCAGAAATGGAAAATATGAAGGAAATGCTCAAGGACGCAGGTGAGGGATGAACTTCAATTCCATAGAATTGTGGTGTTGTGCTGGTTTTGACACAATGCGGGATGAGAAGTAAGGTGGACCTGCATAGAGTAGGAATCGTGAATGCATTCACATAGATTCCATCTCTATGCTATTTAAGTCATAATAGTAAACAGATTTGATGGTAAGTTTATGGAAAGCCATAGGGCGGAAATCTGATGAAATTCGGCTTCGCGTTGATGTCAGTCGGCCCACCCTAAGGCCACGTTCCCAACAAGCGCGCTGGGTTAAAATCGGGGCTATTATTTCAGGGAGTAACTCTGGGAAAATCTTGAACTTGGGTTGGGCCGGAGGAAAAGGTGCAGGGGGGTGCGAATTTGATCTTACCCCACCCGCGGGGAACCTGACGGTGCGAGTGCCAATGCTGGTTTGAGAACCAGCACGATTGTACAAGCATTATCTGTTGGGGGTGTGAATCCAGCGTTGTTCCCGATCCCGTGCGTTACCCGCCCTCGTTATGTTAAAACTAACCCCCATTGGATCCGTGGTCCGCTGTAGTCCATAGAAACATAGAAGATAGGAGCAGGAGTAGGCCATTCGGCCCCTCGAGCCTGCTACGCCATTCAATGAGATCATGGCTGATCATCCAAATTCAGTACCCTGTCCCTGCTTTCTCCCCATATCCCTTGATCCCTTTAGCCTTAAGAAATATATCCAACTCCTTCTTGAATATATTTAATGAATTGGCCTCAACTGCCTTCTGTGGTAGAGAATTCCACAGGTACCACGCTGTGGGTGAAGAAATTCCTCCTCATCTCTGTTCTAAATGGCTTACCCCTTATCTTTAGACTGTGACCCCTGGTTCTGGACACCCCCCAGAGATTCCCTGCTACGATTGGCTCTCCATGGCCCATGTGATCACAGGGGACGCTTCGAACTAACCGCGTCCCTGGGATACGCAAGAACTGAGCGCCGGCAGCTGGAGGAGCCCCAGGATTGGAATCCCACGCGGGACCCACAGCACAACAGCCAGCGCGCAAGGTAAGTGCAGGTCGGGGGCTTGCACTTACCGAGCTAGTACCCCACTAGTCACTGCCTGCCTCTCGGTAAAAGAGCCGTTTATTCCAACTCTTTGCTTCCTGTCTGCCAACCAGTTCTCTATCCAAGTCAATACCTTGCCCCCAGTCCCATGTGCTTTAACATTACATGCTAATCTCTTATGCGGGACCTTATCGAAAGCCTTCTGAAAGTCCAAATACACCACATCCACTGGTTCTCCCTTATCTATTCTACCAGTTACATCCTTAAAAAATTCCAGTAAATTCCAGTAAAAATTAAGTGGTATAACGTGCTAGCCCAGCCTTGCACCATCAAGATGAGTTTCTCAGCCTTTAGAAGCCACAGGTTCTCTCGCAACCGATCAGCTATTCGACGTGAAGCTGCTGGTTTGGCTCAATTGCTATGCCGAGTGCATCGGAGTCAGTAAAAAAAATGGGTTTAGGCCGTTATAATCTAGGCGGACAGTCCAAAGAAGAATGTTTCCTTGCCAAATGTGTTATTTTGTCAAAGCCATCAATTTCGGTGCTCAGGAGGATGTAATGGTCCGGCTTAATATTGAACATAACACGGGGACAGGAGGGGGCCATTCAGCCCCTAGACCCTGTCCCAGAATTCAATTGGATCCTGGCTAATATGTATCTTAACTCCATGTACCCGCTGACGTAATAAAACTCACTACACACTTGGTTTGAGTATAAAGCAAGGCTTTAATCAACTTGCTTCAGAACATGGAGGTTTGGTTGTACTTCACTAGCTCCTTGTCTTACAAAATGTCCCTGGCAGCTGGGCCCACGCCCGAGTATTTATACTCCCTGGACGGCGCCACCAGCTGGCCGTCCAGCGTTATTTCATGAGTAGTTTCTTGATGATGATGAGATTTATAACACCCGACTTGGTTCCGTAACCCTTAATACACTTGGCTAACAAAAAACTATCACATATCCGCCGGGATCAGTGCTAGGACCCCAGCTATTCACAATATAATAAGCGGAAGAAGTGCTAGTAGGTGAGCACTTTGGTGACAGTGACCATAATATGGTGAGATTTAAGGTGGTCATGGAAAAGGACAGGGATGGGCCGGAAATAAAGGTTCTAAATTGGGGGAAGGCCGATTTTAATAGGATAAGGCAGGATCTGGCCAAAATGGACTGGGATCAGCTACTTGTAGGAAAATCCGCATCGGAGCAATGGGAGGCTTTCAGAAGGGAGATTGAGATCATACAATGGCAACATGTTCCCGTAAAGGTCAAGGGTGGTTCCAAAAACCACAGGGAACCTTGGATGTCAGGGGATATACGAGAATGGATTAGGAAAAAAAGGAGGGCTTTTGGTAGATACAAAAGGTTAAAGACGGAGGAAGCCCTAGAGGAGTACAAAAAGTGCAGGGGATACTTAAAAAAGAAATTAGGAGATCAAGGAGGGGCCATGAAATAACACTGGCGAGCAAAATAAAGGAAAATCCGAAGATGTTTTATAAGTATATTAAGGGTAAGAGGATAACTAGGGAAAAAATAGGGCCCATTAGGGACAAAAGTGGCAATCTGTGTGTGGAGCCGGAAGATGTAGGAGGGGTTCTAAATGAATTTTTTGCATCTGTTTTCACTATGGAGAGGGACGATGTAGACATAGAAATAGGGCGGGGGGACTGTGATATGCTCGAACATATTAACATCGAGAGGGAGGAGGTATTGGCAGTTTTAGCAGGCCTAAAAATGGATAAATCCCCAGGCCCGGACAAAATGTATCCCAGGCTGCTGTGTGAGGCAAAGGAAGAGATTGCGGGGGCTCTAACACATATATTCAGAACCTCTCTGGCCACAGGGGATGTGCCAGAGGATTGGAGAACCGCTAATGTAGTACCATTATTCAAGAAGGGGAGTAGGGAAAAACCGGGGAACTACAGGCCAGTGAGCCTAACATCAGTGGTAGGAAAATTATTGGAAAATAATCTGAGGGACAAAATTAGTCTCCACTTGGAGAGGCAAGGATTAATCAGGGATAGTCAACATGGCTTTGTCAAGGGAAGATCATGTCTGACTAATTTGATTGAATTTTTTGAGGGGGTGACTAGGTGTGTGGATGAGGGTAACGCAGTGGATGTGGTATACATGGATTTCAGTAAGGCCTTCGATAAAGTCCCGCACGGGAGACTGGTCAAGAAGGTAAGAGCCCATGGAATCCAGGGTGCCTTGGCACATTGGATACAAAACTGGCTTAGTGGCAGAAGGCAGAGGGTGATGGTCGAAGGTTGTTTTTGTGACTGGAAGCCTGTGGCCAGTGGGGTACCACAGGGATCGGTGCTGGGTCCCTTGCTGTTTGTGGTCTACATTAATGACTTGGATATGAATGTAAAAGGTATGATCAGTAAGTTCACGGATGATACAAAAATTGGTAGGGTGGTAAATAGTGAGGAGGGTAGTCTCAGTCTGCAGGACGATATAGATGGGTTGGTCAGATGGGCGGAACAGTGGCAAATGGAATTTAACCCAGAAAAGTGCGAGGTGATGCACTTTGGGGGGACTAACAAGGCAAGGGGATACACAATGAATGGTAAGACCCTAGGCAAGACGGAGGGTCAGAGGGATCTGGGTGTGCAAGTACACAGATCCCTGAAGGCGGCGGAACAGGTGGATAAGGTGGTAAAAAAGGCATATGGAATACTTGCCTTCATTCGCCGAGGCATAGAATATAAGAGCAAGGAGGTTATGATGGAGCTGTATAAAACACTGGTTAGGCCACAGCTGGAATACTGTGTGCAGTTCTGGTCGCCACACTACAGGAAGGATGTGATAGCTTTGGAGAGGGTGCAGAGGAGATTCACCAGGATGTTCCCAGGGCTGGAGCGCATCAGCTATGAAGAGAGACTGGGCAGATTGGGTTTGTTTTCCTTGGAGCAGAGGAGGCTGAGGGGGGACATGATTGAGGTGTACAAAATTATGAGGGGCATAGATAGGATGGATAGAGTCATAGAGTCATAGAGTAATACAGCACGGATAGAGGTCCTTCGGCCCATCGTGTCCGCGCCGGCCATCAAGCCCTGTCTAATCTAATCCCATATTCCAGCATTTGGCCCGTAGCCTTGTATGCTATGGCATTTCAAGTGCACATCCAAATGCTTCTTAAATGTTGTGAGGGTTTCTGCCTCCACAACCCTTTCAGGCAGTGAGTTCCAGACTCCAACCACCCTCTGGGTGAAAAAGTTCTTTCTCAAATCCCCTCTAAACCTCCGGCCCTTTACCTTGAATCTATGCCCCCTAGCTATTGACCCCTCTACTAAGGGAAAAAGCTCCTCAGCATCCATCCTATCTATGCCCCTCTTAATTTTGTACACCTCAATCATGTCCCCCCTCAGCCTCCTCTGCTCCAAGGAAAACAAACCCAATCTGCCCAGTCGCTCTTCATAGCTGAAGCGCTCCAGCCCTGGTAACATCCTGGTGAACCTCCTCTGCACCCTCTCTAACGCGATCACATCCTTCCTGTAGTGTGGCGACCAGAACTGCACACAGTATTCCAGCTGTGGCCTAACCAGTGTTTTATACAGCTCCATCATAACCTCCTTGCTCTTATATTCAATGCCTCGGCTAATGAAGGCAAGTATCCCATATGCCTTTTTTACCACCTTATCCACCTGTTCCGCCGCCTTCAGGGATCTGTGTACTTGCACACCCAGATCCCTCTGACCCTCCGTCTTGCCTAGGGTCTTTCCATTCATTGTGTATTCCTTTGCCTTGTTAGTCCCCCCAAAGTGCATCACCTCGCACTTTTCCGGGTTAAATTCCATTTGCCACTGTTCCGCCCATCTGACCAACCTATCTATATCGTCCTGCAGACTGAGGCTACCCTCCTCGCTATTTACCACCCTACCAATTTTTGTATCATCCGCGAACTTACTGATCATACCCTTTACATTCATATCCAAGTCATTAATGTAGACCACAAACAGCAAGGGACCCAGCACCAATCCCTGTGGTACCCCACTGGCCACAGGCTTCCAGTCACAAAAACAACCTTCGACCATCACCCTCTGCCTTCTGCCACTAAGCCAGTTTTGTATCCAATGTGCCAAGGCACCCTGGATTCCATGGGCTCTTACCTTCTTGACCAGTCTCCTGTGCGGGACTTTATCGAAGGCCTTACTGAAATCCATGTATACCACATCCACTGCGTTACCCTCATCCACACACCTAGTCACCCCCTCAAAAAATTCAATCAAATTAGTCAGACATGATCTTCCCTTGACAAAGCCATGTTGACTATCCCTGATTAATCCTTGCCTCTCCAAATGGAGACAAATTTTGTCCCTCAGGATTTTTTCCAATAATTTTCCTACCACTGATGTTAGGCTCACTGGCCTGTAGTTCCCCGGTTTTTCCCTACTCCCCTTCTTGAATAATGGTACTACATTAGCGGTTCTCCAGTCCTCTGGCACATCCCCTGAGGCCAGAGAGGTCCTGAATATATGTGTTAGAGCCCCCGCAATCTCCTCCTTTGCCTCACACAGCAGCCTGGGATACATTTCATCCGGGCCTGGGGATTTATCCATTTTTAGGCCAGCTAAAACCGCCAATACCTCCTCCCTCTCGGTGTTAATATGTTCGAGCATATCACAGTCCCCCCGCCCTATTTCTATGTCTACATCGTCCTTCTCCATAGTGAAAACAGATGCAAAAAATTCATTTAGAACCCCTCCTACATCTTCCGGCTCCACACACAGATTGCCACTTTTGTCCCTAATGGGCCCTATTTTTTCCCTAGTTATCCTCTTACCCTTAATATACTTATAAAACATCTTCGGATTTTCCTTTATTTTGCTCGCCAGTGTTATTTCATGGCCCCTCCTTGATCTCCTAATTTCTTTTTTAAGTATCCCCTGCACTTTTTGTACTCCTCTAGGGCTTCCTCCGTCTTTAGCCTTTTGTATCTACCAAAAGCCCTCCTTTTTTTCCTAATCCATTCTCGTATATCCCCTGACATCCAAGGTTCCCTGTGGTTTTTGGAACCACCCTTGACCTTTACGGGAACATGTTGCCATTGTATGATCTCAATCTCCCTTCTGAAAGCCTCCCATTGCTCCGATGCGGATTTTCCTACAAGTAGCTGATCCCAGTCCATTTTGGCCAGATCCTGCCTTATCCTATTAAAATCGGCCTTCCCCCAATTTAGAACCTTTATTTCCGGCCCATCCCTGTCCTTTTCCATGACCACCTTAAATCTCACCATATTATGGTCACTATCACCAAAGTGCTCACCTACTAGCACTTTTTCCACTTGGCCGGCCACATTCCCTAGAATTAGGTCCAGTACCGCCCCCTCTCATGTAGGACTTTCTACATGCTGGCTCATAAAGCTCTCCTGGATGCACTTTAAGAATTCTACACCCTCTGAGCCTTTCACACTCTGACTATCCCAGTTAATATTGGGGAAGTTGAATTCCCCCATTATTATTACCCTATTATTTGCACATTTCTCTGAGATTTGCCTACATATCTGTTCCTCTATCTCCCCCTGACTGTTTGGAGGCCTATAGTACACTCCCAGCAAGGTGCTTGCCCCCTTTTTGTTTTTAAGCTCCACCCATATGGCCTCATTAGAGGACCCTGCTAATATATCATCCCTCCTTACTGCAGTAATTGACTCCTTAATTAATATTGCGACACCCCCTCCTCTTATACCTCCCCCTCTGTCTCGCCTGAAGATTCTGTATCCCGGAATATTGAGCTGCCAGTCTTGCCCTTCCCTCAACCATGTCTCCGTGATAGCAACAATATCATACTCCCATGTGTTTATCAACACCTTCAGTTCATCCACCTTATTTGCAAGACTCCTTGCATTAAAATAGATGCCATCCAGCCTTGCCCTTATATATTTGCCCTGTCTACCAAGCTGACTTGTTTTTTTCTCTATAATTGGCAGCACATCCCCCCCTATTTCAGCTCCCCTCTGTATCCCATCCCCCTGCCAAGTTAGTTTAAACCCCCCCCAACAATGCTAGCAAACCTCCCCGCAAGGATATTTGTCCCGCTCTGGTTCAGGTGCAACCCGCCCGACTTGTACAAGTCCCACCTTTCCCAGAAGCAGGCCCAGTGATCCAGGAAAGTAAAACCCTCCCCCCTACACCAACTCTTTAGCCACGCATTCATCTGCTCTATCCTCCCATTCCTATACTTACTAGCACGTGGCACTGGGAGTAATCCAGAGATTACAACCTTTGAGGTCCTGCTCTTTAATCTGTTACCTAGCTCCCTAAATTCTTGATGCAGGACCTCATCCCTCTTTTTACCTATGTCGTTGGTACCAATGTGGACCACGACCACTGGCTGTTCACCCTCCCCCTCCAGAATGCCTTGCAGCCGCTCAGTGACATCCTTGACCCTGGCACCAGGGAGGCAACAAACCATCCTGGATTCACGTCTACGGCCACAGAAACGCCTATCTGTTCCCCTTACTATAGAATCCCCTACCACTATTGCTCTCCCACTCTTTTTCCCCCCTTCCTGGGCAGCAGGAGCACCCCCAGTGCCAGGAAGTTGGCTGCTGCTGCCTTCCCCTGGTGAGTCATCCCCCTCAACAGTATCCAAAGCGGTATACTTGTTTGAAAGGGGGATGTCCGCAGGGGTTCCCTGCACTACCTGCCTGCCTTTGTTGCTCCGCCTGATGGTCACCCCCTGTGCTGCCCTACCCTGAGGCGTGAACAACTCGCTAAACGTGCTATCCACGAGCCTCTCAGCATCGTGCATGCTCCAAAATTCATCCACCCGCAGCTCGAGCGCCGCAATGCGGTCTGCAAGTAGCTGCAGCTGGATGCATTTCCCGCACACATGGTCGTCAGGGACACTGGCAGCGTCCCTGATTTCCCACATGGAGCAAGAGGAGCAGAACACGGGTCTGAGCTCTCCTGCCATGACTTACTCCTTTAATTAATTAAAAAATTTATTCAATACCCCAGTTACAGGTATACTCTAGGGCGCTTTATTTACCAACTGTCCCCACTACACCAGAGACCCTAGAAATTTAACACCACAGAAGTCAAGCTTGTATTGAAAAGAGAGAAATACTCACCAACCAATCACTTACCTGCTCCCTGGCGACGTCACACACTGATTACTTTTTACCTCTCTCCTCTGCTGTTGATTTGGTCGGGCCTCTGCCTTCGCGCCGGTTTTTAAGCCGGGCTCCTCCTCCGCTGCTGCTCTCCCCCGAACTGGTCGGGCCTCTGCCTTCGCGCCGGTTTTTAAGCCGGGCTCCTCCTCCGCTGCTGCTCTCCCCCGAACTGGTCGGGCCTCTGCCTTCGCGCCGGTTTTTAAGCCGGGCTCACCTCCGCTGCTGCTCTCCCCCCGAACTGGTCGGGCCTCTGCCTTCGCGCCGGTTTTTAAGCCGGGCTCCTCCTCCGCTGCTGCTCTCCCCCGAACTGGTCGGGCCTCTGCCTTCGCGCCGGTTTTTAAGCCGGGCTCCTCCTCCGCTGCTGCTCTCCCCCCGAACTGGTCGGGCCTCTGCCTTCGCGCCGGTTTTTAAGCCGGGCTCCTCCTCCGCTGCTGCTCTCCCCCGAACTGGTCGGGCCTCTGCCTTCGCGCCGGTTTTTAAGCCGGGCTCCTCCTCCGCTGCTGCTCTCCCCCGAACTGGTCGGGCCTCTGCCTTCGCGCCGGTTTTTAAGCCGGGCTCCTCCTCCGCTGCTGCTCTCCCCCGAACTGGTCGAGCCTCTGCCTTCGCGCCGGTTTTTAAGCCGGGCTCCTCCTCCGCTGCTGCTCTCCCCCGAACTGGTCGGGCCTCTGCCTTCGCGCCGGTTTTTAAGCCGGGCTCCTCCTCCGCTGCTGCTCTCCCCCGAACTGGTCGGGCCTCTGCCTTCGCGCCGGTTTTTATGCCGGGCTCCTCCTCCGCTGCTGCTCTCCCCCGAACTGGTCGGGCCTCTGCCTTGGCGCCGGTTTTTAAGCCGGGCTCCTCCTCCGCTGCTGCTCTCCCCCGAACTGGTCGAGCCTCTGCCTTCGCGCCGGTTTTTAAGCTGGGCTCCTCCTCCGCTGCTGCTCTCCCCCGATACTAAGGAGCTTTTTCCCTTAGTAGAAGGGTCAATAACTAGGGGGCATAGATTCAAGGTAAAGGGCGGGAGGTTTCGAGGGGATTTGAGAAAGAACTTTTTCACCCAGAGGGTGGTTGGAGTCTGGAACTCACTGCCGAAAAGGGTTGTGGAGGCTGGAACCCTCACAACATTTAAGAAGCATTTGGATGAGCACTTGAAATGCCATAGCATACAAGACTACGGACCAAATGCTGGAATATGGGATTAGATTAGACAGGGCTTGATGGCCGGCACGGACACGATGGGCCGAAAGGCCTCTATCCGTGCTGTATAACTCTATGACTATGACTCTATGACTAACTGATCTAGACGAGGGAACTAGATGTAATATCTCCAAGTTTGCAGACGACACAAAGCTGGGTGGGCGTGTGTGCTGTGAGGAGGATGCCAAGAAACTCCAGTATGATTTGGACAGGTGGGGTGAATGGGCAGATGCATGGCAGATGCAATATAATGTGGATAAATGCGAGGTTATCCACTTTGGTGGCAAAAAACAGGAAGGCAGATTATTATCTGAACGGCAATAGATTGGGAGAAGGGGAAGTGCTACGAGATCTGGGTGTCCTTGTGCACCAGTCGCTGAAGGTAAGCATGCAGGAGCAGCAGGCGTTTAAGAAGGCAAATGGTATGTTGGCCTTCGTAGCGAGAGGGTTCGAGTACAGGAACAAGGATGTCTTGCTGCAGTTGTACAGGGCCTTGGTGAGACCACACCTTGAGTATTGTATGCAGTTTTGGTTGCCTTATCTGAGGAAGGATGTTCTTGCCATGGAGGGAGTGCAGCGAAGATTCACCAGACTGATACCTGGGATGGCAGGAATGACGTATGAGGAGAGATTGCGTCGATTGGGCTTTTGCTCACTGGAGTTTAGAAGAATGAGAGGGGATCTCATTGAAACTTATAAAATTCTAACAGGACTAGACAGACTAGATGCAGGAAGGATGTTCCCGATGGCGGGGGAGTCCAGAACCAGGGGTCACAGTCTAAGGATAAGGGGTAAGTCATTTAGGACGGAGATGAGGAAGAATTTCTTCACCCAGAGAGTGGTGAATCTGTGGAATTCACTACCACAGAAGGCAGTTGAGGCCAATTCATTAAATATATTCAAGAAGGAGTTAGATATGTTACTTAAAGTTGAAGGGATCAAGGGATATGGGGAGAAGGCAGGGAACAGGGTACTGAATTTGGATGATCAGCCATGATCTGATTGAATGGCGCAGCAGGCTCGAGGGGCCGAATGGCCTACTCCTGCTCCTATCTCCTATGTTTCTATTTTTCTACGTTAATGTTCAGCACTGTTAAAATCAGCGGAAGTGAATATAGTGCTGGTTGTAAAATGGGTGGCCGATTCCAGAACACATGTTTAGTCGCTAAGGCCCAAGAGAAGTTTCTTCACCTGTGTCTCAGTTTTAGAGCATCCCAATATATTGATCACCTGGTCAGACCGAATGGATCACTAGATGTATTCAAGACATACTACAGAGAGTAGGAGTAAAGGGTAGCTCTTCAGAATTGCAGAAGTTGGGAAGTGGTGTTCCACACGGGTCGGAGCTTGGACCACGGTTGTTTAGAATTTAAATTAACGATTTAGACCTTGGAATCAAAAAGACAACATTTACATTTGCGGACAACACCAATTTGGGGACGGGGAGATAGCCAATACCACAGCGGAATGCAACACGTTACAAGAAGACATTAATAAAATTAGAATGGGCATATAATTGGCAAATGAAATTCAACAAAGATAAATGTGAGGTATTAAATTTTGGTAAGAACAATAGGGAGGTTACATATTACTTGGAAAATAAGCATTTAAATGGTGCAGATGAACAAAGGGATCTCGGAGCACAAATACACAAATCACTAAAAGTATCGACACAGTTTAACAAGGCTGTTATAAAAAGTGAACCAAACACGATTATTTATTTCGAGAGGGATAGACCACACTTGGAGTATTGTGTGCAATTCTGGTCGCCATATTGGGGTCAGAACTTCGGGTCCCCACGGGTGAGTACGCGCTGGGTACTCACCCGTAGGCCCAAAGAAAGTGCCAGTTTCGTGCATGCACTGCGCATGCGCGGGAAACCGGACTTTCCATCTCCTTAAAGGAAGGGGTTCACAGGTCGAATGCGTGCGCCGGAGAGGCAGCGCGTATGCCTGGAACTTACGTTTTTTTTGCAGGTTTCTCCGGGAGGCTAAGTCTCCAGGAGCTACGCTTTTAAAAAGCAGTCGCAAGGCCTGCTTTTAACAAGGTAAGTGGTGAATTCAGTAAAATTAAAACATTTTTTCCACAGGTTTATTATTTTTAAATACGTTAAAGAAATGTACGTTTAATTTTAGCCCCTTTAGAAACTGTAATTAATTTTTTCAAAAATTTAAATTATTGTTTAATATAGTTATTTTATGTAATTTGTAGTTATTTTTAAAATGTGAGTTTTTAAAAAAAATTATTTGAAGTTTTAATGATGTTTTGGGGCTGAATTGTATTCATAGATATGACAGCTCATCCTGTCAAAACTATGAACAGAGATTCCTGCTACCATTGGCTCTCCATGGCCCACGTGATGCCAGGGGACGCTTCGGACTAACTGCGCCCCTGGAATACGCAAGCACTGCGCGCCGGCAGTTGGAGCAGGCCCAGGATTGGAATCCCACGCGGGCCCACAGCTCAACGGCCGGCGCGCTAGGTAAGTGCAGGTCGGAGGCTTGCACCCGCGGGAAGCCTCCGACCCGAATTTCTGGGACAATTGACTTTGCACAGTTAAACAATGAGTGACCCTTACCCTGAATAAACCGTGACTCTCTGTAGTTCCAGTGAGCGACCCATACCATATATAAACTGCGACTCTGTACAGTTAAATGGAGTGACCGTAACCATGTATAAACAGCGACTCTGCACAGTTACACAGGTTGTGATCCTAACACTGAATAAACAGTGACACTGTACAGTTAGAGTGATGACACTTACCCTGAATAAACAGCGACTCTGTACATTTCCAGTGAGAGACCCTTACCCTGTATAAACAGCGACTCTGTACATTTACAGTGAGTGACCCTTACCCTGAATAAACAGTGACTCTATACAGTTACACGGTGTGTGACCCTTACCCTGAATTAATAGTGACTCTGTACAGTTACAGTGAGTGACCCTTACCCTGAATAAACAGTGACTCTGTACATTTACAGTAAGTGATCCTTACCCTGAATAAACAGTGACTCTGCACAGTTAGAGTGAGCGACCCTTACACTGAATAAACAGTGACTCTGTACAGTTAGAGTGAGCGACCCTTACCCTGAATAAACATTGACTCTGTACAGTTACAGTGAGTGATCCTTACCCTGAATAAACAGCGACTCTGTACAGTTACACAGTGAGTGACCCTTACCCTGAATAAACAGTGACTCTGTACAGTTAGTGAGTTACCCTTAACCTGAATAAACAGTGACTCTGTACAGTTAGTGAGTTACCCTTAACCTGAATAAACAGTGACTCTGTACAGTTACACAGTGAGTGACCCTTACCCTGAATAAACAGTAACTCTGTACAGTTACAGTGAGTGACCCTTACACTGAATAAACAGTGACTCTGTACAGTTACACAGTGAGTGACCCTTACCCTGAATAAACAGTGACTCTGTACAGTTACAGTGAGTGACCCTTACCCTGAATAAACAGTGACTCTGTACAGTTACAGTGAGTGACCCTTACCCTGAATAAACACCGACTCTGTACATTTACAGTGAGTGACCCTTACCCTGAATAAACAGTGACTCTGTACAGTTACAAAGTGAGTGACCCTTACCCTGAATAAACAGTGACTCTGTACAGTTACACAGTGAGTGACCCTTACCCTGAATAAACAGTGACTCTGTACAGTTACAGTGAGTGACCCTTACCCTGAATAAACAGTGACTCTGTACAGTTACACAGTGAGTGACCCTTACCCTGAATAAACAGTGACTCTGTACAGTTACACAGTGAGTGACCCTTACCCTGAATAAACAGTGACTCTGTACAGTTACACAGTGAGTGACCCTTACCCTGAATAAACAGTGACTCTGTACAGTTACAGTGAGTGACCCTTACCCTGAATAAACAGTGACTCTGTACAGTTACACAGTGAGTGACCCTTACCCTGAATAAACAGTGACTCTGTACAGTTACAGTGAGTGACCCTTACCCTGAATAAACAGTGACTCTGTACAGTTACACAGTGAATGATCCTTACCCTGAATAAACAGTGACTCTGTACAGTTAGTGAGTGACCCTTACCCTGAATAAACAGTGACTCTGTACAGTTACACAGTGAGTGATCCTTACCCTGAATAAACAGTGACTCTGTACATTTACAGTGAGTGACCCTTACCCTGAATAAACAGTGACTCTGTACATTTACAGTGAGTGACCCTTACCCTGAATAAACAGTCACTCTGTACAGTTACAGTGAGTGACCCTTACCCTGAATAAACAGTGACTCTGTACATTTACAGTGAGTGACCCTTACCCTGAATAAACAGTCACTCTGTACATTTACAGTGAGTGACCCTTACCCTGAATAAACAGTGACTCTGTACATTTACAGTGAGTTACCCTTACCCTGAATAAACAGTGACTCTGTACAGTTAGAATGAGTGACCCTTACCCTGAATAAACAGTGACTCTGTACAGTTACAGTGAGTGATCCTTACCCTGAATAAACAGTGACTTTGTACATTTACAGTGAGTGACCCTTACCCTGAATAAACAGTGACTCTGTACATTTACAGTGAGTGACCCTTACCCTGAATAAACAGTCACTCTGTACATTTACAGTGAGTGACCCTTACCCTGAATAAACAGTGACTCTGTACAGTTACAGTGAGTGACCCTTACCCTGAATAAACAGTGACTCTGTACATTTACAGTGAGTGACCCTTACCCTGAATAAACAGTCACTCTGTACATTTACAGTGAGTGACCCTTACCCTGAATAAACAGTGACTCTGTACAGTTACACAGTGAGTGACCCTTACCCTGAATAAACAGTGACTCTGTACAGTTACAGTGAGTGACCCTTACCCTGAATAAACAGTGACTCTGTACAGTTACAGTGAGTGACCCTTACCCTGAATAAACAGTGACTCTGTACATTTACAGTGAGTGACCCTTACCCTGAATAAACAGTGACTCTGTACATTTACAGTGAGTTACCCTTACCCTGAATAAACAGTGACTCTGTACAGTTACAGTGAATGACCCTTACCCTGAATAAACAGTGACTCTGTACAGTTACACAGTGAGTGACCCTTACCCTGAATAAACAGTGACTCTGTACAGTTACACTGAATGACCCTTACCCTGAATAAACAGTGACTCTGTACAGTTACAGTGAGTGACCCTTACCCTGAATAAACAGTGACTCTGTACAGTTACAGTGAGTGACCCTTACCCTGAATAAACAGTGACTCTGTACAGTTACACAGTGAGTGACCCTTACCCTGAATAAACAGTGACTGTACAGTTACAGTGAGTGACCCTTACCCTGAATAAACAGTGACTCTGTACAGTTACACAGTGAGTGACCCTTACCCTGAATAAACAGTGACTCTGTACAGTTACACAGTGAGTGACCCTTACCCTGAATAAACAGTGACTCTGTACAGTTACAGTGAGTGACCCTTACCCTGAATAAACAGTGACTCTGTACAGTTACAGTGAGTGACCCTTACCCTGAATAAACAGTGACTCTGTACAGTTACACAGTGAGTGACCCTTACCCTGAATAAACAGTGACTCTGTACAGTTACAGTGAGTGACCCTTACCCTGAATAAACAGTGACTCTGTACAGTTACAGTGAGTGACCCTTACCCTGAATAAACAGTGACTCTGTACAGTTACACAGTGAGTGACCCTTACCCTGAATAAACAGTGACTCTGTACAGTTACAGTGAGTGACCCTAACCCTGAATAAACAGTGACTCTGTACAGTTACACAGTGAGTGACCCTTACCCTGAATAAACAGTGACTCTGTACAGTTACACAGTGAGTGACCCTTACCCTGAATAAACAGTGACTCTGTACAGTTACAGTGAGTGATACTTACCCTGAATAAACAGTCACTCTGTACATTTACAGTGAGTGACCCTTACCCTGAATAAACAGTGACTCTGTACAGTTACACAGTGAGTGACCCTTACCCTGAATAAACAGTGACTCTGTACAGTTACGCAGTGAATGATCCTTACCCTGAATAAACAGTGACTCTGTACAGTTACACAGTGTGTGATCCTTAACCTGAATAAACAGCGACTCTGTACATTTACAGTGAGTGACGCTTACCCTGAATAAACAGTGACTCTGTACAGTTACAGTGAGTGACCCATACCCTGCATAAACAGCGACTCTGTACATTTACAGTGAGTGACGCTTACCCTGAATAAACAGTGACTCTGTACAGTTACAGTGAGTGACCCTTACCCTGAATAAACAGCGACTCTGTACATTTACAGTGAGTGACCCTTACCCTGTATAAACAGTGATTCTGTACAGTTACAGTGAGTGACCCATACCCTGAATAAACAATGACTCTGTACAGTTACACAGTGAGTGACCTTACCCTGAATCAACAGCAACTCTGTACATTTACAGTGAGTGACCCATACCCTGAATAAACAATGACTCTGTACAGTTACAGTGAGTGACCTTACCCTGAATCAACAGCAACTCTGTACATTTACAGTGAGTGACCCATACCCTGAATAAACAGTGAGTCTGTACAGTTACAGTGAGTGATCCTTACCCTGGATAAACAGTGACTCTGTACAGACACACAGTGAGTGACCCTTACCCTGAATAAACAGCGACCCTATACAGTTACACAGCGAGTGACCCTTACCCTGAATAAACAGTGACACTTACAGTTACATAGTCTGTGATCCTTACCCTGAATAAACAGTGGCTCTGTACAGTTACACAGTGAGTGACACTTACCCGCTAAATAAAGGCCCAGAAATTCGGGTCGGGGGCTTCCCGCGGCTGCAAGCCCCCGACCTGCACTTACCTAGCATGCCGGCTGTTGTGCTGTGGGCCCGCGTGGGATTCCGATCCTGGGCCTCCTCCAACTGCCGGCGCGCAGTGCTTGCGTATCCCAGGGGCGCAGTTAGTTCGAAGCGTCCCCTGGGATCACGTGGGCCATGGAGAGCCAATTGTAGCAGGGAATCTCTATTCATAGATTTGACAGGAAGAGCTGTCAAATCTATGAATAGAGTTCGGCCCCAAAATATAACTAAAACATCAAATAACTTTAAAAACAAAATCACATTTTTTAAATAACTATAAATTACATAAAATAACTATTTTAAACAATAATTCAAATTTTTGAAAAAATTAATTACATTTTCTAACGGGGCTAAAAATAAACTTACCTTTCTTTAAAGTATTTAAAAATAATAAACCTGTGGAAAAAATGTTTTAATTTTACTTAATTCACCACTTACCTTGTTAAATGCAGGCCTTGCAACTGCTTTTTAAAAGTGTAACTCCTGGAGACTTACCTTCCCGGAGAAACCTGCAAAAAAAAATGGAAGTTCCAGGCGTACGCGCTGCCTCTCCGGCGCACGCGTTCGACCTGTGAGCCCCTTCCTTTAAGGGAACGGAAGTTCCGGTTTCCCGCACATGCGCAGTGCATGCACGAAACCGGCACTTTCGTTGGGCCTACGCGTGAGTACCCAGTGCGTACTCACCCGTGGGGACCCGAAGTTCTGGCTCATTAATATTCAGTGACTCTCTACAGTTACACAGCGAATGACCCTTACCCTGAATAAACAGCGACTCCGTACAGTTACACAGAGCCAAATTTGATATCGCACATTTTATACAATGGACCAAATTTAAAACTACCCGCACTATGCAGTGATATTTGGCTGTTACTCTGTTTTTCCCGTTCGACAGCAGCTATGATTACCAAACGTGTCATTGCAGTGACTGATGTCCTCGAGAGTGAAACATGCAGCCCCAGGGATGAGCACTGTATGGAGCAGGAAATACTTTGGTGGGAACTCCTTGAGAACAAGGACAAAGCTGGCCTGCGGCGCTCGGCAATGAAGGAGCATCTCCTGGTGCCCAGACTACTGGCTTATGCATGAAGAACAGCCAATTAGCAACATAGGAACAGGAGGTGGCCATTCCGCAACCTCGAGCCTGCTTCCCCTTTCACTTAGATCATGGCTGGGCATTATCACAACTCCTTTTGCCTGCCATGTTTCTACATCCCTTGATGCCCCAACTCAACAACACTCTATAGATCTCAGTCTTGAAAGTACAATGCTAGAGTCCATTATAAAAGATGTAACAGCAGAGCACTTGGAAAACAGTGACAGGATCGGACAAAGTCAACATGGATTTACAAAAGGTAAATCGTGCTTGACTAATCTACTGGAATTTATTGAGGATGTAACTAGTAGAATGGATAAGGGAGAACCAGTGGATGTGCTGTATTTGGACTTTCAGAAGGCTTTCGATAAGGTCCCGCACAAGAGATTAACGTGTAAAGTTAAAGCACATGGGATTGGGGGCAAGGTACTGACTTGGATAGAGAACTGGCTGGCAGACAGGAAGCAAAGAGTTGGAATAAACGGGTCTTTTTCTGAGTGGAAGGCAGTGACTAGTGGGGTACTGCAGGGATCGGTGCTGGGACCCCAGCTATTCACAATATATATATTAATTAAAGATCTAGACGAGGGAACTAGATGTAATATCTCCAAGTTTGCAGAAGACACAAAGCTGGGTGGGCATGTGTGCTGTGAGGAGGATGCCGAGAAACTCCAGTATGATTTGGACAGGTTGGGTGATTGGGCAGATGTATGGCAGATGCAGTCTAATGTGGGTAAATGCGAGGATATCCACTTTGGTGACAAAAACACGAAGGCAGATTATTATCTGAATGGCAATAAATTGGGAGAAGGGGAAATGCAACGAGACCTGGGTGTCCTTGTGCACCAGTCGCTGAACGTAAGCATGTAGGTGCAGCAGGCAGTTAAGAAGGCAAATGGTCTGTTGGTCTTCGTAACGAGAGGATTCGAGTACAGGAACACAGATCTCTTGCTGCAGTTGTACAGGGCCTTGGTGAGACCACATCTTGAGTATTGTGTGCAGTTTTGGTCACTTTATCTGAGGAAGGAAGTTTTTGCCATGGAGGGAGTGCAGCGAAGATTCACCAGACTGATACCTGGGATGGCAGGAATGACGTATGAGGAGAGATTGGGTCGATTGGGCTTGTACTCTCTGGAGTTTAAAAGAATGAGAGGGGATCTCATTCAAACTTATAAAATTCTAACAGGACTAGACAGACTAGATGCAGGAACGATGATCCCGATGGCGGGGGAGTCCAGAACCAGGGGTCACATTCTAAGGATAAGGGGTAAGCCATTTAGGACAGAGATGAGGAGGAATTTCTTCACCCAGATAGTGTTGAACCTATGGAATTCTCTACCACAGAAGGCAGTTGAGGCCAATTCATTAAATATATTCAAGAAGCAGTTGGATATAGTTCTTAAAGCTAAAGGGATCAAGGGGTATGGGGAGAAAGCAGGGACAGGGTACTGAATTTGGATGATCAGCCATGATCTCATTGAATGGTGGAGCAGGCTCGAGGGGCCGAATGGCCTACTCCTGCTCCTATCTTTTATGTTTCTATGTTACAAATTGGCACCCAGAATTAGAGTCATTTGAAGGACCGAGTTCCAGATTTCTGCTTCCCTTTGTTTGAAGAAGTGTTTCCGGGTTCTGCTCCTGAATGGTCGGGCGCTCATTTCCAGGTCATGTCCCTTGTTCTTGATTCGCCGATCAGAGCGATCCCCGAATATAACCTAGCGAACATCTTGAAAATTTTAAACCACTCGATCAGATCGCCCCTCAATCAAGGGAATACAAGCCAGGTTTGTGCAACCTATGCACATAATTGAACCATCGAAGCCCCAGTTTCATTGCAAAGCCCAGGTACCCCCATAGCTGATGGTTCGGTTCTGCTGGTAGAAAAATAACAGAATGGAGTTAGCCGATTCAGGATAGAAATGAAATTTAAAAAAGTATCTGTTCTCACTACTTTTATGAAAATGAAAGGTAGGCAAAGATAAATTGTTGTAACCAGGTAGGGGGTGAAGACTTTACTACTGAGTGCTCATCAGCCTGCCCCTTCTATTTCCCCTTAAACCAATCAGAACCTGTGTTAGCGGATGGGTCTTAACAAGCAACCCCAGGATAAATAATTCATCCTGTGCGATAACGCAAAGCGGGACGAATCGCAAAATCCTGCCAGTTATACTCCTTGACAGAAATTAAGTTCCATTGAATATATTAAACTGAATATTGGGCGGATCTAATAACGGGCGTCAATGTCATTCCGTCTGTATCACACGACCATCTAAGAGGAATTTCCATCCACCTGTGTCTCGATTCTGTAACATGCAAGCTCGTGATATATCCCGAGAGAGAGTTATACAAATTTGCGCAATGCTATCCTCATTTACTTAGAGTCAACGTACTCATAGAGACTTCCTCTCCTCGCTGTCACTTGACAGTGCAAGTTGTTCGAAAAACAAAGAAACAAGAATCTCTTCCACATTGGGGAGGTTGGGTGACCACTTTACGGAACACCTCTGTTCAGCCCGTAAGGCTCGCCATGAGTTCCGGTCGCCTGTCACTTTAATTCTCCGCTCCACCCCCACTCTGATCTCTCCGTCCTCGGCCTCTTACACTGTTCCAATGAAGCTCAACGTAAGCTCGAGGCACAGCACCTCATCTTTCGATTAGGCACTTTACAGCCTTCCGGACTCAACATTGAGTTCAACAATTTCAGATTACAACCCCTGCCCCCATTTTTCAGGCTTTTGATGATTCTGCCATCACCATTTGCAAAATGTAATCTCTCCTGCCGCCTACCCTAGCGCAGAATGTTCCTTCAATTATTCCTCCCCTCCCCTCCCTTCCGCCTTTCCCTGTCTCTGCCTCCGCACCTGCTTAAAACCTGTTACATCTCTAGTTTTTTCCAGCCCTGATGAAGGGTCCCAGACCTGAAACGTTAACTCTGTTTCTCTCTCCACGGATGCTGCCTGGCCTGCTGAGTGCTTCCAGCATTTTCTGTTGTTATTTCAGATATCCAGCATCTGCAGTATTTTGCGAAAGAAACAGGAAGACCTTTTGTCAGCGTTCACCTTCAATTCCAGTTCAAGGTCCCACACACTTGGCATTGTAAGGCGGGTATGGAACTAGGTTCAGCAGCTGGGTATTGCTGGTGGACCTGAAGAAGGTATAATCGCATCATTCGCGCATTATAATGCCCGCCCCATATTCAATTACAATGACTTCAATAGAACTGAATATTGACTTGGCATTGACTTGGATAGAGAACTGGTTGGCAGACAGGAAGCAAAGAGTTGAAATAAACGGCTCTTTTTCCGAGTGGCAGGCAGTGACTAGTGGGGTGCCGCAGGGATCATTCCTTGTATCCCAGCTATTCACAATATATATTAATGATCTAGACGAGGGAACTAGATGTAATATCTCCAAGTTTGCAGATGACACAAAGTTTGGTGGGCGTGTGTGCTGTGAGTAGGATGCCGAGAAACTCCAGTATGATTTGGACAGGTTGGGTGATTGGGCAGAAGCATGGCAGATGCAATATAATGTGGTTAAATGCGAGGTTATACACATTGGTGTCAAAAAACGGGAAGGCAGATTATTATCTGAATGGCAATAGATTGGGAGAAGGGGAAGTGCAACGAGACCTGGGTGTTCTTGTGCACCCGTCGCTGAAGGTAAGCATGCAGGTGCAGCAGGCGTTAAGAAGGCAAATGGTATGTTGGCCTTCGTAGCGAGAGGGTTCGAGTACAGGAACAAGGATGTCTTGCTACAGTTGTACAGGGCCTTGGTGAGACCACATCTTGAGTATTCTGTGCAGTTTTGGTCGCCTTATCTGAGGAAGGATGTTCTTGCCATGGAGGGAGCTCAGCGAAGATTTACCAGGCTGATACCTGGGATGGCAGGAATGACGTATGAGGAGAGATTGGGTCGATTGGGCTTATGCTCACTGGAGTTTAGAAGAATGAGAGGGGATCTCATTGAAACTTATAAAATTCTGGCAGGACTGGACGGACTAGATGGTCAGAGAGTCCAGAACCAGGGGTCATAGTCTAAGGATAAGGAGTAAGCCATTTAGGACAGAGATGAGGAAGAATTTCTTCACCCAGAGTGTGGTGAACCTGTGGAATTCTCTACCACAGAAGGCAGTGGAGGCCAATTCATTAAATATATTCAAGAAAGAGTTGGATATATTTCTTAAGGCTAAAGGGATCTAGGGATATGGGGAGAAGGCAGGGACAGGGTACTGAGTTTGGATGATCAGCCATGATCTCATTGAATGGCGGAGCAGGCTCGAGGGGCCGAATGGCCTAGTCCTGCTCCTATCTTCTATGTTTCTATGGATATCAGGCTTGTCCTATAACGGGCACCAAATGCGATTCCGCCTGATATGCTTTTCCGCACATGTCTAATTTCAACAGCAACGTTCTGGTATAGCTATTTCTCTACCATCCTTTCACTGGACAATTTGAGAGAGAGCGTGTGGAGAAGGAAGGCCGCCATTTTTTATTTGTTTATGTGATGTGGGCGTCCCTGGCAAGGGCATCATATATTGCCCATCCCTAATTGCCCTTGAGAAGGTGGTGGTGAGCTGCATTCTTGAACCGCTGCAGTCCGTGTGGTGAGGGTACTCCCACAGTGCTGTTAGGGAGGGAGTTCCAGGATTTTGACCCAGCGGCGATGAAGGAACGGCGATATACTTCTAAGTTAGGATGGTGTGTGACTTGGAGGTGGTGGTGTTCCCATGCGCCTGCTGCCCTTGTCCTTCTAGGTGGAAGAGGTCGTGGGTTTGGGAGGAGCTGCCGAAGAAGCCTTAGCGAGTTGCTGCAGTGCAACTTGTAGATGGTACACACTGCAGCCACGGTACGCCGGTGGTGGAGGGAGTGGATGTTTAAGGTGGTGGATGGGCTGCCAATCAAGGGGGCTGCATTGTCCTGGATGGTGTCGAGTTTCTTGAGTGTTGGTGGAGCTGCACTCATCCAGGCAAATGGAGTGTATTCCATCACACTCCTGACTTGTGCCTTGTAGATGGTGGAAAGGCTTTGAAGAGACAGGAAGTGAGACACTCGCCACAGCATACCCAGCCTCTGACCTGCTCTTGTTGCCACAGTATTTATGTGGCTGGTCCAGTTAAGTTTCTGGTCAATGGTGACCCCTAGGATGTTGATAGTGGGGGATTCGGTGATGGCAATGCCATTGGATGTCAAGGGGAGGTGGTTAGACTCTCGCTTGTTGGAGATAGTCCTTGCCTGGCACTTGTGTGGTGCGAATGTAACTTGCAACTTATCAGCCCAAGCCTGAACGTCGTCCTGGTGTTGTTGCATGCGGGCATGAATTGCTTCATTAGCTGAGGTGTTGTGAATGGCACTGAGCACT